>NC_136280.1:12177963-12671659 GCF_964198595.1 Lampetra fluviatilis
TAAAGCTTTTACATAAATAATAAAAACAGTTAAATTAAAAATTAACTCACGGCGGCCTAAAGCCTACAGCTAGGCCTAAAGCCTAGACCTAGGCCTCAAACTCTCCCTTCGTATCGTACCCCCGCGTGTGTGAAAGGGAGTTAATGTTTAACAATGTTACATTCCCTGATGTTTTTAAATAGAAACATTTAAAGCTTTTACATAAATAATTAAAACATTTAAATTAACAATTAACTCACGGCGGCCTAAAGCCTACAGCTAGGCCTAAAGCCTAGAACTAGCCCTCAAGCTCTCCCTTTGTATCGTTCCCCCGCGTGTGTGAAAGGGAGTTAATGTTTAACAATGTTACATTCCCTGATGCTTTTTAATAGAAACATTTAAATTTAAAGCTTTTACATTAAAAACAACTCCCTACCCCCCCCCCTCGTCGGCGGCTCTCCAGCCTAGAGCCAGGCCTGGGAATCTCTCCCCCGCTAGGGGTATATTGGGCGGGGCTACAGCGGCAGGGGGTGGGGCTACGCGGGGCTGGGCGGGGCAATGGCGGCAGGGGGCGTGGGCACGAGGTGGGGGCGGGGACACCGAGATGGGGCGGGGCCACGGGTGGCCGGGGTGGGGTTACGCGGGTGGAGGGCGGGGCCACGGGGCATCCACTTAATGGCGGCTATTTTTTTCTATTTCATTTTATTATAGCCATTCAATTGTTCGTTCCTACCAGCCCACCCCGCAGGGTCCTGTTTACAATCCAACAGCATCGCAACAGTCCTGATACTCTGTTACAGCCTAGGTATACAGCCTAGGTACACAGCCTAGATATACTACTCTGGCTACGCTCTGGAACTTGCCCTCACAAGGACGTAGAGCCAGGAGTTCCAGAGTCCCACCACTGGCCCTCACAGCGTCTCAGGGTCCTCACATGGCTGGTCTTGGGTCTTGGGTCTTGAGCTACAACTGGCCCCGATCGTCCAGGGAGCTCCCCTTTTATGCCTAGTCCCCAACGAGGGGTGGGGCCGTGTGCGCCCCCAGATATCCCACAGAGCACACACAGCCCACCCCCCCCGTTGGTGGCGCCAAGGGGCTTAAGCGCCTGGGCCGCCTGGGAACCCAGCGCCTGGCGCCAAGGGACTTAAGCGTCTGGGCCGCCTGGCAACCCAGCGCCCAGCGCCAAGGGACCCAAACGCCTGGGCCGCCCAGGGTCCCAGAGCCCCCCAGCAGCCCCTCCCATGTCACTACATCTTTATCCAAAATAGTTCGAGAGCCGCATCACGTGCAGAGCGACTTGTGTACAAGTACACAAACACAGCAGTGGCCATACAGCAGTTGACAAACACATTCTGACTTATAAAAGAGGTGATGGAATACATTGAGTCTATTTAGTTCCACTCCCCCTTTAATTATTTTTTTAACAATACATTTGGACTGTTGTATATTTTGTCTTCACAAATACATTCCATAATGACACCTTCCCTGCCATGTTTAATTAATTATATTTACGTTAAATTATGTTTTAACATTTAAGGCGGTTTCTTTTTTTTAACTGCCGCCAGCAAGGGTGAAGCCAAAGAGTCGCATGTGTCTCAGTAGCTTCGGGTTGCCGACGCCTGGTCTTGTACGTATGTGGTTTATTAACAGTTTATTTACAGTAAACGGTACGAACCACTGTGTCACTGATCTGTCATACGTACAAGAACGCTCCAGAGCCACATTGTCTGTATCATGTGCTGCACAGTGGTTAGTGCAGTGCGCTCTGTGGACTTGGCGAACCCAGATTAATGTCTGGTAACGGAGAACATCAGTGGCGATGTCAGAACCAAGTCCGGTCCTCTCTCCGTATCAACCTGCACAGACAAGTTCAATAATCTTCTTGGTTCTTTCGGTAAAGTCACGTAGAAGGGAAGTAATAAAATAATAAAAATAAAACATAATAAAACAATTCTCACGACGTTTCGGCTACAACGCAAGCAGCCGTCTTCAGGTGAAGAATGAGACACTGCCAAGCTAGGAGCTTATATATAAGCTGAGTTGGAGGTGGAAGAAGAAGAGAGCCTTAACAAAAGAATGTGCATATCAAGAGGAATTTAGCATATTCATGGAAATGCGTAGGAGGTGGGCGGGGGGGTTTTCAAAGTCATATTATGCCCATGCATTATGCAGGATCAGCAGCACCAAAGGGAGGGGGGGTAGCATTAACAAAGGGAGGGCATGTTAAAAGTATGTAGAAGCAATGAAACATGTGAATGGGAAAACGGTGGCAGGAGATCCGCAGCGGAGCAAAATAATGTATGGTAAAACAATAACCCATCATCGGCATGATTGTAGGGATGCCTTCATCCATTGGTGAATTGAGAATTTAAATAATATTATTAATCTACTTTACTTTTCATACAATATTTGTTTTTCACAGAATATTATTTTTCCATTATGTTTATTTGAGTGTGCCGTGCGTACAGTGTGCAATAGAAAAAAGGCTCTCGAACGCGCACATACACGCAGCGGTGTAGTCAAAACAGCGTGTATTAGTTGGGGTCTCGCTATAATCTATTGAGACAACCAGTAAGCTGAACCACAATGGTGCTCTGCACATGCACGCAGTGCTGCCCAGTGTCGGAGACCTAAGGCAGCTTGCCAAATGAATCAAATTTAAAGGCTAACACCCACAGGACAAGGTTTGCTCTTTAGTGAACCCGGCAGCAACACATCCAAAGTCAAAGTGTGGCAAAATAAATAAATTATCCGTGTGCTCATTAGGGGCATGTCTGTATCGTGGGCAGCTAAGTCAGGGGTTTGGCTAACGATGATGCAAGCCCCCGTTGCAACATGTCTAGGAGACTTGGCTGACAGTGAAAACGAATAAATAATTACGAAAGTTCCATTCCTCACACACACTCCCTTACGTGGCACTTAATATGTGTATACTGAGATGCATACTGTGTTGGTGTCTGCGATTCAAAGCGAAAGGCTAAACAATATAGCATGCAAATACAGTACGTTTTGCCCTTTAAAGCCTTCATTGGCCTCAGAATGAATGTCTGTTTCATGCTACATTTGGAATAACATAATTTAATCTACTGTTGGATGAAGGCCTTGCCATTCCATGCCAGCCATGTGGATTGCTTGACCATACTGGTCAGTGTGGGTTGGTGGTAGAGGGGATCCAATTCAGATTTCACATTGCCACTGATTTTAGCTGTGGCCAGGAATCAAACGCGGTCTCCCAGGCTCATAGCACAGTGCACTAATCACCGCGCCACCACTTCATGCCATTCCATTTACAGTATGTCATATAATACTAAATACAATGTAAGCAACTAGTAATGGGCAATGTGATGTTAAATAATGTGAAAGAGCATTCTTGTAATCATTCCATGTTATGCAAATAGCGTCGGTGCTACCTGCCCAAGTACTCCCACGTGTTTCAATGACAAAGTCAGGGATAAGACGCTTCAGCTTATTCGTCCACGTGGCTCTGCTTTCCACTGTGGTTGGCGCACTTCACTTCGGGCACAGTAGCCTGAAATTAATTCCCAGCCACGCAGCCAAAGTGAGTGGTGGGTGACATCTGAAACGGTGCTAGGAAACCTCTTTGTTGACCAGCATGGTGAAGTATGGTCAAACAATCACAAATGAACCGCGAGGCATGTGAGAAGCCTCAATCTAGCAATGAAATGACAAAGGGCTGTACATTTGTTGTCAAACCAGCTTCTTGAATTTGATTCCTGGCCACAGCTTACGTCATTACCAAAACTGGTCATTGGTTCCCATTATGTCACGGGCCCAAACTAATCGGTTTGGAAAATAATGATCAAAGAAACCTCTATAACCGACATGACACTGGGGAGGTCTTCATCCAGCTCTCGATTGAAACAAAGCGCTGTAATTGATTAATGGTATTATGAATGCATACACTGTACACACATTGAAGACGTATTACCATATATTGCAGCGCTTTGATGTGGCAAACAAAATAGAAGCAAAACAATGCCAAGATAATCACAATGCAAAAATCACAATGCATTCCCACATACACACACGGTATGTTTTGTAAAATGTGTGGGCTGCATCCCGAGATAACTCATGTTCAGGGTGGCTGTACATCCCAATTGCGTGATACTCCCAGGCAGAGCGATGATGAAAAGCCTGGAAAGAGAGATGGTTTCAATGAAAAACAATACAGAGGGTGGAGACAGATTATGTGCCATACATTCATTAACTGGCAAGCAAAGAGGCACCTCAGAAACAAATTAATAGGTGTGAACTGTGAAGGTTTGGAATCTAATTGCACTACGACTTTTTGTATGGACATGATTTGAAATATTTAAATTGCATACAGATACAATGGGGAATGCTGCCACAACAGTGGTGATATGGTTAACACCCTTTACGGATGTTGAACTTTTTTCGCACCGTACGTAGTCAACCGTGCGAATTTGAGGTGCAAAATCTGCAATGCATAAAATATGCAAAGGCTCACACACACACGCAGGTTGGATCTCGTGGCGCGGCAGTATACATGAGAACACCACACTTTGTCGAAAGGTAGGTTGTGTGTGATGGGGTTAAGTGTGGGTACTTCCATCTGATAATTGGTTTTTTACCCTTCTATCTGCAACAAAACTGACACCTTTTTTTTACAAGGAGTCATGTTTGCATTAACCACAATACCTGCGGTCGGAATGCAAACAAAAAACATAACTCTGATAATGTATGCACTGTCCTTGAAATTGATTGGTCCACACCCGAGACAACTTTCCTTCGAGCCTAGTCTCTCTAAGAGCCTAGTCTCAATTTCAAGGACAGTGCATACATTGTCAGAGTTATGTTTTTTGTTTGCATTCCGACCACAGGTATTGTGGTCAATGCAAACATGACTCCTTGTAAAAAAAAAGCTTCTGTTTTGTTGCCAGATAAAAGGGTAAAAACCCAATTATCATATTTTGCTATTGGCAAAGGAGGTTCCAATGGTGTACTTCCATCTCTTCTAAGATGTCTGGCCAATGTGGAAGAGGAGGCGATATAATACCCTCTAAAACAGGGGTCAGCAAACCAAAATAACAAGAAGAGCCATATTTTTCGAATTCGGTGGAAAACTCTATCCAAAGGAACCCAATATCGCATGTTAATGCCAGACAGTGGTACTTAATAAATAACGTCACGAAACAGTCCTTAAAGAGCCGCATGCGGCTCCAGAGCAGCAGGTTGCCAACCCCTGCCGTAGATGACCATTGTTATAATGCCTCGCATGATATTGGTTTTTCCGAGACCAAGGTACTCTGCAAACCTTCAGGCAACTATCAAAGGTTTGTTCATGAAGCCATCCAGATATATCAACATAGACATAACTTCAACTGAGAAGATGGATACAAATTGAACAATCATTGGAAGGATGTTATTAACCAGGTAATGCCTTAACTGGTTGTGGTCGTTTCCATCCTACCTGCCGTTTACTAGTACATTTTTTCCCCCGTGTCCCACACTCAGCTTCCCACTTCTATCCCCGCCCACTTCCTCCCCCAGCCTCACGTCCTCTTCACCTAGCGCTCACGCCCCCCCCCTACCCCAGACCCCCCACCTCTTTCTCTCCCCCCTTGCCTCCCCCCTTTCTTACCTATATAACCTCTTGCCACGGTAGCTCTCTCGCCTACTTCAGCATTTTCTTACTGTGGTTGTTACACCTGATGAAGATTGCTTGTGTTGCGATCTAAACGTCGTGATTTGTTTTATTTTATTTTTATTTCTACCTTTGTGTTACTTAGTGCTTTCATTCGTGCCCCTATATTGTGTGTATATGGATATATGTGTGTGTGTGAGATATACCATAAATTGGATCCGGCATCGCCATGATAATAAAACATTTTATTTGATATGTATCTGGATATTTTGTTTACCTCACGGTCTTATATTTTACAACACGAAACACGTTCAAGTATAACTTAATATAACATTTAATATATTATTTAATTAACCATAATTAAAATACAGCCAAACACAGTTCTAAACAAGATTTGAATAAATAGAAATAGGCACCCACAGTAATATATATTGATTTCATGTCCGAAATGTCTTAACATGGTGACCAAAATGATTTGGGACTTTACCAAAGGACCCAAAGAATATTAATTCCTACAGTCACGAAAGCTTGAAGTCAAGATGGTGACATATATCTGAAAGAAGCACCTACAAATGTTTTTTTTTTGCAAAAGGATAAAACAGGCAACTCTGTAAAACATTGCAAACCCCTTCTCCCCTTTATAGCAGTGTTTGCACTGGCAATTGCAAGGTTTATTTACTGTCAATGTATTTCTACCAATACCTTTTGCCTAGCCCTTTCAAACCTAAACCTTTCTGCTGCAAAGTATGTGACATCACAATCCGTACCCCCCCCCCCCCCGTATATTGTCAACGGTGTGTGTGTGGGTTTTATTTTCATTATTTATTGTTTTGGTTGATTAAACTCAAACATTTCGGAAAACTGCAGCGACAGCTCAAACAACACAATGGGCATCAACGAATCACATCAATGAGAATGGTGGGATTCCAAAACCGCTTAGCCGTGATTAGAATTGTGCTTTATCTGCAGAGCTATGTTGAGGTGGCTGTGTGTTCTGTTCATAGGCTGTCAACTCCCGTAAGCTTTGGGAAAGAATGACAAAGGTCTGCTATGTCCTTCGAGCAAACGGTCATTCCTATTTCAGGGGTAGGAGGAAAGCAAGGGAATTAGGTGATTTATCAGGCCTCGTGGTTGATGTTAAAGGCAATGTATAATGCCTTATTGAGTCAGCTTTAGCCTAAATCCTGCTCACCTGGTCAAGGTAATGACCCCTTGGTTTAACACTCATTACATTCGAGAACAAACAGGGGATAGAATTGATGTACACGTATGTACTGCCGGTGTGTTCACATTATAAATTGCTCGAGCAATTACGCCACTCAAAAGTACCTTGTAATTCAATGAATGTAAATTAAACCACATTTATGGCCAATTATTGATTTATTAGATTTGTTAAGGTGTTCGCACAATTCAGCCATATAAACCTGGCACCCTCAATGATGGAATAGTTATTTTAACTGTTCGTACATGAATAAAGTACATCGTGTAATGTTCAGGTTTAAAATCGGGCCTGCCTGTAGATGTACTCTTTAATTAATAGCAATTGTGATTCATTTAAATGTGTCAATATACAGTGCAGTGTCAGTCACGGGGGCTGATTCATCACACTGGTCAGTGCAAGTTTGTGAATTGAAAGGGGAGGGCAATACCAGTTGAAACATCACCCTCCGTTAATGTTAGCCATCTTGCACGGGAATAAAAACTCAGGTCCCCGGATTCATGGTGTAGTACTGTTGTTGCCACTGTGCCATGTAGTCATTTATATTGGCAGTTCCCAAGAGATGGAAGTATGATGCAAACTTTGTGAATATGGAGAGATTTTCATCCGATAGAAAAACGAAACGAATGCTAGTAAATGTTATCCATGAGGCTTGAAATAAAAGGTAAAGTTGCAGAGCTGCAATGTCCTCCTCGTGCCACTGTTGATGGAAGGGCTACCAATAGAGAGAACTCTAGAGAGCCCCTACAGTGGGAATTTTGACTTACTCTTCCACGCTGACCACAGTCATCTTTGAAGAACTGAAAGTATTCACCTTCTACCTCGTACGTGTGTATGTATGTTGAAATTTTTTCGCACCTTACGTAGCCAACCCTGCTAATTGGAGGTGCGCGACCAAATCAGCAAATTGTGGTGTATGTGTGTAAACTGCTAAGTAGATTGAGGTGGGGGGATTTTTTTAACTTGAGGTACTTTTTATGTTGAGACGTTCAGAAATGCCACCAAGTTGGCATAACAGAATTTCATGATTATTTTTTTTCATAAAATGCTATTATTTTCTGCTAAGTGACAGTCTTGCATGTGTGGCAGGCCCAGTAGCTGTGGAGCAGCAGTGTCAGCGCACTTGTCATTATTTATAACGAGGTGAGCGTGTGCTGAGACTAAAAATCTTTTTTTCAAGGGAGACATGATTTTAAAAAAAGCAATGAACAAAAATCCAATTAAATAGAGGATCCCAATGAAAAACTAAAACATCTTAAAGAATGGAGTAAAGGGTGAACAAGAACAATTTAAATGTATGTAACGTCTGAACACAGTCAACTCTCAAGACACTTTATGTGAGAGAGAACATAAGGAAAGAATAATGTGCAATGAGAAGGTGGGAGTGAAGGTCAGCGACACAGGGAGAGGAGAGAGCAACGCTGCAGTGGCACGGCCCAGGGCCATGAGGCCTAGCACAGGAAAACGAAGTAACCAGGGCCCAACGAGGCTCACGACAGTCCCAAGGACGTTGGGCCACGTGGTAGTGTTAGCCTCATCCGGGAATCCGAGCAGCGTAACGTGACTATTTTCTTCTTTTTGCCTTTGGAATTTTGAAAACCCAGGTCGTTCTTGCAAATGAGACTAATTCTGATCTCTTGAGTGCTCATTTGGTTAAACGAATTGTAACTTGAAACATCTTGACCGTAATGAACAAGCTTTATAACGTAATTATACATACCATTGTATGAAAAAAATACATTACAAGACGAATTAGAAGTAAGTTTAATAATGTTATTAGGCTAATGAGCTTTTTATTTTAATAAACGTCTGAATTTCAAGCAAATTTTTGGTGCATCCATATTTTTTCAAGAATTCAGAGCCCCTCGAAGATGCTTGGAGCTTTAAACATTTGCTGAGCAGCCGTAGCTGGTTTATGCCTTGCACCACCACGGACCGGGGCCACCACCATCAAGTTCTGGGCAGGTGAGTTCACGGTGCTAGTGTAGGACTCGTACTCTCGTTGTCTTTCTCGTATCGTTTATTCACGCGTAGAGTTCACACCTCCTCATCATCGCTCCGTGTCTCTCCGTTCGCTCTGATGCACAACTCGCCATTAACAACACTCCATGTCTCCCCATTTCTACCGTACTTTGTATCCTCTCTATCCACTGCTACCGTACACTCCGTTCTCTCTATCCACTGCTACCGTACACTCCGTTCTCTCTATCCACTGCTACCGTACACTGCGTTCTCTCTATCCACTGCTACCGTACACTGCGTTCTCTTTATCCACTGCTACCGTACACTGCGTTCTCTTTATCCACTGCTACCGTACACTGCGTTCTCTTTATCCACTGCTACCGTACACTGCGTTCTCTTTATCCACTGCTACCGTACACTGCGTTCTCTCTATCCTTATCGTACCTATCCCTGCTCACTGCTGCTCCGTCTCTCTCCCGGGCACCAACCGCTCCAGCTCCAATCCTGACCAAGACTCCCGTCTCTCCGTTACGCTGTGCCCTATATCCCCGCACCAATTAGTCCCAATCAATTACTCAATCCCCCGCTTTGCTACTCGCCCCCAGGCCCCCAGCCTCACGTGACCATGTTATTGCCGCCAAGACGGCGTCGGTCATTAACCACTCACCCTCCTGACCAATCACCGGCCTGCGTCCTCAGTCACCCCTAACACCTGTCGTGTCTCTTAACGACCCCCCCCCCCCCCCTTAATGCCACGACAACAATAACCGTGTCCTCAGATGCTCCCACTGTACTCAACAGAACGCGTGGCGCGTGATTCCAAGTCCTACACTAGCAAGAGTGGGGAGGATGGGGATACTTTCATAGCTGTCAACCCATACGGTTACCCGTATTTTTGTACAGGGAAATTCAGTTTTCAGGTCCATACAGCATACAGCTGTTTCAGTACAGGCAAAAAAAACGTTGTCTACAGTATTTGTTTGTGTTTCTCCTTTATGATGGGACTTTGTAGGATGATACGGTAGGCACTGATAAGGGGTTGACATGTATGGGCTTTACCTCGCGGGAACAGAGAGGAGGGGATACATGGTAGCTGAAACATAGGGTAACATGACGCTACAATCTTGATTTGAAGCTTTCGTGACTGCAGGAATCCATACTCTTGGTTCTTTCGGTAAAATCACGTAGGTAAAAATAAAACAAAATAATCACGACGTTTCGATCGCAACACAAGCGACCGTCTCAGGCGAAACGGATACAGCAGGACAACTGCTGATTTTAAATGTGACTTTACCGAAATAACCAAAGAGTATGATGCTACAACATAACCTGGGGGTGGCCGTGGTCCGGCACCGGAACCTACTCGCCCCAGGTTCAGGGGCAGCCAGAAAAGACAAGACCCAGGGCATGGTTATCACTTCTGAGGTATATTAAAAAAAAACAGGACATATTATGGAAAGAATAATATCTCACAATACCAGAATAGGGGAGAACTATGGGGAGATACATTGTCTCAAGTGGTGGATTCTATGCAATTAACAAAAAAACGGGGCTTTTAACGTCCTAGGAAAACTTACGGATTTTATAGGACAGCTGTCCAAGAGAGAAGAAAATCCTGGGAAAACCAAGACAGCGGCAACCCTAGGTCCAGGGCAGCTGGGACAGATGAGTTCCAAGATAGCAAAGGCGGCCTTGAAAAGCAGATGATGTGACAAACCCTGCTCAGTAGATAAAGAACATGATTGTTGAAGTCAGTAGTACCAGAGTAAACCCAGGGCACCAAAAACCTGGAGAAGAAAAAGTCGGGGGGGAGGGGGGGGTCTACAAATGTGACCCAGGCAGCAGACATTGTCTAGGGCAAACAAGGTCCAAAACAGCACACAAGGTTGGGCAGTGATCGAATCCAAATAAAAAATCCCAGGGCTCTGAGTCCTTCAGGGCGCAGTATCAATGAATGAGCTCCAGGAGAATACCTGCGGTGCCATGGCGGACAGGGTCCACTTAACCCCAGGAGCGAATGAGGGCCAAATCAGACAACAGGGTGTGGCTTCACGTGTTTTTTGGACTCGTGGAACACAGGGAAGTTTACCTGTGTAAAGGAGTTCCAGCTGGGTGAGTGTTGAACTTCGTCTTTGTTATGTCTTCTGAACAGCGTGTCACAACATCAGGCAATTACTCCATTCATGCGCCTCGAACCCCCTGCTACCGCTTCTTTCATTCTCTTCCCCATCCTTTCTGGTCCTTTCCATGATTCTCCACCAATTCCATCCATTTCTCATAATGGTCTCCCTACCGACCCCTCATTTCCCTTCAGTTTTCCCTGACGACCAATCCGATTTGAACGTTCTTCACCTTCAAATCCGATTGGGCGTCCCCTACGTCGGTTTACCCTGTGACGGCTCCTTGCCATTGAGAGTCGGGTACAGCTATTAGAATTCAGGAACCGTTATTTATTTCCGAATAGGGTTTGCCTCTTGGCACCCCTTGCACATGGACTCTGCATGCACCCATGTTGACGCTTTTGCATTGCACGGTTATGTGAGGCTCATGGGTGCATATTGCTGTGTAGACCTCATGAATGTGTAGACTTTGGTGTTGCAGCACAGGGAACTGTTTTGGTCCACCTCAACGTCACACTCACTTTCTACCTCCTATTTGTTATAACTTTTTTAACTATTCTTTGGTTCTTTCGGTAAAGTCACGTATAAAGATAAAATAATAAATTAAATAATAGCATGCTATTATTTAATTTATTACTTTACCGAAAGAACCAAAGAATAATTCCTGCAGTAACGAAAGCTCCAAAATTTACTTTTTTAACATTGGACTTACACTGATGGCTGTGGTGACCCAGTGGCTGAAAAGGAATTTGATTAATTGCTATCAGTGGGCACCTACTAATTACAACAGACAACATTGCAATACTGATTGGCTGTGATTTAACTTGTAGGGAATTATTTAAATATGTTAATAGAAGCAAAGACAATAGCATTAGGGCAATTGTCTAATAATCACATTTTGGCTAAATACTCTATTCATATTTAACCAATGCTACAGCTGCGTACATATGATATTGGAATTCCTCTGCACAACAAGGTATAGAGTAAAACATATGTGATCCGAAAAATATTAATTCTAGAATCCCAAAAGTGTAAAATGTGAACACATAAAAAATCATGGATTTGGCATTGCCAATGGTTTAGTCTAAAATGAAGCAACTGGGACTCTAATCCAACATATTCTTTAAAAAAAGAAAATGTGGCCATACAATTTCAAGATAGGAATTCTCATTTAGTGTTTTAGATTAATACTACATCTAAAATTACTGTTTTAAATTACCCATATTCCTGAGTAAAAAAAAATTTAGGCACTCAAAATGAAGTCAAATATTTATAGAAAGATAATCATATCTGCAGCATAATTCATTTTTACTGTAATGACCATGTGCTTTAATACCAGAGACAAATCATGTTACGTAACAATAGTTTTAGGAAAGAAAGAAAAAAACTATACTCCATCTGAAAAAGTAGATGCTAAGATTGCCTTCCATATGGTTCATATTCTAGGTACACTCATATTTAATTGTAATACAGTGATTACTTGTTTTTTTGTAAAAAGATTATTACGATGATTAATGATAACAGGAATTTGTTAATTTGATAGAGCTTGCTTTGGCTTTAACTTTAAATGTAATAATAATTTACAGCCCTGGGTCAATTCACTGCTGGACTTAGTCCTCCACGAACCATGTTGGAGGGGGTTGTTAGGCCATACTTTACCATGCTGGTGAGTGTGAGTTGGTGATGGAGGGGACCTAGTTCTGGCTCAGATGTCACATCGCCACAGATGTTAGCCATGACCGATAATAAAACTTGCTTTTTCAGGTTAATAGCACAGTGCAATAATCACTGCGACACCATTCCACCCTATCCCATTTACATAAAAACATTCCAGTCTGTAATATAATACTATATGCAATCTATGCAAGTAGGAATGGGGCCCAGGACTGGTTGAGATATCACTCATCACTGGTGTTAGCTGTGTCCAAATAACAGGGTTCATAGTCCAGTATGCCAGGACATCCCACCCACGTCCATCCTATTCACTTAATTAACAGAAACAATCCTCATTTGTTTTGTTTATATGTTTATTTTGCTGATAATGTATGCTATAGAAATTCCATGAATGTCTCAAGTACCATATACACCTGCATGCTACTGTAACTTTTTTTATTATAAATAAGTATAACCCGTAAAAACTAAGTTTTTCACTATAAATCCTTTATATGCGTGGCAGCGAACTTAATATAAAGGATTAAAAAATATATTCGCCTGTGGAGGACGCGGGGATCGATCCCGCGACCTTTGGCATGGGAAGCAAGGGCGTTACCAACTGCGCTACTCCACCACGGCTTGTGGAGGGGTTCCGCTCTGGGCTCTTATACTGTGACGTTCAGCCAAAGACATGAATGAGTTATATTTGAATATACGTAAAATAATTTTTTTTTGCCTAAAAAGTGTAAAATTTTGGGAATTTTTTTTCACGAACATTAATTATCTAGCACAACGAGTCTGTGTGGAAAATGTCAGCTCGATTGGATCACGGGAAGTGGGTTAAAAAACGACCGAAAGATTTGCACGGTCGTAAGCAAGCAAGCAAGCACGCAAGCAAGCACGCAAGCAAGCAAGCGAACTTAATATAAAGGATTTAAAAATACTGCATCATGGTGGAAACAATTTGATGACAATTTTCATATACCACTGTTTTTCATGGAAAAAATAATGTTGTGTTTTGTTCAAATATAGCAGCAATGACATTTGGTCTGGTTTATAAAGCTCAATCAAATACTCAATCATGCCCATTGCTTATTAATATATATCACTTTTGGAAGTTGGAACCTGCCTTTCAACGTTGGTGCCCTTTTTAAATTAAGGGAGCCTGAACTTTAGTGCATAATCCTGCCATAGGTGTACACGGGTTCACTCGTGGTGAATGTAACATTTTGTCAGGTTGACGTTTTTAAGAACTCCTTTTCTGACGAAATAAAATGTCAGCACAATTTCTTCAATGTGCCTCCAATTACAAACGTGCTAATCTTAGACAAATTAAGGGTTTTCAATTACTTGCTTTATTTACATAATGGGAAGAAAATAAACAATGGCAAAATTACGAATGCCTGTACGAATGTGCAATGAGAAGCAAAGCAATGCCCTATTTGATGCTTCTTTAGCGTTCATGATGCTCACTGGGCAATGATTCAATGTACTTTTTTGTATTATATAAATGATATTTATAACCCCTCTGCTGGATGGAGGCATCCCCATGCGGTATTCATCATGGGGGAGAGTTACTAAACCCAATGCGGATTGGTGAAGAGGTAAGGAGTTGTAACTGTTTCAGACATCGCTTGCTGCAAATGTTTGCCTTGTCTGGGTCTCGAACTCAGGTTGCCTGTTTTTGACAGCGCAGTGCACTAACCACTGTTTCCATCGCTCTGCCCCACAGATTGTAATAAATTTTCCTAATTTAATATTATGAATAATCATCAACATTAAGCAGTGGATTAGCTCGCCCATGTAAATATCCAAATCAGGATTATCTTTAACGGTTCCTATTTTCAAATACGGTTCAACCCACCATCTGTCAATCTAGCCACTGTGAGCAATACAGCCCCAACAAATGTATGCTATTGACAATCAACTTTACTCATTCATTGAAAAAGCAAAAATAAAATTAATGTCTTGCCCAGCCGAAGGTGCAGTCTGAAAAGCACACTGGCTGGCCATGTGACATAATTTGGTAAATTCATGGATACATTCTTTGCCCCTTTTAGTATTTTATTTGTCACTCACTCAATTTTCGTCATTGGAAAAATAAAACCATTTACTTGAGAATATTTCATATGTAATACTTTAAGAAAAATCATCCCATCAGCAAAACCGTGAGGTGGAGCGGTGACACAGTAGTTATGAACAGAGCTTGCTGAGTTTGTATTATGATCCAGTTTGGCTCCCTCCTTCACGAACTCGCACTAACCAGTGCAGGCATGTATGGTCAAACAACTCCCATGACGGACACAGCATGGAGATACTTTCCTCTAGTGATGGATTGAAAATTGCTGATAATTATTATCAAAGCAAAACTTACTTTCTACAATGCTAAAGAATAAAGTCCAATGGCCGAGCAGGCTTGCATATGCCCTAGAATTAAAACATTATTTATCTGAATACAGACAGCCCCTTCCATAGGCAGCTGATATGCCTGGTGGGCGTTTGGGTTCTGCAAATCCTTGGTGACAGCTAATAATGGATCACGGAGCATTGATCTCATTAGCACAACTGCTCCGTCCTTTCTTGTCTTTCTTGACTGTCTTCTAGCTGCCCCGGCTCAGCTATTTGGAATGGAGACACATTTTGGTTGAACACATGACACTAAGACATAGCAAGTGTGTGATTATAATGCTAAATGTTTGAACTAAAGCTCTTGGGAATACCCGTGAAAAAATTGTGGGCTGGTGTATTTTTATCTTCACAGCAAGAGAAGAACACTTTTACAAGCCGTTGAAATACTGCACAGAGAACTTTCACGATTTATGGATTGTGAACCTGATGCAGTATTGGTATTTTCCCCCAATATAAATATAAATAAGCAAAGTTTCATTGCTGTATAGACGACAGTAACAATGTAATGCGATACATTTCAATTCCTTTTACAACAATTTAGTTATCCAGTATCGAATTCATAAAGCACATCATTTTAAAACGTTATTCCTTGCATATGAGTAAGTGTGTCGTTGGTGTCACAGTGCTGGTGGTGTCCATTGTCCCATTTTATCCGATAAAAAACGGGACGTGTATTATGCATGGGATAATTTTTTTAAGTACTACATATGAAATATTCTCAAATAAATGGTTTTATTCTTCCAATGACGCAAATTGAGTGAGTGATGTGTGTTATGCATATCACTTGCACATAAACACCATTATGTATCTTCCTACTCGTCCGTATAAGATGTGCCGAATGAGGATAAGTTTCAATGATTGCATATAACCTGCTATGACACATGGATCAGGGGTATGGACACTGACAAAGAAATTATAACAAAATCTGAAAAGTATGCCAAAGAGCCAGTAAAATGTATGCTTGGCATTACACAGAGAGACAGAACAAGAAACCATGTGGATGAGGTTAGAGATTAGCGGAGGAGATGGCCGATGGACAGCAATGGTAATGGAATTGCAGCTTCAAAAGGACAGGGAGAGCACTGTGGAGATGGAGTGACGAGATCAGCGTGTGTGCAGGAGATGT
This sequence comes from Lampetra fluviatilis, assembly GCF_964198595.1. Classification (NCBI taxonomy): domain Eukaryota; kingdom Metazoa; phylum Chordata; class Hyperoartia; order Petromyzontiformes; family Petromyzontidae; genus Lampetra; species Lampetra fluviatilis. The sequence continues at coordinate 12,194,058 of NC_136280.1, forward strand.
TTTGTGGCATCACATAGTTCTGATTGATTGTGACGTCGTGGGGAGGCCTTGCCTCAGCAGTGGACAGATTGTGACTGATGGCGATGTTTTAATATGCAGGAGGTGAAATAAAAAGCATTTTATAATTTCAAAACTTACTTTAAAATGTCTAAAAAAAATCATTTTTTCTCATATAGGCAATGGCGCAGGCCTGCAATGTTGTCCTCACATCTGGTGGATGAGTCTCCCGCTGTGTTCGCCTACTCTTCTGCATTGGCCAGACGTTTGACAAAACGGTAGAAATACCCACACTTTATCGCACCACAAGCGACTCACCAATTGACCAACTGTGGTGTAACCCATTTATACTGTCGGGGGGACAGAGGCCGGGGCGGCGGGGGGGTCAAGAAACCTGGTCATTGTTTCTACTGACGTGCTGGGAGAATGAACGGTAACCTCAGGGTTGTAAGTCACGTGTGCTGAACAATACACCAATGTACTCTTTGGTTCTTTCGGTAAAGTCACGTATAAAGATAAAATAATACATTTCATACTAGCATATGACGTTTTGATTGCAACACAAGCAATCATCATCAGGTATAAATGAAATAGAAACACAAATCTAGTATACTTAGAAATGTAATGTAATACAACAGAGTCGGATAACATAACAGTCAACACCCTATCTGATTGATTACGTTCTTCCTGAGAATGCTAAATTTGAGAGAGAGAGATAAAACACAGAACCAGAGACATATAGACAGACATATAAGCAGACAGATATCGCAGAGATACATATAGAGAGAACAAACACCAATGTAGTATCCTTTTTTTAATAATATAATCTACTATGTTTATCACAGGCACAAGTGCTCTCAAAGAGAATGCTTATATTTTATTTTTGAATAACATTGCATTTCTGCCAAGATAATTCAGTTCTGTCTAGAAGTGCATATTATGCGGGCTTTGCAGTGCACCACAGAACATTTATAATTTAATGCTGTGTTTCATGAACAAAACAGAAGGCAGTATTTGGAAGCACATAGTAATCGTAATAATGCAGATGCAATGAAACATACCCTTAAGGGATGAGACATTCCAAAGCAGAAAAAAACACCATTCAGGAGTTATTGCATTTAGATACAACAAAATACACCCTTAAGAGTCACTTTTATGGCAATCATAAATTTGCTTATGTGTCAAAATATGTATAGTCGAACAAATATGAAAAAAATTAGTCAAGTCAAAGTATGTTTAATATTGAATTTACGATATGGTTGCGTTTACGGGCAGCCACATCTTCTCCTGTCATCATCAGCCATGATCCATCTACTGCTGAATGAAGGCAATCCTCAAGTAGTTGCCATCCCTCGTCGTCTTGCGATGCAACGATCATCTAACTCTTCCGCACTGGCTGATTTAAAGAATCGATTTCTGCGGTGAAAATCTTATCGGCGTTCTCTCTCCATCGCCTGCCACCCGACCACCGGCCATAAATCCTTCCAGCCATGTGTTGCCCAAGCCCACTTCCGTTTATTGACACTCAAAGTTATGTCTATAAACTTACATATTTTCTCCGATTATAATTATTACTTTCATGATAATTTCAAAGTCTAATGCACACAGTATTTACTCACTCTCGAGGAGAAAGAACGGCTCAGACGCGTGAGGAACCACAGGCAAGCAGCAAGGCAGCCACCCGGTGATCCGGCAACAACAAATGCCCAACTTCTGTGGTCCTCTAGATATTAATGTGGTAAAAGCCAATTCATATTTTTACCTTTGAGAAGAAACTGGAGCACCCGGATGAAACCCACATATGTGAGAAGGCAACACTCTTTCCCATACAGACGGAACAGGTGAAGTCCAACTTACTTACGGTACTGTATTATTCTAGCGAGCCAGGGTATGGCACCTCAATGCCCACGGGAATGGAGTTGAACAATTCTTGTTTGATCCAGCAACCTTCCACAGTACTGGATTACAGGCGTGCATAGCCAACACCACAGTGAGATCCATGTTGTTGTCTATTCCAATATACCAAACATGCACCTCTCCATGCTTTTGTGCACATTTTTCAGATTAGATTTTTGTAAATGTCTATGTTTCTGTACCATATGCCATGATAGGTGATATATACTGAGTACAGTAATACTTTTTTTCTTGAAACACATAGATACTGTATGTTACTTTTTATTATCATGTCAAGTTTCAAAAGTACTCTGAGCTGCTCTCATCAACCTCTTTATTTTTTTAATGTTTCATCCCAGTCTGTCTTCAACGACTACGCAAGGCACACATACTCTTGTGTGTTTTCTAGTTGCGACCCTCTGACAGATATTTATTGAGTGAACTTGTTGTACATGGCTTTTGTTTTGCTCATTAATCTTGAGCCCCATTTTATAACCATCTTTATTATTCAGTTTTTATACATATTAATTCCTGCAGTTCATTTTAATTAGTTGTTATAATGACGATGTCAACAGTATATGAAATAATGTATATGTTCCCTAAATATATGTATCACTGTATTTTTCCACTCCAATGTTACCTTTTTCCAATCCTATATCTTTGGCGAAAGCATGTTTCTTTGTCTGATTTCACTTCAAATATGTGTTTTGTTACTTTATTAATGTTTTTTTATTGATTCATATTTGTTTTGTTTAATTAGGCCTTGGTTTGTAAGAGCACATACACTATCATTTAGATTCTGGAGTAAAAAGAATATCAAACAATATGACTATCATCTTGAGAGTTTTTAAATGGCATTTTAATCAGTGGATATCGATGCTGCAATTTTTCCTGAACACAACAAAAAATAGTGAGTTTGCAACTTTAAAAGAAGCACATGCAAGCATCTGGAAAGTCCGGAATTTCTCAAAATGATAGGATTGGCATTCAAAACAACTACTGCAGAATTGTTCTTCTCAAAAAGGCTGGAAAGAAGAAAGGGCTAGATCTGAAAGCAAAAGAAAGGCAGATGAAGGAGTAAGAGAAACAGCCAAAATCAATGATAGCAAAATCTATATTTTTCCCATCTCAGTGTAAATGGGGGCACTGTTCAATACTCCCCATACAAGGAGACAACTCATCAGCGAAGCTAACAAAGATTTAAAGGAACACATTGTTCCTTTAAAATAAATAGCATTAAATCCGTAGGTACCTTTTTCATTCTGTGAATAAAAAAAATATATGTATACTTATGTTTGAAAGTATCATATGCTGTCAAAAATAATTATTACATTTTATATTAAATTTCACCAAAATGTCTATACTCAAGGAAATATGAATGAACGTTGGTGGCGGTGATGTTGAAAGGCAGGTTAAAAAAACACAGCTCTTAAAAACACAGCTCTCAACAATTACACTCCTGAAGAAGCTTCCAGCATATCGAGTCTGATATAATAATTTAAATTTGTAACGCGCCACACAATATTCACTAACTCTCACAGACCGAAAACGACTTAAGAGGTGGGAGGAACCGCAGATTAATGGAAAGGCAGACATTGTAGCTTACACTGAACACAGCACTTTTGCAAGGACAGTACAGGGTGATGTAGGGACAGTACGGCTCCCCGTGGCCATGGTTACTAATTAACGTAATGGGAAGAGACAGGGTCACGTTAGCGTCATGTGGGACCTAAGTGGTTGCTAATAATGATTAATGCAACAATCTTTGACAGGGTCTCATGAGGGGAAGCATGGGACCTAACGGTCGTAAATTGTAATAAGGGCAGAGACAGACAGGGCCAGGTGCGGTGAGAGAGGGGTCGGGAATAGGGGCGTGGCCAGGTCGTGAGGTGGATAAGAGCTGGCACGAACCGTGGCTCTGGGCTGCTGTTGTGGGGGAACTGCCGTCGCCGTCGTCACCTTGGAGCGGGTCGTCTTCATCATCCTGGAGTGGGCACCTTGTAGTCTTGGAAGGCTAGAGTTATATTGTCTCAGAATAGAGTAATCTAAGTTGCCCAAGTGTATATAGTCACTCGCGGTTACTCGTTAAGTTACCAGTGAGTCGACGGACTTTATTCATAAAAAATATACATATAACTGAACAAGACAGTGTCTCTGAGAGCTACATTACACTTTTATACCTAATATATATTTTTGTACGTGTGTGTACATATGATTTGAGTATACAATGAGCACAACAAATTTAGATGACACAACTTATGAATAATAAGATTAATTTGAACATTTATTTGCTGAACTAAAAAAATTAGCAGCTTATTAAATAAATATTTAAATACATAAAGGCCCCATTACATAGGCAAAGTGAATGCTGACCAAACTTATACTAATACCGTGAACCTTTTACAAGTTTAAACTACAGATAACTCATGATGTTATCCCGGATCTGCCAAGCAGAACAAATAGCACTTCTTTGCATATTCACTCTCGTCAGCATTTCTCAAAACCATTGTGTTTAATACTACTGCACTTTATTGCTCAAATTTGTACCTAATAGTGACAACCAAGAGTAGAAGCAGCAGAAACCCGCACATTTAAAACAACAATGATAATAAAAACGGTAATACATTAAAATAATGTTTTTAGACTGACTTTGTTCACTTCCGAATTGCACTTGGCAGCTGATAATTGCCCATTCAACACTTGGTCCATTTAGTTTATTCAATCTGTCTGTTATGACTTGCCACGGGGCTAAAGTTTCCATTTATCAAGTGCCAGTGTGGTTGCTGAAAGTGCTGAGTTGCGCTCGGAATAAAGAACTACGTCCATTGATGAAGCGTACAATACTCCATCGATCTGTTATTTTCACCATAGGCATTTCTGCTTGTTCGAGAGAGTTGATGCTCACAGAGGTGTCTTGCTATGCAGCCTTTGCTGTAAATGCGAAAAAGGGGTGGGGGGGGGGGGTGTAGTCTATGCTAGTGGACATTCGAGCAGTGTCATTGTAAATGAATGCTTCCGTCTCTCTTGGTTCGTGTCTTTGTCATTGAGAATATATATACGCGGAAAAATAGTGTTTACGAACAAATAAAAAGGGCCCAGGCGAGGTGGTGCATGAATGAAAACAGATGCGGGATAGTCGGAAATATTACAATGAACTATACATTTGTTGTTGTTATTGGTTTGATCGCATTAATGTGAATTTATTTCTCATGAGACATACATTTTATTGTTCTTATACTAAGCATAAATGAATGGCTCCATTGTTTTTGTTTTCTTTTTATGTAAAATATCATTGGGCTTCCTGTCATTGGTTTGATGGCATTGCTCAGTGCGTGACCGTGCTCTTTGGAATTTCGTAAGTAACCTTACCCAGCAAGAATGAGCACTGTGATCATTGCCCAGCACCCATTTGTTTTCATCGTTTCATCATTGCCATAGCAATGTAAATGCTATCAGATAACTCAATGAAGCAAATTCAGTATTAATCCTTTACACCTGATGATAAGTAGGCGATGTCAACCCTACAGCCTCTACGATTTGTACCACTTGTCTAATGTATTCACTCTCTCGTTTTAATAAAATATATACTCAGTATTGTATATAAAGGACATGGAGGCCGGGACAAAAGAGGTGCGGAGTTTATAGCAAAACATTGGTTGTTTGCCATAAAGGTGGATTATTGTTGCATCATTCTCACGTGCCTGAGATAGTTGTCCGACCATACCTGGGCGAGTTTGTTTGGCCATACTTCACCGCGTTGATCAGTACAGGGTGGTGTCTCACCTCTTGTTGAGTACTTGACTGGCATTGGGTGCCTCTATCTAGGATTTCTACTCAGATCTATAAGGGACTTAAGGCAGTGCAAATTAACAAATATTAGTGTCGCAGATAAAAAAAATGTTTTACAACACTTAAGAGTGAAACTGAGCAAGAAAGAACCCCACTAAAAATAATGAATACAAATCCACATTAGCGGAAATAACTTATAATCCTAAAGAAAGTTTTGAAACTGTAAGTTGCTCTTACAGTTTCAAACTCAGTTTTGAATTGTTTTTTTTTATAATGCTCTGTATTGTTGCCTTTAAATAAACCTCCATGCGATTGGGAAGCGTAGATAATTATTCATTAATATAATGACTGCTCATCCCGAATTCATTGCATTAATGGCAAAAAAATACATTTTTCAATTCATTGTATAAGTCTAAATCACATTTCGTAATATTAGAGTATTTTCAATTAAGGCGTCATCACCGTGTCTCAGAGCAAATAAATACATTTCCTGTATCTCAAATGCGAAGGCTATATTTGAATCACATTGGGAAAAGAATAATAATTCGTCAATAAATGTAAGAATATAGATAATTAATCAAATACAAGATGTCAATATTTCATTATACGTGTAATGAGAGCCTATGTCCGGCTCATGTGGTGATCGGCTCTGCCGGTCCTGCTCTACAGCCAATGAGGGGAGAGCCTGGGAGCATGGCCCTGGCGTGATCAAGGGATGTCAGCTAGGGTGATTGGTTCTACTGGTCTTGGCCTCAGCCAATGGGAAAACAAGTCAGGGGTGTGGTCCCGGGAGTTGATGGGGAATCTGGAACATTCAGCGCAGGCTATTAAGGATTGGCTGGAGCGTACCACATGACCCAGGCATTAAATAAGGGAAGAGCCGAGGGAAACGGGGTCAGACGAGGAATGAAGAGAGAGAGGGGCCACGCGCGAGCGGGGCACCGAGTGCCACGTGGCAGTGCGTCTCTTACAATCTGTCTGCCCACTTCCCGTTGCCTGCCAGCAACGGGGAGTGCTTGTGAACTGAGATAAGTAAATAAAAGGACCGATTCCACAAGCCATCTCCAAGAGTATTATTACATACGTATATTTACATCGGAATCATGTTAAACTACTGTATATTTGTATGTTTTGATAGTTGCAATCTTGCAATAACACACAGGATTGAAAATGTATCTATTTGGGATGTATATGTATCAATTTAACAAACCCCAATATTAAAATATCTTTTTTAGTTTCTTTCCGATTTGTTTTACCTTTAATAATCACAAATCAAAATATCATTGAACTGTCTCACATTATCGGTCTGCATTGGCGATAAGCGGCCTTTGAGTGAGATAAGATACTTCTTACATTTTGTTGTTCAATTGAAGCTGCTTGACTTGCTTACCAAAGACGATCCTGAACCGATAGTTCATCACCCCATTGCTGGTGCTATACTTTTCAGCCTCAGGGTGGCGAGTGACTTTAATCAATGCAAATTATGAGTTTTTAGTGCAGTTCTCTGTGATTAAGCATTCTCTACCACACTCCCTGCACACGAGAATGAGTTACAATGCCACTGCGTGCTTGCCACCAAGCCAGTTTACACAATGTCAACATTTCACTTCCCTGCAATCGCCCGGTAACTTCTTCATTAAGGGAATTACAAAATCTTGACTTAAAGCTTTCGTGACTGCAGGACAACACAAGTGATCGTAATCAGGAGAAGAAAAGAGTAAAGCTGCTGAGGCAGACTGTTTTAAAGGTTTAGAATGAGTGTAGCCCAAGGGTCATAAACAAAGTGGGCGGGGCTAGTGATGTTAATGTGAGAAATTAGCATGTTGATGTAAGATCGGAGGACGACGTCCACGACGGAAGGCGCGGAGGTGGCTATGTTAACGTGAGAAATTAGCATGTTAATGTAAGTTCGCAGAGCCCAGCCGCATCGGCGCGCAAGATGCCTATGTTAGTGTGATAAATTTAACCTGTTAATGTAGAATAAGAGCCGAAAATAACAACTAACATCGGAAGGTAGGGTGGAAACATCACAGCCAGTTTTGACTTAAACTGGTTAATAACGTCCTTCCAATGATTGCTCAGTTTGTACCCATCTTCTTGGTTGAACGAGTTCAGGAGAGTCTTGTCTAAATTGTCTAGTTCAAATCGGAGAAATATTATTCTCTCTGAGATCAGGGCTAGGCCAGCCCTGAACAAGATCTGTTTAGCATTTGGAGAAGTGATAGCAGCAGATGTCAGTGTTAAGATCTAATAGTTGTGTGGAAACCCTCTCCGTTGAGGCGGTTAGATCTTGACTTAAAGCTTTCGTGACTGCAGGAATTCATATTCTTGGGGTCTTTCGGTCAAGTCACGTAGATAGGTTTAAAGAAAATAACAAAAAACTACGATGTTTCGATCACAACACAATCGATTGTCATCAGGAGGAAAAAAGAGTAAAGCTGTTGAGGCAGACTGTTTTAAAGGTTTAGAATAAGTGTAGCCCAAGGGTAATAAACAAAGTGATGTTCACGTGAGAAATTAGCATGTTAATGGAAGATCGGAGGGCAATGTCCACGACAAAAGGCGTGGAGGTGGCTATGTTAATGTGAGTAGTTTTTGTTATTTTATTTCAACCTACCTAGGTGACTTGACCGAAAAACACATTTCGTTGAAATTACAGCCTTTTGGGGTATCCACAGCAGTGGGCCATTGCTGTGCCAGTTCCTTGGGACAAATTCCAAATTACCCAGAACCTAACTTACAAAATGCTATAACAATTAACCTGGAACCGTTGTACTTAAACTGGGGCACTTAACCCCCTGCACTACAGCACAATTAACCGCTGGTGGATGATTTTAGCACCAGCATACAGGGAAAGACACAAAGTGCCTTAGCAAATGTAAGTTCTTATTAAGTAGCAAGCATACCTTTATATGTATTTAATACAGTACTGTGTATATTATTAAATAATGCAATTAATATATTATGAAACAATATTTAGTTCCTATGGCAGAAGTCAGGTGTATCCATCGGACAACCACCATTGACTTCACCACGAAGTGGTAATCAACACAAAGACAACATATTTCGAATGCAAAGATAGTTTAAATAGTTTGCATTGGCAAACTATCGAAAACATAATAACTCTACATTGTCCAAGTGTCAAATTTTGCAGTTTTTTGGCTGCCTTTTCAGTTCCAAAGCAAAAAAATACTTTGAAAGGCACACTTAAATAAAGAAATAGGAATCTAGTCTTTTGCATTGTGTTACCGTCGAGAAATAATCTATGGAGTTATTTAGAGGGAAAAACAACGGATTTTAGCAGTGCTCCTGCAAAATTAAAAGTTTTAAACTGACTACTCTGCTTCTTCTATTAAGTGGCCAATTACAGGTAGTGTTAGCACAATGGGGCCAAGCACGCATATCAATCACAATCTCAGTAGAGCCATTGCAGCAATCTGGGGCATTATTTAATGTGAAACTACTAAAGTTCCATTTTCTAATTAACTTGTATGTGCCCAAGTGTAGTTGATAGATGCAGTCTTTGGAGGCAAGCAGCTTGTAGCTAATTATGTTGTAATTTGAAGAGGGAAAAGAACATCCCCTCGAGGTCTCGACAAAACTGGTCCTCAGGTTATAATATATCCGAAAATATATATATAATACATATGAACAATATTTTGTATTAATTCTACGAGTTTGTAAGCTTTCGTAGTATTTTTTAATTCTCCTAACAATTCTAGATTTGAAGCTTTCGTGACTGCAAATTGAGTTCTGTGTGTTTCTTGTTATTGCCCTGCCCAAGACCAATTACTTTTCTTCATGGTGAATGCGGTATTGGATTTTCTTTGGTCCATGTGTTCCTCTTTCTGCCTCTTGGTGTAATCCCCCATAGGTTACTTTTTAGAACGCTTTTCATTTAGAGTTAGCATTACTGTTAACATAATTTATTTGACTACAGTACTATTTAAACGCTTTCATAACAATGAACATACTCATCAGCAGCTTCACCATGAATTGTATACTGCACACACCACCAACAAATTCCAGGTAAACTTTTGCCGGTTGTTGTTATTTACTCCCTGAAGGTCACATCATTTTAAGTCAAGCTTTCTGAAATCCATCGTTGTCACACTCTTGTCATCTACAAACTCATATATTTCTGTGTATGCTTTGCAAGATGTGATTTTGTGCCTCTCATACCTGGAATATGCGAGTTGTGTGGAATGTCCATTTTAATGAGATGTCTCTTACTGGAACATTATATGAACTATCGAGTATCTTCTGTAATCTACAATCTGCCACTTGGGTCACATGCTACTTTAATACCTCTAATCATGGAATATATTTGAAATGGAAGGTAAATTAAAGTCAAGTATCATTTTTCATACATATGAATGGAACTTTTATAATATAACTTATAACCTTTAATCATGTGTTTTCTTTCAATCTCGCTAGTATTATTGTTCTGCCTCACGGCAGGAGTTTGCCTCACGGCAGGTGGGGGGGGGGCGTATGTACACAGGAATTTCCTGTTTTTGATGCTAATTTTGGTCATGTGACCAGGAAGTTGCGAATTAAGATTCCCGCTTAACCACGCGGGCGTCGGCCATTATGCACATAATTCAAGATGGCGGCACACATCGTGTCCCAGTGAAGCCAGATGCAGTTGTCCATCGTGGGACTTTGAGAAGCATTGTCTGTAAGTTTGTTTATGTTCTTATAATATTGGAAATGATGTTGTAATGTTAGAATGACCGTTATAAGGATGTAAATGCCTTTATAATGCTGTTAAATTGTTATGATAAATACGAGGCCTAGTTAACAACGAAGCCTGTAACTTTCCTTATTGTGGATGTTACTTGTGATTTAGTAGGTCGAGTCAGACTTGTGCCCAGGTGGCTATGTTGCGATCCTGAGAGCAAAGATGACGAAGTATCTCATCCACAGTTTAGTGTTATGTGTAATGCTGTACATTTGGGGTGCAGTGTGATGAATACACGATGTGCCTTTATGCAACGCAGCGGCTTGTGCTCTTGTGTAGCTGTTCAGTGGTAGTGTGGGGGCCTGGTCCATTCAGAGTCTATTGCTGGGAAACATGTTATCTGGGACAATGTTCTGATGCTGTGGTGTTCATTGTGTTGGGGTTTCCAGGTTATAACAGATGCTGTATCTGTGTTTTCTCACCAGTTTTACCTCGTTAAAACCAATAAATGACGTTTGGAGTCGGATGTTCACCCTGGCTCCGAGGGTTTATTGGACGTGAGGTTATCTACTCAGCTAGCGGTGCAACGCAGCGCAGAGCGAGGCCGAGACAATTATGATTTACTTTCTAAGCTTTTCAATGTTGTTTAAATAGTATTTCCGTCAGGTAATGTCCCAGTAAATTATGTTTTCAGTTGACCTGCTTAACAGTGTACCGCTTTTATAAATGCTTGATATAATGTCATAAACGTATTAATTTAGCAGTCTCCCAAAAAGCGACTTGATTATATTTTCTGGCTCAACCTTTATCACTAACGTTTTAAAAATGCTTTTCCAAAGAGTGTTTAATAGCCAACACTAAATAAATTATTTTTTTACGATTTAACTGAAATATTATCCACAAGTATCATGGGAACCCAAAAAGCCAAGTCATAACTGTTACTTGATCAAACTAGCACTCGCTCAAACGACGTGAGTATCACCACTTGCTCAAACGAGCAAGTTGTTATACGTCCTGTTTACAGCCCTGAGCCAGCGGTAAAAAGTCCACATTCCGATGAAGGACATGAGTCTATCCATAGGGGATTCACTACTGATGAATTTGCACAACGTATTGATCCCCAGTGGAAACGATGAGTCGACCTCTGAGCAGGATTTGAAGTTCAAACCTTTCTGATTTCTTCGGACATCAGATAGGATGGTGGCCAATAAAACCTCGAGGGAATAGTGCCCCTCATCCGACATATTCTCAAGCCATGTTTTGTGTTACATCTTTATTGACATAATTTCTCGGTGAATGTAAAAAAAATGAATGTAATTGAGAATCACAAACTTTTTCCTCAGAAGATGCAAATTATGTCAATGCTCTATACTGAGTGAATGTTATACCGGTATAGGGTAGTTAACACTGCACTAGATGGACATGGTAATAATTACTGCCAACATCTACGCTAGAAAGAGGTTAAATCCCCCCCACTGCCTCTCTTGACCCAACACTACAAATGGATCCACCACAGTTTGTTGATAGGTAGTCTGCATGTGGTGGGAAAGAGTGTGGGTATACCCACCTCTTTCAAGAAGTCTGCCCAGCTGGAAGAGTTGGCCAAAACACCCACTAGAGAGGCTCTCTAGAGCTCCCTCTAGTGGAGGTCCTTTTTGCCAGTAGGGGCATTCGTGATGTGCCCTTTATTATTATTATTAAACATTATGTTTGGCCGATTTGAATTGGCTGTCATCCAGCCTGCATATGTTTTAAGATCTGATGGAGAGTTATGTGCTGCTCTGTGGAGTATGCAATTCTTCCAGGTATCCACATATTAAAACTCCATTTCCACGTTGGCCACAGTGGAATAAATCATAATCGCTTATGGGTCCATTATTGGTATTTGGTTAATGTCTGCAAATAAAAAGTAAGGTAATTACTTCAAGTTTGTCTCCAGTGGAAAATATTTATCCCAAAATATACTCTTAACAAAAAGCAATAAGCATAATTTAGGGTATGACTTATGTGCTTAACGAAGTGCTCATTTGTAGTTGTTAAAAAAGCTCACTTAACGATTTGTGAGGCCATTATGAACTAATATTCTAAGGTTAATCAGTCCTCGAACACACAAAGTCTTAACTGCGCATTTAATCACCATCTATTTGGTTTCCTTATCGACAAATTGTAAAATTTTCAGAACCTGTCAAAAAATGATCGTAAAAAAAATCGATATCAAGAGCAGTACTCACAAATCTAATCATCATCATCAACCATGATCTATCCACTGCTGATGCAATCACTCCAGGTTCTGTGATGCAAAGATCCATCTAACTCTTGCTCGCAAACTGTTTTCATCGATCAATGTCTTGCAACAAGCATAGACTCGGGTGCGTTCCCTCCTTTGGCCGTCGCTCCGTCGTTAGTCTTGACACTTCGAGCTACATATCCTATTCTTAACTAAACAAATTAATTGGTGAGGCTGCATTTACATCGTCTGTCTGCCTCTCTCTCTTGTTCCTTGCACTTTCGTGTCGTTTTATGGTCCACCCCTGAAGGTTTACGAATGATGGTAAAAGGTGGAGCCCTAAAATTACTTTCACCCAAACTTGCTGGCGCAAGGACCTACACAAGAGGGAGCTGCAGAGAGCTCCCCCAGAGGGAAATTTGGTCTACTCTTCCATGCGGAACAAAGTTTGACCACCCGAATTTTACTCCTCTATTTATGGTCTGTGTTGATCGACTGTGGTGTACACATTCGTACCGCTTGGTGGACAGAGTCAGGGACGTTTCATAAACTTGCCCTTTTGTTTCAACTGCCACGGCAGGAGATCAAGCCAGTATTCTCTATATTGCAGTGTGATAAACAATGCATCACAGCAGCGTCATAGCTCATCGGATTGTTCCTCCAGTGTAAAACACATTTCTGCGGAGGGAGCTGGTAGGAACGTTGGGTTGCTCGGTCAATGGCCAGGGTCAACGGCGGCATGGTGTATTCCGCAAATATGGCTGACTGTGAGGGCGGGCACAAGCTGGCGTGAGTAGGTTAAACGTTGAGTTTTATAAGGGTACCACGAGGTTCAAATGCTTTCCACAAATGAATCACTATCATTGCTGATCTCCTCAAGGAGCATAAACCACCACGCCAACTCCGGTCATCCTCACAGCGGCTTTTGGCTGGCCATCGAACAAAGACGGTCACTACATCGTGTGCTTTTAAATGCGCTTCTGTGGCCGTGCATACTGTAGCAGCCACTGGAGCTATGCACTTTTAAATCTAGATTTAAAAACCCATTTTTTGAGTTTTTAGTTTTTGTGTGTAGTTTGTTGTCCTTCCCCCACACATCTGATAAGCACGGTTGGCTACGTATGGTGCGAAAGAAGGGTGTGTGTTCAGTAAAACCATATTAAAGAGGGATAGAAAAAAACGCCTCAATTGAGGGCCCGTGCAGTCTCGGCTCGGATGTGCCATTGGAAAAAGTGGGGCAACAGACTGTTGTGACATCCAGCAGATTTAACAAACATGATCAACTAATTTTCAGTAACACCGCCTTAAAAGGAAACTTAAATAATATGCCACTTTTCAGGTAATGGACCTTTTTTATTTATGTGTAGGGGTTATTACGGAAGAAACGGCGGACGAGAAACACAGGGGTGTCTGCACTCACATACATGGGTGGTCACACCGACGTCCGCATCCGTTATCCCCCACGCCCCCGGCCCTCTGAGGGGATCCCTATAAAAGGCGGGGAGCCAGAGAGCTCGAGGCCAGTTCGACACGAAGCTGACCAGTGAAGATCGAAGACTCGGAGATTAGGCCCTGGGACTCCCCTGTCTCGCTGCCCTTGTCAGGGCCGAGCTGGGTAAGCCAGCGGCGCGGCCCAAGAGCTCCCGGACCTCTGCCCTTGTCAGGGCAAGGCCGGCTTAGCTGGTGCCGAGATCTGTGCTTGCCAGGGCCAGATCAGTCAGCCTCCCGTAGCCCACTAGAGGAGGACCGGGGAACAGGACAGAGGGCTTAGTACTAGGGTGGGTTTCCCATAGTACGGGTGAAGGGGCCGTTACCCCTTCAACGATTGTGCCTGTCACTGAGTTAATAAACAGAGTGTGCCTCAACTCCAACCTCGTCTCCTCGAACTTACTACATCTGGCGTCAGAAGTGGTCCAAGCATGTGAAGTACCGGTGAAGACGCTGGACACCCAGGTTGAGGCACACGTATATTTATTTCAGCTTATCGGTACAGGACAACACTAGAGGGGGTAGCGGCCCCCTCACCCGGATAACTGGGGATACCCCCTAGCTAATCTCACCTATCCCCAAGTCCTCCTCTAACGAGCTAGGGGAGGCTAACTGGCCCGACACTGGTGAGTCGGGCTACGGTCTCCGGAGTCCCAGGGTCTAACCCTGGTTCACGGAACCACGCCTCTGGCTCGCTCCTCTGCAGCCCTGACAAGGGCGGCGTCGAGGGGAGTCCAGGGCTCTAGCTAGAGGATCTTCACTCTTCCTCCTTCGTTCCCAGACTGAGCCCCGAGCTCTCTTTGTCCTCCCCCTTTATACCCCCCATCAGGATCACAACCCCCCAGGCTGCCTGATGCGGACGTCGCTGCGGGCACCCCCCCCGTGTACTCCCGTAACTCCGCCCACTGTGTTTGTTACCCATTGGATCGTATGCACTTACAGCCCTCCCGTAACAGCCCTACATCACCCCCCCCATTACAGCTCGCAGCCGTCCCGGCTGCAACAATTCCAAATAAAGGAACAATTACCCCTCGACCCCGTGTGTGCCTCATTTTTTCAACAAAATGCAAATAGCAGAACAACAACAAGAACAACAACCATACCCCCGAAGGGAATGTCCGACGCACCCCCCCCCCCGCATAAATACGAAATCCGTAAGCACGTATGTACAACTAGCCAGGAACTCCCCCATCACACACAGCACACCCACGACACACAACGCACCCACAACACACACACCGCGCCCACACAACACAACACACTCAGTGTGCAAGGAGCACACCACCGACGCAGCATACAGTAACCATGACACGTGAAGGAAAATAAATAAGAAAAGTTTTTTTTTTTTCTTTTTCTTCCTGCTGTATATTATAAGAGTCTGCGCATTTTAGCGCGCGTCCTTGCCGCAGGCCCGTCACACGGGGCAACCCCGGACGGCGGACCATCCGGTGGCGGCTGTCCCATTCGAGGTGAGGTCGCGATTGAAGTCGCGCGACTGTCGGCATCACCTGTGGGGGTTCCAGGGCGTGAGCCCGTCATTCCCGGTACACCTGTGGGTGGGACAGCCGGCAACACATCAGGCGAGAGCAGCGACGGACCCTCCGAGTCGGTCGACCCCCCACATGCTTGGCCTCGCGTGCGTGGCGTGGGCCCCCGCACCGCAACAAACGGCTTCAGCCTAGAGGGGTGTACAAACCACCGGCGCCTCCCCCATTGGATTCGAACGCACTGAGGCCTCAAAACCTCAACAACCTCGACGGGGCCCCGCCACGGGCGTACGAGTTTAGAGGAGGTCGCGAGTGGTACCTGGGGACAGTGCAGCCATGCCCTGTCCCCCGGCTTCCACTGCAGCACGTGCGCGCGAGCCAGTCTGAGGCGCTCGTTCGCCTTCTGACGCCTGTCAGAATTTAGCCTCGCCGCATCCCGCGCCTCAGTCAGTTTGTCAAGATTAAATTTAACGTGATCGTCCAATTTAGATTTGCCCAGCGGCACGGGGATCTGCAACTGTGCCCGAACAGGTGGGTCGGGTTCGCGGCCATACATAAGAAAGAAAGGTGAAAACCCCGTCGCAGCATGGGGAGCCAATCTGTATGCCGCTAGAACCCCTTGAATATGTAAGTCCCAATCAGCCTGTGAGTCCGAAACTTGCTGCGACAACATAGACGTGATGGTGCGATGCAGACGCTCGACCATCCCGTCCGTTTGCGGGTGATAGGGGGAGGTTCGAATTTTTTTCGTTCCCAGGAGATCACAGACTTGTTTTAGGAGTTTCCCCGAAAAATTTCTACCCTGGTCGGTCAACAACCGCTCCGGGGCACCTTTGTCCATGACATAACCTTGGACAAAGGCGTCGACGATGGCTGCTGCCGACTGATTCGCCAGGGGCCAGGCCATAGGCCAGCGCGTAAAATATTCGACCCCAGTAAGCAAATATTTATTTCCCCTGGAGGTGGCGGGGAATGGCCCCAGAATATCCAGTGCGACCAGTTCATTTATTCTGGAGACCTGGATGGATTGCAAGGGCGGGTTCGACTCCCGTGCCGGTGGTTTGCGCTGCGCACACTGAGGGCATGCCGCCAACAGATCAGTGACATCCTTTGTCATACCCGGCCAAAAAAAATTCAGCTGGAGCAAGGCGAGTGTTTTCTGGGTACCTAGGTGGAGGAGGCGCTCATGAGCAGCCCACACCACCTTACCTCGTAGGCCAGAAGGGACCACCAGCCGGTGACGCTGGGATTTCCCGTCCCAATGCATAAGCAAGCCCGCATGGGTTTCCCATGCGTCGGCATGACCCGTCACACGCCCCCTCTCCCCGGCGCGACGACGCAACGCGAGGAGGGAGGCATCCTCCAACTGGAGGCGCCCCCATTCATCAACGGGCAATCCAAGCAGGGAATCTCTCCCCTGTTCGGCGATATCAATGGGGACTACCGTTTCATCGTCGGCGGCCGCCGCCAGGACCGGAACCATCATGTCCCCTACTGGCTTGCAACGCCCCGACCCCAGGAGACATGCGCATTCGGAGGCGGTTGGCATCCGTGACAGAGCGTCAGCGTTGGTGTGGCGAACGCCCTTACGATAAGTGGTTTCAAAACTGAAATCCTGGAGGACCTCCAGCCATCGGGACAATTGTCCCGATGGCTGTTGAACCTTCAGGGCGTACTGCAGTGCCGCATGATCTGTGCGGACGGTGAAATGCCGACCGTACAGATATGGGCGATACTGTTGGATGAAATAGACAATTGCCAACAGTTCCCTACGGGTGACACAATATCTTTGCTCCGTTGGAGACAACACCCGACTGCCGTACGCGACCACCCGTTCCACGCCGTCAACCACCTGGGAAAGCACGCCTCCAATACCCGTGTTGCTCGCGTCGGTGTCGAGCAAAAACGGCCTCGAAAAATCTGGGTAAATCAAGGGAGGAGCCTTCACCAGCGCGTCCCGAAGGGAGCAGAAAGCAGCTTCCTCATCCTGACCCCAGTGGAACCGAACCCCTTTAGATGTTAACGCGTGTAGGGGTTTGGCAATCGTTGCAAAATTAGCGACGAAGCGTCGGTAATATGATGCGAAGCCAATAAAACTCCTGACCTCTCCCACCGAGGTGGGAGTCGGCCAGGAGCTGACACACTGCGTTTTGGCGGGATCGGTAGCAATACCCGAGCGCCCTACGATGTGCCCCAAATAACGCACCGACTCGCGTAACAAATGGCATTTTTGGGGCTTAAATTTCAAATTAGCAGCCCGCATCTTTAGGAAAACCGCCCGCAACCTCTGGAGATGTTCATCAAAAGTTTTACCAAAGACAATAACGTCATCCAAATAAATCAGGCACGATTCCCATTGCAATCCAGCCAAAACCAATTCCATCAATCGCTGGAAAGTTGCCGGCGCTGAGTGTAAGCCCATCGGCAACCGGTTGAATTGGAACAGGCCGTGCGGTGTACGGAAAGCAGTTTTAGGCTTAGAATCATCGTCCAGAGGAAGCTGCCAGAATCCCGAAAGTAAATCTAGTGTGGAGAAGAATCGCGCTCCCGCCAAAGCGTCCAGCGATTCGTCCATCCGCGGGAGCGGGTATGCGTCGGCAACCGAAATTTTATTAAGGCGCCGAAAATCAACGCAAAACCGCAACGAGCCGTCCTGCTTTTTAACCAGGACGATCGGCGCTCCCCACGGGCTGGTGGAGGGAGAAATGATGTCGGCGGCTAACATGTCATCAACAGCCGATTTGACATGGTCCTTTTCGGCGGGACTTAACCGAAACGGATTTTGGCGAATTGGCGCGCTGTCACCCGTGTCAATATGGTGACGCAGCAGGTGAGTGCAACCCAAATCATATTTATCACGACTGAAAACGTCGGAAAATTCCCTCAGTAGCGTTCTAAGCTGTTGGCGCTCTGAATTTGTCAGGTCCGTCGATCCCGCACAAAGCGCGTCGATCCACCCTTCATCGCTGTCCGAATGTGGGAGCATCCGGGAAGCAGTGCCAACGTGGTTCGCGACAGGTTCCTCGCAGGGCACTGGCGTCGCGTGAGCGAGCACCGTCCCTTGAGGAACCACCACCGTCTGCGATCCCACATTGAGGACCGCGATGAAAGGGTCCCCGTCCCCTCTTACGACGGTCTGGGCCGGAATCAAATGAGGCCCATTAACCCCGGCCCTAGACGGTCCCAGCAAAACACCCTGATCCCCTATGCCCTTAGCGAAGGGCCTACGAAGTTTCAGAGGCACTAGCATTTGAGCTCCCGGCGGCACACGAACAGTTTTAACGACGAACGCCGGTACCGTCGCGAACGCCGACCGAGCTGCCGCAGGGGATGGCAGGAACGCCATGCGCCGCCCCGATGGAAGCTCAATGCATCCTTGGTCGATCAAAATACGAATGGGCATTTTACCTAAGAAATCCGTCCCCAGCAGGCACGGAACCGCCAGCGAGGAGGAAACGAAAATCGGCCCCGACAATTTGATGTCCCCAATAGAAATTTGCGCTCGAATCTGTCCCATGATGCCGAGAGAGCCCCCGTTAGCGGCATAGAATGGGACGTTAACCGGCAGTAAAGGCCGGCTTTGTACGGGCAGAATATTGTAAATTAATTCCGAAATGATTGTCGCCGATGCCCCCGTATCGACCAAGATGCGTACTTCTACCCCGTCAATGTGTCCGACTACGGCCGACGACCCTGACGACGCGGCTACCACGCGATGGGCCAACACGGACCACTGTTTGGGCTCGATTTGAGTCCCCGCAGTGATCCGCGTTAGCCCCTCGCAACGCGACATCGGCCCCCCGTTTGTTGTGGTGCGAGAGCGTGCAACGGGTAGGTGCTTTGGCCAAACATGTGTGGTGCCGCGACTCGCCGGGTCATGTTGCTGGAGCTTGGGAGGAGGAGGCCCGGCGTCCCGTCGAGCCGTCGTCCCGCGCTGTCGAGGAGAGCGGCACCCCGAGGCGACGTGGCCCCGGACGCCGCAGTTGAAACACCGCGGGAGCCCCGGTGGAGACGACGGGCGGTTGAAACGGCTTGACCCGTCCCGGGCCGACCGTACTTCTTGCGCCTGTTGCCGTCGATGGTCGACGGCGAAGAGCTCCTCCGTCGGAAGGGTGGCTGCAGCCACCGCACGCCCTGCCGATGCCCTGCTGGCTTTCCGCCGCAGGGACAGAAGGTTGGCGTGAAGGAGGCGCGCCGCCTGAAGAGAGGTCATCTCGGCGTCCTCCTGTGCGACGACAGCGATGTCCAGGTCGTCTGCCAGGAGGAGTATTTTCTCCGTGACCATCGCGTCCACGCCATCGTCGTCCATACGGGGAAAAGCCGTCTTAGCCAGCGCTAGGAGGCTCGTCCTGTATGCCAGGGGCGACTCCTTCTCACCCCGCTTGCGCTCGTAGAACCGCTCTCTGCATTCCGCTGAAGGTCCATAGACCCCGGCCAGCAGCTGTAGTGCCTTCGGCAGAGTAGACCGCTTCTCTTTCGGCGCCGATGTGAGGGCGGCGAGCGCGTCTGCGTCGAGGAGCGCCGGCAGCGCGCAGAGGGCTTCATCGTCGGACCACCTTGCCATTTCTTGGTGGGCGATGAAGCGTCGCTGGAAGCCGCCCCAGTCGCCCTCTGCACCAACAAATTCTTTAAGCGGAGGCAGCCGTTGTTGTAGCGCAGCGTTCGCCTTGGACGTCTGTAGGCTGCTATCCCCGGGACTCGGCTGTGCGTCGGCGCGAATGGCAGATGGAATCGCCTGTCGCGGATGTGATGACGCTCCCTCCGCTGGAGATGACGCAGCTGTCCCAGCGAGAGCGGTGTCGGACCCAAGGTTGAGCCCGGCCACGCCCTCCGCAGCTGCCGTGACGATGGCGGGAAATTCAAAGCTTGAGTTTTCAGAAATGGCGGGAAGGCGCTCAGGTTGACGGCTCCCCTCGCCCCGTGGTGGACCACCAGCCCCCAGCCGCGTGATGTTTTCCAGCGTGGCGGCAGCGGCGTACAGTAGCTCCGCCAGTCTCTCGTGAGCCAGCCGTAGCGCGTCTGGCTGCGGCCCCTCTTCATGCCGATGCCCCGGTAGGAACGCGTCGGCCCCCGGCTGCGCCATGTCTTGGTGAGCCGCCTCGGGCTCAACGACTTCAGCAGTGTCCTCCTCCGGTACTCTGGCTCGAGCTGTCTGACGTGTTTCCATGTCCGTAGTACTTCTGACACCAGATGAAGTACCGGTGAAGACGCTGGACACCCAGGTTGAGGCACACGTATATTTATTTCAGCTTATCGGTACAGGACAACACTAGAGGGGGTAGCGGCCCCCTCACCCGGATAACTGGGGATACCCCCTAGCTAATCTCACCTATCCCCAAGTCCTCCTCTAACGAGCTAGGGGAGGCTAACTGGCCCGACACTGGTGAGTCGGGCTACGGTCTCCGGAGTCCCAGGGTCTAACCCTGGTTCACGGAACCACGCCTCTGGCTCGCTCCTCTGCAGCCCTGACAAGGGCGGCGTCGAGGGGAGTCCAGGGCTCTAGCTAGAGGATCTTCACTCTTCCTCCTTCGTTCCCAGACTGAGCCCCGAGCTCTCTTTGTCCTCCCCCTTTATACCCCCCATCAGGATCACAACCCCCCAGGCTGCCTGATGCGGACGTCGCTGCGGGCACCCCCCCCGTGTACTCCCGTAACTCCGCCCACTGTGTTTGTTACCCATTGGATCGTATGCACTTACAGCCCTCCCGTAACAGCCCTACACATGGATACGAGACGGACGGCTCGTGCCCAACACCCAGGAGAGGATGACGACGAGGGAGAGGCGGTGCAAGACGTCGCCGCCGACGTACCTGCACAACCGCTGCCGGCTCCAACACCTGCGGGATCATCGGAGAGGCTCGGGATGTCGGCTGACGAGTTGGCGTTAGCCCACTCGCGGCTGGCGGAGCTCCTATATGCAGCGGCCGCCATGCTGGAGCAGATAACTCGCCTGGGGCCGGGAGGAGCGACGCGGCAGGAAGATGCACAACGCCCGCCAGAAACTCCCGCCTTTGCGATGGGCAGGAAGCTTGAAATTCCCGCCACGGGGACAGTAGGGGCCGAGGGAGGGGCCCCAGCTCGTCATGCGGGTGGCGGGGCCCAACCAGCGGGCGCCACGTCATCGGCGGGGGCGGGTCGCAGTGGCTGCCTATCAGGGGTTGCCACGTCACCACCAGTGGACGCCAGCACAGACCAAGCTGAAACCAGCGCGTCACTGACGGCGCGACCTCCAGTAGGGGCCGCCATTGCTCATACTGTCCATGGACACGGTACGAGTGCTGCGAGAGGATCGGAGACGGAGCCGACATTTCAACAACGCCTGCCGGCCCTGCAGGTGTTCGTAGCAAGCGGCGGCGATTGGGGTGGGTTCCAGCGCCGGTTCCTCGCCCACCAAGAAATGGCTGGGTGGACAGACAACGAGGCGCTGTGTGCTCTCCCGGCGATGCTGGATGGCGACGCCCTGGGCACCCTCACCGCTGCACCCAAGTCGGCACGCTCCACGCTTCAGTCGGCGCTGCAGCTGCTGGCCACGGTTTATGGGCCGTCTTCCGATTGTCGCCAGCTCTTCTACGAGCGACAGAAGGGCGACAAGGAGTCACCACTTGCGTATCGCACGGCCCTGCTGTCATTGGCGAAGGAGGCCTTCCCGCGTATGGATGAAGAGGGGATCGATGCGATGGTGGCCGAGAAAATTTTGCTGCTGGCCGATGACTTGGACTTCGTCATCCTAGCACAGGATGATGCGGACATGTCGTCATTGCAGGCTGCAAGGCACATTCATGCCAATCTCATTTCCCAGCGGAGGAAGGCTAACAAGGCAGCTGCGAGACACACCGTGGCGGCGACCACTTCCGAATCTGAGGGGGCCTTCGCTGCTGACCATTCTGCGGGATGGCGATCTGGCGAGCGACCGGCTCGGGACGTACCGAGCCACCGAGAGCAGCCCAAGTCTTCGGGAGCGCTCGTCGCGTGCTACAATTGTGGCCTCCGGGGCCACGTGGCGTCGGGATGCCGGGCTCCTCGACAGCGCGGAGCGAGACCTGGGGCTGCGGACGGTCCTCTTCACAAGCCTTCGCAACATCCTCGGGCAAGTCATGGCACCCCACATGTTCGGCCTGCACGCACACCCACTTCCCTCTCACATGGTCCGACACACGAGTCTCGGGGTTTGGGTGCTGGTGCGTCGGGTCGCGGCTTGTCGGGGAGGGCGCTCCAACCGGGCCAATGGTCCGAGTTGGCTCACCGGGTTGTAGCTGCGTCGGCGGGGTCGTCCGTTGTCACGGGGCATATTGACGGGGTGGAGGTACGGGTACTCGTCGATACGGGAGCTTCGGCGACTATCATTTCGGATTTGATTTATAATATCCTGCCCGTTCAGAGTCGCCCATTGCTCCCTGTCGACATACCGTTTTACGCTGCGAACGGGGGCTCGTTAGGTATTATCGGCCAAATTTGAGCGCAAATTTCTATCGGAGACATTAAACTATCTGGCCCGGTGTTCGTCTCCTCCTCGCTGGCAATTCCGTGCCTGTTGGGGACAGACTTTTTGGCCAAATTGCCCATCAAAATTTTGATTGACCAGCGATGCATCGAGCTTCCATCGGGCCGACGTATAACGTTCCTGCCTTCCACCCCTACCTTGCATACTGCCTGTGCAACGGTACAGGCGCTCGTTGCTCGAACGGTGCGCGTACCCCCGGGGGCACAGATGCTGGTGCCCCTGCGGTTGCGTCGACCATTCGCTAAAGGGGTCTCAGACCAGGGCATTATGCTGGGCCCGTCTAGGGCCGGGGTGAATGGGCCAGATTTGGTGACGGCCCAGACTATTGTTAAAGGGAATGCGGACCCGTTTATCGCGGTCCTAAATGTCGGAACACGGACGGCGGTGGTTTCGCAGGGAACCGTGTTCGCACATGCAGTTCCGGTACCTGCAGAGATGCCGATCATTGGCCAGGTGGCCACCGATTCTCAGTCGCGGCTGCCCTCAGACATTGACGAGGGTTGGCTCGAGGCGCTGTGTGCTGAGTCACCTGACCTGTCCGACTCACAACGTGCTAAATTGCGCACCCTTTTGCGGGAATTTTCCGACATCTTTAGTAAACATAAATACGATATCGGATGTACCAATTTGCTGCACCACCATATTGACACCGGTGACAACGCTCCTATCTGACAAAATCCTTTTCGGTTAAGTCCCGCCGAAAAGGATCATGTCAAATCGGCTGTAGATGACATGTTGACTTCTGACATCATTTCTCCCTCGACCAGCCCTTGGGGTGCACCCATAGTGTTGGTTAAAAGCACGACGGGTCCCTAAGATTCTGCGTTGATTTCCGGCGGTTAAATAAGATCTCGGTGGCCGATGCTTACCCGCTTCCTCGAATGGACGAATCGCTGGATGCCCTCGCGGGATCGCGATTCTTCTCCACTTTGGATTTACGCTCAGGATTTTGGCAACTTTCCTTGGACGACGAATCTAAGCCCAAAACAGCTTTCAGAACGCCGCACGGCCTCTTCCAATTCAATCGGTTACCCATGGGGCTCCACTCCGCTCCCGCGACGTTCCAGCGCCTGATGGAATTGGTTCTCGCTGGCTTGCAATGGGAGGTGTGTTTGATTTACCTGGACGACGTTATCGTATTCAGTAAGACGTTCGAGGAACATCTTGATAGGCTTCGGGCCGTCTTTCTCAAAATGCGCGCAGCTAATTTGAAATTTAAGCCACAAAAGTGCCATTTGCTGCGCGAATCTGTAAAATATTTGGGTCACATCGTCGGCCGGTCAGGCATCTCAACCGATCCCGCCAAAACGCGTTGTGTCAGCTCCTGGCCAACTCCCACCTCGGTGGGGGAGGTTAGAAGCTTCATCGGATTTGCTTCATATTACCGTCGGTTTGTCGCGGAGTTCGCTTCCATCGCTAAGCCATTACATGCCTTAACGGCCAAAGGGGTCAAATTTCATTGGGGACCGGAGGAGGAGGCCGCTTTTAACTCTCTTCGGGACGCCCTGGTGGGGGCCCCGCCGTTAAGCTACCCCGATTTTTCTATACCCTTCGTGCTCGACACGGACGCGAGCAACACCGGGATTGGAGGCGTGCTGTCACAAATTGTGGGTGGCGTGGAGCGCGTTGTGGCTTATGGTAGTAGAGTATTGTCTCCGGCCGAGCAGTGATACTGCGTCACCCGCCGCGAACTGTTGGCTATTGTTTTCTTTATCCAACAGTACCGGCCATATCTGTACGGCCGGCGTTTCACCGTCCGTACAGATCATGCGGCGTTGCAGTATGCCCTGCGTATTCACCAGCCATCGGGGCAGTTGTCCCGATGGCTGGAGATCATTCAAGATTTCGATTTCGAAACAACTTACCGTAAGGGGATTCGCCACACCAATGCCGATGCCCTGTCACGCCTGCCGGTCGCTTCTGATTGCACCTGTTTCTTGGGCTCGGGGCGTTGCAAATCGGCAAACGACGGCCACAATCCGGTCCTAGCGGCCGCCGTTGAGGCCCCTTCGGACGTTGACCCTATTGCGGTGGGAGGGAAGGATTCCCTATTGGGCTTGTCATGTGCGGAGTGGGGGCGCCTCCAAATGGAGGATGCTTCCCTCCTGGCGCTACGGCGTCGCGCGGAAGGATCCGCTCAGGGAAAGTCGGGCGTTGACTCATGGGGGTTGTGCCAGGGCCTCCTCATGCATTGGGACGGTACGATCCGCCGCCACAGGCTGGTGGTGCCTTCCGCGTTGAGGGGTAGGGCTGTATGGGCCGCTCACGAGCGGCTCCTGCACCTGGGCACCCTCAAAACCCTTGCCATGCTCCAGCTTAATTTCTTTTGGCCGGGCATGGCAAGGGATGTGGACGATCTCTTGCAATCTTGTACCCAGTGTGCTCAACGGAAACCGCCGGCGAGGGGAGCCTGCCCACCGCTCAAGTCTATTTCGGTCACCCGGGTTAATGAGCTTGTCGCCCTCGATATTTTGGGGCCGTTTCCCTCCACGCCGAGGGGTAATAAGTACCTGCTGGTTGGCGTCGAGTATTTCACGCGATGGCCTATGGCTTGGCCCCTCGCCAACCAGTCAGCAGCGGCCGTTGCGGAGGCTTTTGTTCACGGCTATGTCCTTGACAAGGGCGCTCCGGAACGATTGTTAACCGATCAGGGGAAGAATTTCACTAGTGCCCTTTTACACGAGGTGTGTGAGCTTCTGGGTACGAAGAAAATTCGTACTTCACCTTACCACCCACAAACGGATGGGATGGTAGAACGCCTGCATAGGACTCTTACGTCCATGCTATCCCACCAGGTATCTGAGTCCCAAACCGACTGGGACCTTCAGATCCCTGGAGTCCTAGCAGCATACAGAATGGCTCCTCACGCGGCGACCGGATTCTTGCCGTTTTTTTTTGTGTATGGCCGCGAAGTTGACCCGCCTGTCGCGACTCAGCTGACGTGTACTGCGCCGCACGCTAAATCTAAGTTGGCGGACCATGTTAAGTTTAACGTCCTCCGGTTGGCTGAGGCACGGGAGGCGGCCATGAAAAACTCTGCCTCACGCCAGAAGCAAAATGAAAAGTTGCGATCGCGCCGGTCACACACGCACGAATGGCACCCGGGTGACAGACCGTGGCTGCACTGCCCCCAGGTGCCATTGGCCACCTCGTCTAAGTTGTTGAGGCCGTGGAGGGGCCCCGTGGAAATTGTGCAGGTTATGCGGCCGCAATGTGTTCGCATTAAATGGGGGAAACGTCGGTGGTTTGTCCACCCTTCACGGTTGAAGCCGTTCTTTGCTCCACATGCTTCCTCTCATGACTATGGCCGAACATGTGGGGGGTCCACTGACTCCGGGAGGGCGGGGTCGCTGTCTGCCTCTGATCCGCTGCTGACTGTTCCATCTTCAGGGGTCCGAGGACTGATGCCCTCTCTGCCGCCAGCCTCCTCCGAGGAGGTCGACGCTGGCTCGTCCAGGATGCCGGTGCGCCGCGCACCTGTACATTCACCACCTGCCGCCGACCCTACCGGGTCGGGCCTTTGTGACGGGCCCGCTGCACAGACACGCGCCAGGACGCGCCGGTTATTGTAAAGTGCTTTCTGCGCGCGTTCCGCTGCTAGTGGGCTCACTCACCTGTTTTTTTCCTGTTGTGTGCATGGGGATGGGGAACCACGTTCTGTATATATGTTGCATTTTGGGGAAGTGGGTACGTATAGGGGACCATCGGTTGTTGTTGTTACACTTGTTCTTGTTATTGTTACGGTTACGAGGCACACGCGTGTTGACTGGGGTTAATCTTTATTCTTGGGGGTTGAGGGATTGTTGCAGCCGGGACGGCTGCGAGCTGTACAGGGGGGGTGATGTAGGGGTTATTACGGGAGAAACGGCGGAAGAGAAACACAGGGGTGTCTGCACTCACACACACAGGTGGTCACACCGACGTCCGCATCCGTTATCCCCCACGCCCCCGGCCCTCTGAGGGGATCCCTATAAA
This sequence comes from Lampetra fluviatilis, assembly GCF_964198595.1. Lineage (NCBI taxonomy): Eukaryota > Metazoa > Chordata > Hyperoartia > Petromyzontiformes > Petromyzontidae > Lampetra > Lampetra fluviatilis. Next base: position 12,221,098 of record NC_136280.1, read on the forward strand.
AGGCGGGGAGCCAGAGAGCTCGAGGCCAGTTCGACACGAAGCTGACCAGTGAAGATCGAAGACTCGGAGATTAGGCCCTGGGACTCCCCTGTCTCGCTGCCCTTGTCAGGGCCGAGCTGGTTAAGCCAGCGGCGCGGACCAAAAGCTCCCGGACCTCTGCCCTTGTCAGGGCAAGGCCGGCTTAGCTGGTGCCGAGATCTGTGCTTGCCAGGGCCAGATCAGTCAGCCTCCCGTAGCCCACTAGAGGAGGACCGGGGAACAGGACAGAGGGCTTAGTACTAGGCTGGGTTTCCCATAGTATGGGTGAAGGGGCCGTTACCCCTTCAACGATTGTGCCTGTGACTGAGTTAATAAACAGAGTGTGCCTCAACTCCGACCTCGTCTCCTCGAACTTACTACATATGCGTAGAAAGACGATGTCCCGCATGATTAAGAGGCCTTGTGCTTTTGCATCACTACCAAAGCAGTACCACCAAATGGTCAGTATCTTTACTATGGAGGGGGTGTAATGATCTACCCTCCCTCATCCCATTGATTTACGGCTCAATACAATAATCGATTACAACATACATAATGTATGGTATGTATACGTACATGAGGTTCGTTGTTGTATTCTGTGATTTTATTAATCGACTCATTGATGCATCATTCCACCCCAATATTTACTACATTACAGAAATTAATTTAAAGTATTATGATTATTATATATTTTTTTATATAATATTTGTTTTCATATTTACTATTATTAACATGTTTAGCTTGGCACGTTTGCCATCTGAGGAAGAACAAATGTGGGATTTAGAGAAAGAAATTACCCCAATGTTATCCTGATGATGCTACCATGTCACGAGATAAACTGTCGATTTGGATCTCTTCCACAGCAGTGCAACATCCCATGTTAGAGAATGCCCCACGGAAGTGGATAGTTGCAGAGCTACCGCTGAGATCCCTTCAAGTGGACTGTTCAACACAGTTAAACTAATATTTTCAATTCTCAGAGCTGGAATTTATCCAAATTGATCGCAGAACTAAACTTAATATGATGCGTTCGTTGGTGATCGGGCTGAGATGGTAAACTGACTACAGAATCTCAGCAGTGCCAGTTTAGCGATCTGACCTCCGAGCCACCCGGGCATCTCTTCCATGCCACCTGGGCATGGAAGAGATGAAAAGAAAATAAGGGATTGCGAAAGGGAAGCTGATGTGATTTTATTATATTACACAAAGGTGTGAAAACTTTTTCAAATGCGCAGAAGTGATGATGGATGCCAATGAATATGATAGGGCCAATCCATTCAATAGTATGCAGACAAACATGTCCTGATAGAAGGGTGATAAACAGTGTTGCAGTGGTTAGTGCATTGCACTAGGAAACTGGCCATTTAAATTTAATTCCTGACCATGGCTAACATCAATGGCGAATAAAATAAAAAAAACAGTCCTGTGCCTCTCTTCACCAACCTGCACTGACCAACATGGTGAAGAATGGTAAAACAACCTCATGACCAAGATAGCTGGAGCAGGCCTTCATTCAGCAGTGAATTGACAAAAGGCTGTACATTACATGTGTAGTGACATTGAATGAGTCACTGTAGCGCGTGGCGCTGGGAGATTGGTAGACAATGGGATTGGGGGTAGCAGTCCGTTCTACCAGTTGGACATGTGGGCAAGGCACGGAGCCTTCTGGGGGATCCAGAGGGGTGCGGGGCCGAGGGCAGAGCCTGACCACGCTGGGGATGATAAAGGGCAAGCTCCGACTCACAGTTGGGGCTGCTGCCATCTGGAGTGGAACTCATCGTGCTGTCGTCGTGGTCTTCGCCTCTTCCAGCTGTGGGTCTGGAAGCATGTTGGCTGTCCTGACCCGGTATGATGTTATCCCATATGGCTGTGAAGGCCGGAATAAACAAGAGAGAGTACCTCCTACTAGTGTCTCTGAATTAGTACACTACACATGGATTCCCTGATAATGTTTTAACAATCTAACCACACGTGTGTATTGTCTTACAAGACCACTATGCAGCCTCATCTCGTGGTTTAGAAGCTAACCACGGTTAAGGGTGTCATGGTGGCGAGTTGTTAACTACTTCGCCTGGTCATCGGTTCGATCCCGACCCTGACGCCTGTACATTTGGAGTTTGCATGTTCTTCCCGTTGTCGCATGTTTTTCCCTCCACATTTACCAACATACGTTTAGAGTGTTTGGGATAAGCCACTGCGTTGAGCTATCATTTGCGGCCAGGCGCTTCTGAAAAATAGCTATTTAGCTCAGTGGGCCCTACATGGTAAAATAAAATAAAAAAAATAGTTGTTTATAGTAGTTGTTTCAAAAGACGTTGTCGTGCTTGGAAAGTTGACCACAAGGAAATGTTAGTCTCCATCTTCTTAGTGAGTGGCATAAACTGCTAGACAGGAGCACTATCTCTTCTGGGACTGTGTTGAACTCAAAGATGCACAGAGTCTTGGGGACCACCATATTATGGGACATTGCATCTTTAAAATGACACACATTTAAACTGTGACTCCATTACTACAGTGAAAATAAGTCCCATGGAGCTCTTAAGTGAAAGCAGGGTAATTAACTCAGGCATCTTGTATAATGTCCCACTGCAATTCAATAAGATGTGATTTTTGAAGAAAAATAATTGCAGTAACCCCCAAATGGCTCATTCATAAACTTAATTGTTACTCTGCTGGGGCAGGACATCTCTGAAATTAGACGTGTGTGTGTATGTGCTTCATTAGATGCATTCAGAATCAGTACTATCAAATCGTCAGTTATTAATTGTTGCCATCCCGCACCTAACTGAGCTTGGCATCAATTGATGCAATACTAGTGAGAGGGTTACAACGAATCGAGTCTTCAGTATTAGGAATTGCTATGAACTGAAATTGTTGAAATAAAATGTGTGTCTGTTTTCCACATTTACTTTACATATTGCGAAAAACTATTTAAACTTTTCAGAACATTGCTTTTCACGAAAATAATTATTTTGATTTATGTTTGTAATCTCAGTATTACTCTCTCACCACCTGCTTACATTTTCAGGATATTGTTAATAGTGTGTTTCCATTCCTATGCTGAAATTACTTTTAGTTTGTTGTGTAGTATCGAGCGGGGGGCAGGGGCTCACTATTTAAATTCACCAACTTTAGGCGAAGTAATTACAGTTTGGTCGGTTGGAAATCGTAAATTTCGCTGAATGTGGAATCTATATGAACGCATCAATCATTAAAGGATTTGACGAACAATCTACAGTTTGGTTAGTGTAGACTGAAGTCTCGTTATCCCTGATGAATGGCATTCCTCTGTTTGCCTGAGAGATCTGCAGTTACATAATGTGAGATTTATACAGTAAACACTAAATTAAACATTACATTTTCCCTGCAAAAGATGTCATTTTAAAGCATCAATATTACACGCTCACTAACAGCACTTGCCCCAACATTATGTTAAGGCTATACGTGGGATATTTGTCTGTGGGGGATAGTGAAGTAGTGATGAGCACACTGCACTACGAATCTAGTGATTGGATCTGAGTTAAACTTCTAAACATGACTGGCATCAGTGGCAAACATTATCAGAATTGGGCCTGGGCCTCCCGTAGGTCGACCCAGCCTTAAATGAGTACCTGATTCAGTCCATAAACATCATCGCTGTGGAAACAAAGGCAGTCAGCCATGGCGCTGGCCATATAACCCTCTCTCATATGCCTGGCTGGATATAATAGATTCTCACTAACAGCACTTTCTCCAACAGTGTGTTAAGGCTATACGGAGGATCTTTGACTTTGTATTGTGTGTGTTAAATAAGTAACTGGTGCGGTGTGTAAACATTGCTACTAGGGGGACAAAGACAACCAAATGTGGTGCTGGCCTCTCACTCCCTCATGTTCCATGCCGGCGTTCAAATGTGCTGACTAACAGCACTTGCTCAAAAGTATTTTCATGCTATAAGGGGGATCTTTGTCTTGCATGACTTTTATTTTGTGTGTTTCATGTGTGTATCTGTGTGGGGAGTGGTGACACAGTGGTCTACATATTCATCATCGTGGCATGTTGTTTGAGCATTTTATTATCTTTAACATGTAGTGTTTCCAGAACCTTAGTGTGAGCTGAGCAGATCTATTTGATGAACTCTTGAACCCTGAAACTCTGTCTGATTCCCAGGAAGATTAGGAACCCGACACCTCCTTCAATTACTTTCAACTTTCCACATATAAAAAGTATAAACAAAATGCAAAAATGTTCACTGTATGTAAAATATATACTCTCAACCTTAAGCATTACTAAAAACCACCACTTCCTTAAGAACTGCAATGTGGTCATATTGTATTCAGTCACCATCAATAAATTGATAAAATATGATGAACAAATAGGCAGCAGTGAGACAAAGGGACAATTGTAGACAAGTTTTGTCTTTTAAGACTTGTCGGTGAAGTACAGTCACCAATGTTCATTGCTGCCAAGTCTGCCTATGGGAACATCCTATGTGTGAAGACCCAACTTCTACAAGAAGAGGACCCATTAGCTTGCCTCGTGAAAAAATAATTAACATCTGTAAATGACGATAGGTTTGTTTCTGTTGTGATGCGTATGATGGTCAATTACATATTTGATTTATCCCCCTATGAAAGAAAATGGCTGCCACTCTTCAGAGGTTTAGAGTTATCTCTTTTCCTTCTCGCCTCACTGATGCCACCTATGTCCCAAATTGTTCATATCGTGTATGTTTCCAATTAATCAAGGTTTTATTCCTCATATAAAGCCTGCACATTGTACGTGATTTATCCATTTAATTATATGTTAGTGGTGAACTGTCTATCCCAAAAGAAGAGTGTCAGAGATGCCTCGACAAATGAAAAGACCGCTGAAATCACAGTGTTCAATCAGGAGGAGACTACTTAGAAGGAAATGCATTTTATTAGTTACGTCATCCTTTATCTTTGTCTAAATTAAAGTAGTCCCTGTACTTTTGATCAACCCTCGTATAACCATCCATCTGTAATCGATTGGTAGTTATACGTTTCGTGGGGCATGTTGGCATGATAATGATGAAAAGGATCCACATGTTTTTGAGGAATTATGGGATGATAATGGTGATGGATGACAATGACAATAATGTATGACAAATTATGAAAATGTAAAAATATCCCACGTTTAAACAGAATTGACCGGGGCCTACATTTAAAATCTCAATGAAAAACATCTCATCTCATGTTACAGGGTTATATCAAGCGAATTACTTTTTTGATGGTACATTAGACCAGTGATATGATATCACTGCCACGATTCTTGAGCAATATAGAATACTTTTCAGGCCCAGATGTTAAAACAGAATTTTTTTTATAAATATGTTGTTCCTTGTGTACTGTTCTTTATAGATTTCCTGAATGAAAATATTAATAGAAATAAATAAATAATCGTCGCTCAAATACATGTGTAGTGTGTGTCTCATGAGGCACACACAGAAGTCTGGAGGCACCACGATTTATTAACAACTAAGTAGGGATACGGGTTAATAATATTCGGGGTTATTCTCGACCCCCAAAGAGGTCTCAATGTAAACCGACGCTCCAGACCCCCGAAGCAACGCCACACGGTAAGCTCTTCCCGCCAGACAATCCACGATCGCTCCGCCTCCGTCCCTCTTATTTTCTCGAACATGGCCTCGCTCCACCTTTGGCCACGCCCCTCTCTCGGTCTCTTGCGACGGAACTGGAGCCAGCGTCACATGTCCTCCGGGCCCCCATTTCCGGGCCCCCTTCACTACTCCGTGTCAGCACGTCCCCTCTCTCTCTCTCCCTCTGGGACGGGACCCTGCTCTGGAGGGCCTTCTTCCCCGTCACGTCTCCGTCGGCCCCATCGAGAGGTACGTGCACACTTATTTATCAGTTGTGGTTGTAGTCGGCTTATACGCCATAGAGACGCTATTTATATCTCTACATCACCCCCCCCCCCCCCCTTTATGAAAGTCAGCCATCTCGGCTGACTGACATATAACCCACGCAACGTGTGGGCCTCCAACTTTTAATGCAACAAAACAACAACAATAAATTATCCCGAACGAGGAATAAAACTATATTTACACTATTTATAGGACCAGGGAGAAGAAGAGTGAGAGGGAAGGGAAGAAGAAAAAAGAAAAGTTGCAACTATTTACAATGGCTGACCCACTCCCTGGACAGCCCACAACTACACCCCACATATGTAACACCGCACACGAGCACAAGATGAGCCCGGGTCAGCCATTGACCCATCTGGCTCGAGTGGCACCCGCGGATTACGGGTGTAGGTGCACTTGGACGCCGGAGGATGGTTATTTAAATCGAGCAGTCTTTGCCCGAGTCCTTGAGGCTGTCAAGCGAGGAGGGTGAGGGTCCCCTGGAGGTTTCGGGAACAGCCGGGAAGATGACTCGATGAGCACGGCACCTCCCGACGTGAAGAACTGCCAGGCAGTGGGGGGTCGGGCGATGGCGGCTCCGGACTACCCCATCCACCCCGGGCCGGCACTACCGGTGACGTTGGGGGCGTTAGGCACTTGGACCCTGTGGGCGGAATAATAGAACTGTCCTGAGGATAGACGTCAGCCATTCTGCGCCCCAGCTTGTCGGACTGACCCGGCCCTCGGGAAGTGGAGATGAAAGACTAACAGCAGGTGGAAAAAACTTTTAGCCATGACGGGTACAAAAACCAGTGGCGGCGACCACACTGAATCCACATGCAACGTGGACTCCTCACCTCCACCATTTCGACCGGACCTTGCTATGGTTTGTGTAATTTTGGGGAGGAACCCATCGGGACATGGGGGCAGTGGAGCCACGCCTTGTCCCCTGGCTTCCATAGAGTTGTGGACTGGCGGGGCTTGACGAGGCATTCTTGGCCGCCTGCTGCAAGGCTGAGTTGACCTGAGACGCCTCCCTAGCTTCTGCCAATTGCTGTAGGGTAAGGCGCATGGGGTTCGAAATCTGTGTACAATTTTCCAGCGGCTTGAGCTGCACATCAATCGGTGGGTCACGCTCCCTTCCATACATTAAAAAGAACGGAGAAAACCTGGTAGAAGCGTGCGGGGTGGAACTACATGCGGTGAGCACGCCCAGAACATGTAAGTCCCAGTCTGACTGGGATTCATTGACAAGTTAGCACAACATCGAAGTGGGGGTTCTGTGTAATCTCTCCACCATACCATCCATCTGGGGGTGATGAGGCGACGTGCGCACCTTTTTGGTACCCAATTGCTCGCAAACCTCTTTCAACTGCTTAGACGAAAATGTTTAGCCCTGGTCCGTCAAGAGACGTTCAGGGGTTCTTTTATCCAATACGTAGCCATGAAGGAATATATCCGTAATGGTTTCAGCTGACTGGTTTGGTAGCAACTAGGCCATTGGCCAACGCGACAAATACTCCACTCCCACCAATACATATTTATTCCCCCACGAAGTGGTGGAGAAGATCGAGCGTGATGTTCTCGGTCACCCGGGAAACGCAGATGGATTTCAGTGGTGGGCGATCCGCTCTTGCCGGAGGTTTGTGGCGAGCACATTCTGTGCAACCCTGCAGCACGTTATAAACGTCGTCGGCCATGCCCAGCCAGGAAAAGTGAATTTTTAAGGTAGCCAATGTTTTTTGGACACCAAGGTGCATTTGCCACTCGTGCTCCGCACATATAACCTTCCCCTGCAGAACAAATGGCACCACAATGGCATATCGATGGGATTCCTCATCCCATCTCATCAGTAAGCCCCCGTCAAGGATCACCGGTGATACTCCTCGTCTGTTACCCTGACCCTCTGCCTTACCAACACGGCACCGCAGTTTGAGCAGGGAGGCGTCCTCCATCTGGAGTCACCCCCATTCGTTATGCATGAGGCAGAGCGTTCTATCACGCATCTGAACTGTGTCCGGAGGCAGAACGTCTGCAGACGCCGCCATAGCCTGAGGCAACCCCACAGCAGGGGTTTTGCAGCATCCCGCACCTGTGAGGCACGCACATGAGTCTGGAGGTGGCAGTCTCGAGAGAGCGTCCGCGTTACTATGGCGAATGCCCTTTCTGTACGATACTTTAAAAGTATGGTCCGGGAGGACCTCTAGCCACTGCGAGAGCTGCCCGAACGGTTGTTCAACCCGCAGCACATACTGAAGGGCCGCGTGATCTGACCACACCTCAAACGCCCTCCCATAGAGGTACGGACAATACACTTGGATAAAATAGACGATGGCCAACAATTCTCGCCGTGGTACGCAATACCGCTGTTCCACAGGGGATAACGCCCAACTCCCATAAGCCACGACGATAAAAAAAAAAAAAAATACATTTAATCACGATGTTTCGGGCGCAACACAATCGTCCGTCATAAGGTGGGACAACCACAGCAAAAAAACAATTGCTGAAGTGGGCAAAAGGGCTGCTGTAACAAGAGGCTATATAGGTAAGAGAAGGGGGGAGGAGCCAGGGAGGTTGTCCCACCTGATGACGGACGCTTGTGTTGTGCCCGAAACGTCGTGATTACATTTATTTTATTTTTTATTCCTACGTGACTTTACCGAAAGAACCAACGAGAATGGATCCCTGCAGTCACGAAAACTTCAAATCTAAATTAAAATTTATTGCTTTTGGCAGTAAGGACATGCAGGGATTTTGCGATAGTCACAAAGCCGGGCACAAATAAACGGTAATAGGAGGCAAACCCGACGAAACTTTGCACTTCACCCACCGTCTTGGGGGTCGGCCACGTACGCACACATGCCATTTACCAGTTGTAGTCGGCTTATACGCCATAGAGACGCTATTTACATCTCTACATATGGAAGGTGATGGTAGGAATAAACGGGTAAAATTTATGAAATTTAACACTTTTGGAGCAGTTTGAAACATTGGTCATTTACTTCCTGGAGATAAAGAAAGTGATCACACGGGTAAAGTGTTGGCCACAGCTCCTATGTGAGCACTCAGACAAAAGTTATTTCTGTTGAAAGGCAAACTTAAAGTGTTGCAGTCTGAACTGCACGGCCAAGTGTTGAGGTACCAAAGCTAACAAAAGTTGACATGCAGTTAGGGACCGTCCATAAATGACGTCACACACCTAGGGGGGGAGGTGGGTCAGACATTTGTGACGATGTGTGACGAGGGCTTGAGGGGGGGTTTGAGAAATGTAATGTCACATCAAAATGTGCAACTTTAAATAAATATAAACAATATAATTGTTATAACACTAATTTTGATCAATTATCATTATTAAATATTTTATTATTTAAATTTACTAAGGCCACCTTTTATTTATTCCATGAAGGAGCATTTGCTTCTCCATGGGAGAATGGAGAAGCATACATTTTGTAAAAAAAAAATGATTGTTATTCAACATTTTTATTTTAATGATTCTACCAGGGCTTTTCATTCTGTGGAATGAATATGTGATTGATATAATTGTACCATCCATTTTGCTTCATTCTACTAGTTTCAAGCATTTTTTTATAGTTATAATTACTTTTAATATTTTATAATTATAAGAGAATTTCAATATAATATTCTGAACATCTGCAGTTTTAGTTAGACGTTGAATATTTTCAAGTGAATTTTATGCTAAATTTCAGCTTTCCAACGCCTCATTTTGTTTTCTCCTACAACATCAGAGTGCAGCGCCACATTAAATACGCACGACAATGACAATAGTTTAAAGTGATTTGAAGCATGTTTTATTTTCAAAATGGAAATATGGTTGGGGGGGGCAGAGCTTTGTGACGTCATATTTGAGGGGGGTCCGACTTTTTGTGACGCCGTGTGCCGAGGGGTAGAGGGGGCGGTCAAAAATCGGCCAAAATCGCGTGACGTCATTTATGAACAGCCCCTTAGACAGTACAGGCAGACATTTTCACAATAAACATCTGCGGTTGCATTTAACTTTTTATCATTGTCAAGATTTGTTTTGACAATGTAGCGTGTTCTGTGAGATTAGTTCACATTTATCTCTGGTAACCTAGAATCAACAGTTGTTTTTCAGATTAATAAATGCAAATGAAAGATCAATTCATGAATTAGCAACGGAGACAAAGTGTGGGCACTCCCAGCTCTTCCGAGACGCCTGGCCAGTGTGCATCAACAGACCAAAATAACCATTTGTAGGGGGCTCTCTAGAGCTCCCTCTGGTGAACGCCCTTTTGCAGTTGCAGGGCCGTATCTTTACCTGTCTTATGGTGAAGTAAATAAACTCGCCCGTGGTGACGATGCGCTCCAAAAAATGAAGGTGCTTAATGACTCAATTACCACCAATTCTCGTGTCTCGCGAGGTTCCCGTGCCTCTTAGGTTGTCACATCCTGCAAGTGTTTTAATTTAAAAATATAGCCCATGCTACGCATATTATATACTTGACAACTTGGACTGTCGTGTCTATATAATTGATCAATTTATCTAACAATGATCGCACAAGATCATTGTGCAGAACTAGAAATTAACTGTCTACGAGGAGCAATGCCTGTGCTTGCCTTAAATAATGTTATTGTACCCGTTGAAAGATCTCATTGTGAAAAAATCATTACAAGCTTCTTAAACGTGTCACTGTGACCCAAATGCAGGACATTCTGATCACTCTATGTAATAAGGATGCGTTTCACATTACATTTTCAGATTTCGAAAGTTTAGACTCAATTTCGTATTTATTTTGTACTTTCAGATTAAAACGCATTACATTTTAACAACTGTCGTTTTTCATTCGCTAAATGTAACCATTTTCATAATTGTAAACATGAATAGTTTCATTATAAGTTTTATCACGAAGTTAAGTAAAATTTTATTTTTTTACGTTAAACAAAATACTGTGCTCATAATTTAAGTGAATTTATGTGATGTGGCACTGTTGGTTTGAAAAGCAAGGATGTGACATCTCTTCCTGTGACATCACATTTTTGAATAAATCCGGAACCCCCAAAAAACGTTTGATCATCCAAAATATTATATGGATATCTAGGCTGCATTTTTGGATATTCACTTTAAAAATACATTTTATCTGTAAACATCGAACAAGCTGAATAATCACGTAGACATTTGGACATGTTCACAGGCATCAAATGAGTGTCGTATAAATAATAGCTTCTTGCACCCCTTCGTCAATTTACTGCTGCATTATGACCCTCCACACGTTATTTTAGTTGTGGGCGTTCTTTGATCATACTTCACCACAACGGTCAGTGTGGGGTGGTAAAGGTGTAGAGGTGTTACGGAGGGCAAACAAACACACTGGGCGTGGTTATGCCCGTACGCCGAGAGGTGCTTACATCCACGTCCGCACCGTTTAGCCTGGGGGGCTGACACGGCGCTGGGATCCCCCACGGCCCCACCCCTCAGTGGGGGAGTTGCTATATAAGGTGGTGAGCCGGAGGGCTCGGGGTTCAGTGTTCAGCCTTAATGAGCGAAGCAAGAAGACCGGCTAGATAGGCCCTGGGACTCCCCTGGATCGCTGTCCTTCTCAGGACCGACCAGGGCAAGCCAGTGGCGTGGCCCCAAGAGCCCAGAGCCGATGCTCTTGTAAGAGCCGGTCTGGGGACTCAGGGTGCCGTAATCCCAGCTTAACCAGAGCTGGGTTAGCTAGCCTCCCCTAGCCCTGTAATGGAGGACCTAGGAGCAGGCTAGCCGTAACATAGATTGTGTGATCTCCCTGTTAGACGGGTGAAGGGGCCGATACCCCTTCGAGTGTTGTACATCTCGGCCTGTTATGTACATTGTGGTTAATAAATAAGTGTGCCTCCAACTACGTCGTCCAAGTCTCCTGGAACCTACTACAAAGGGAAAGGGAGTTCCTGGTGACATCACTCTGCCCATTTATATTAGTGGTTACCGGGAATTGAATTCAAGTCACCAGGTTCATGGCACAGCGTGTTAGCGATTGCACAAACTGCTCCGGCCTATCTAAAATCTATATTACAGTGTGTATTTGTGTATGTTCAACTTTTTTCGCACCGTACATAGCCAACCATGCTAATCAGATCTAAAGAAATGAGTTTTCAATCTAGATTTAAGAGTGCATAGCTCCAGTGGCTTCCTAAAAGATATGATATGTAGAGTATATCATAGATATGACCAACAAAGAATTTGTTTATATGCCTAAAATATATATATATCAGCGAATTATTAATTATAATGTCTATACATATGACAAGTAACTATTTGTCGGTACCATTTGGGATTATATTTTTCCTACTGTAGTCGTGTATTGCAGGGATTCACCAGTAATGCCACAGTGAATAATCAAGCATGAAAAAAAATCGCTGCTGTAAACATGAGTCCACTTGTAATAATAAAAATTGCTTTTTCTCTGGCTCATTTGAAAATAAATTCTTCATCGTTGGTGGCTTGACACCGCAATTAAATATAAGATTAACAAGAAATGGATTCATACAATCATGCTTGATGCAGTTTTCCCCAATCTTAATTTAAGATGACCTGAATATGCTTTTTTTAAATAACATCCTGAGACAACGCTTATGAAATGTTCATTATATTTTTAAATAGGGTCCATGAAAAGCTTTATAAAAGTGTTATACGTTACCTTATATTGTACCGGGTGCAGCGATGATGCGGTAGTTATCACGCTGTGCAATGAAACCCGGCTATCTGAGTTTCAGTCCCTTTTGTGTCTCAGATCAGTGGTAAGTGATATCACAACTGGTCCTGGGTCCCAACTGCCCCCCTCCCTCACCCCCCCCCCCGTCCCATTACCCCATTCACACATTCACAAAACTAAACTCTGTTTTACTTTACCAAGTAAGGCCCACTGGACTGTGTAGCTCTTTTTCAGAAACGACTTGGCCACAAATTATAGCTCAACGGAGCGGATTATCGAGGGCAAATTTATTGCAGCCTAATACTCATTTTGATTTTAAATGTGGAGGTAAAAAACCCACAACACTCACCATCGTGATGAGTATGGCTAAACAACCTTCCATGAATTGACATGGTCGAGGGCAACCATCTAATCAGTTAATTGACAATTATCTTTGTAATAATAATAATAATTTATATTATACCTCATGTTAAATAATTTCATTTCCTTCTTGGAGTTGATCTAATTACTTCATCAGATAGTTTAGCTATTAAAGTGTGGCATTTTCAAGTTGCTGAAGCTGTATATTAGCCACGGGGTAGATTAGAAGGTATTTTACCGCCTACTTAAAAGTGGTAATGCACCTATTGTTAACAAAACCAATACACTCTGCAGCCATAATTCTATTTAACAGTGTTTATATGTGATTATTGGGTGAAAAGGGTAATTAGAATAATTACTTGAAGCTTTAATCCAACACAGGAGGAGCAATGGTGCAGCTGTTAATGAACTATGCAATAAACATGGCAAAGCTTTGGTTTGATTCCTAGCCATGGCTAATATCAGCAGTGAGCGACGTCTGAATTAGTCGTGGGTACCCCTTTCACCAATCCACACTGACCAGTGTGGTGAAGAGTAATAAGCTAAACTAAAACTAAACTATGTTTAATTTTAGCAGGAAACGCCCACTGAGCTATATTAGCTATTTTTCAAAAGCGACCTGGCCACAAATGATAGCCCGATGAACTGACTTATTATGTGGAAATTTACAGCAGCCAAATACTCTAAATGTACGTTGATTCTAAATGTAGAGGGAAAACCGGAGGACCCAGATAAAAATCCACGCGACCACAAGGAGAACATGCAAACTCCAAATATACAGGCGTCACGGTCGGGATCGAACCCATCCCCTCCTGTATACCAGCTGAGGTAGTTCACATCTCGCCACCGTGACGCCCAATCAATCAAACGACTATCATGACATGCATAGCATGGAGGCCCTCATCCAGCAGTGGATTTACAAAAATGCTGAAAATGTACACCATTGATTGACATTTGGTTTCTAAACATGCCATAGGCCTCCCACAGAGTGACTCAGCCTGAACTGAGAGTGTACACATCAGCAATGGGGATATAGAGGGAGACAAAGTCAGATGAACTTGCACGTGAGCTAGACTTCCTCCTACGACCACACAGAGTGGAGAGGCCATCATCCGATAAGGGATTGACAAAGCCCTGCGAATTATATTTCATATTTCCTTTTAAGGCATGTTTATTTTGGAGATTACGTTGAATGTGTATGCATAATGCTGAACTCTTATTGTAACAAAATTAACTATTCACCACTTAACTCATTTCACCTGATATTTGTAAGGCCAACATTTGAATTCACCAGTGCAATCTAATAGGTAAACGGTAAATTATATGTTTAGTACAACAGTGATGCAATGGTTAGCAGGCTGCGTTATGAACCCGGCGACCTGAATTTGATTCCCCGCCATGGCTAACATCAGGGGTTAGTGATAGCTGAAATTGTTCTGGTGAACGCCCTTCACAACGTGGTGAAGTATGGTCAAACAACTGTAGTGTAGTAATGCACGAGAGGCAAGTGTGTAATGGAGTGGCGCACGCGTAGCTGAGAGGCGTCTGTGTGTTGGCTGCGGGTTGGCTGTTGGGCAGATCCTGGAAGGTGGGCGGAGTCTAGCTGGGGGAATAAAAGCCGGCTTGCGGGAATGCACAGGTTTCTTCTTCTTTACCTTGAGCAGGTGTGGGTGGTGGACAGAGTAGGGGTAGCTAATAGGGATTAAGGTGTACCATGTGTGGTGTTATGCGTCAAGTGTAGTGTGTGCTCACAACTGGCGTGTATGGAGATTAATAAAGAATGAGCAGGTGTTTCGTTAACTTGCCTCAGAGTGAGTTCCACACTACACAACCGACATTTTGTGTGGGGAGCTTCATCTAGTACTTCATATAATACAAAATCAAAATATAAAGCCCTATATTTCAGGCAATAGTCCTTCGTCACGACACATGTTAACATGTGTAGTGAGTTCAACTGAGTCGCAGACGTTATCTTAGGAGCAACACTATTGTATTACACATTAACACGCAGCACAACACGATCTACACTCGGGTCTCGAACACCCATCTAACCACGCTACGGCAGAACTAGACACGGTTCGCTATCCGGGTCCGGACCACAAACGGGGTCCCGGACCGCGTGGCTAGAAGCTTCTTCTCCCCGACGTGGATCTTGGTAACACCAGCACACGAAGAACCTCGAGCTCCCCACGGGGCCCTCGTTATATGCTCACCGGGTCGGGGCTGGCTCCGCCCTTCGCCCCGCCCACCTTCGAAGGTTCCCGAGAGCTTCTTTGGACCACGTGACGGCCCCACGGCCCCCGTCCACCGGTGGCCCCCCTCCAATATCCGGTCACGTGACAGCAGGTCAACCAGCGTATCATGCCCCAAGGTAACCGTGGCTGGCTGATGCTCCCTCTCACTCCTTCACCGGGAGCCCACAACGCACACTGCTCGCAGTGCCTCCGCGCTAACCAGCGCTCACCCATGCCCCGCTAGGGCTGGTACTACATCCCGTAACCCGGGCTGCCCGTAATGACAACACATTACCGGCCGTGGCTTCGCAAGTCCCGCACAGTCACTACACATGTATGTGCATTGACATGTATGTATGTACGTGTTTATATATGAATTCACACTTATTTATGTGCCATGAAGAAGGCTTATTGCCCCAAGATCACCATATATGTTTTTTTTTATGTAAGACAAATGTTTTTATTGTTCATTGTGCTTGTGCACCACTGGCAATGCGGAAACATCAAATATGTATATATATATTTTAATTCCAAGCACTGGATTGATAAAGGGATGTAAAACATGTTTTAATTTGTTTACGTGATGGGTAGAAAACATATTCCACCCTGCTCATTAAGTCTCTCATGGAGTACTGGTAAATCTGCTGCTTTCTGCCATCAATGATGGTGAACATTAACAAAGCATGCCACTGCGAAATCAACTAAAAAGTCAAAATGCCTTGGTAACCTCCATTACAACAGCAGACCATTGTATGCACAGTCCAGTTTTCAAATTGCCCCTAAGTGCAGTCCTAGAAAATGCTACTTCTAAAAATACTACTCGCCATTTGAGCATGTCACAAGTAATATTTCGAGCATCAAATGCTCTTAGCTAGGCACCTTACTCCATTTGTTTGATTTGTAGATTGAGACACATTCTGTTTAAAAGGTACCAATAGAAACATTAATGTTGATCGTTACAAAATGTGTGAATCTATTCTTGTGCTTGCTATGGCTTTAATATTTCAGGAGATAATTAAAACACGGGTGTTAACATATTTGAAAGTAAATTGATGGATTTTATTCAGGGAAGTTTGTGCTTACCTTACATTTGATGTTTGCCTTGAAATATTACTATGGTTCGTGAGTGTTAATAAGTTTAAGACAAATATCCGAATATCTTCCTATTATATTGCATTTGTACTATTGGCATCATGTCATGAGACATTTGTATTCACCACTTTTCAATTAACAATGCATCATCATATTGTGTCGGAGAATAGTTTCCAGAAGATAACATCATTCAACTTATTTAGCAGAATCTTCAATAAGTCCCTTTATCCAAACTAAGTGGCACACTTTAATCCTCAGAGTTAGAAAACACTGATTATAGTTAAAAACCAATGATAGCAGGATGGCCAATTTTGGGAAGTCTAAACTAAACTTCGTATTTTACCAGGTAAGGCCCACTGAGCTATTAGCTCTTTTTCAGAAACGACCTGGCCACAAAATGATAGCTCAACGAAGTGGCTTATCATGTGGAAATGTATCACAGACAAATACTCGAAACACATTTTTTTTTAATGTGGAGGGGAAAACCAGAGGACCCGGAGAAAAATCCATGCGACCACAGGGAGAATATGCAAACTCCAAATATACAGGGTGTCACGGTCGGAATCGAACTCCCAAGTTCCTCCATACCAGGTGAAGGTTTTGACATCTCGCTACAGCAGCGTCCAGTCCTTGGTGAACTAGCTGAAACCATCAACTCGCCACACCAACATAACATTTTTAATCATGAGCGGCTATCTCGATGTAAACCTATGATCTCGGCAGTGCCAGTTCTGTGATAAAACATTTATTTAATCGCCTGAGCCATTCAGCCAACTTCATCATGAAGACAAATTTTTACTCATTTTTGACACGCCTTTCATATTTGGGACCTATGTTATTATTATATCTAGATCATACTCATAATGGAGGGTTGATGCCCATGACAGATGCTTTGCACAGCTTGTGATATCGTTTCTCATAGAAAACCCCATTCAACTGCCCACGTTGTCACATCAATTTATCCTTTCATCCACCTTGATTTTGATCCTTTCATTTTCACCCTGTGGAACCATTGTAATAATTACGACGCTCTCGTGATATGTCCTGCATATGCCACCTTCCTTCTAATCATAATTCCCAGAAATACCTCCAAGTATCTGTTCTTTTTCAACATTTGTACATTGTTGTTAAACCATCACAGTAGCTCAGACTCACTATTTCCTATCTTCCATGACGCCCCATGCAATATTTTCATATGTCCACGTTTCACTTGCATATCCCACTCCACTCCAAACTGGGCTTTCAATTAACATTTTCTCACATTTCGGTGTATTGTTCAATTTGTTATTGTGTCATTTATCATTTAAAAAGCCACCTTCACTTTTGTTAGTCATCTTTCCCCTTACCCCTTTTCTCCTCCACGTAAAAAAACGTTCGTGCCCCTCGCCAGTGCCCCCACCTGGATGGAGCAGTGAGCTCAATTCTCCCCCCCTGACCTTCATTAAGTTGTTTTTGTTTGCAGATTTTTTTGTCCCCCCCCCCCAATCCGTGATCGGTGATTTGTACCAGGCTCGCATTGAGTTGTAATAAAAAAAAACACGATTAAAAAAAAGGCCACCTTCACCATTCTGAGCCTTCCTCTGCCCTCCAGCCTACGCCTGCCGTCTTGAGTGATTTGTGATCATGCCCTTCAAATGGTCTTACCTCCTCCATAAACTCCCCTTGTAATAGTTGGTGCTTCTATTATTGCAATCGGATTTAGATGTTTTCACATCTGTGTGTGTATATATATGAGCTTGTTCCCACCATTGCACTGCATTGTCATTTGAATGTCTTCCAAAATATAGTTACATGTGGAATACATCATTAGAAATTTGCTCATTGTAATTGGTTGAACAGTTTTTCATCCAGTTTGGTTGAACACACACAATGTACGCTTTCATTATTTATCCGGGGACTGCTGCAGTGCTAATGGTTACCACACGGAACTTGAGGTTGGCGGTTCGACTTCTCAGCAGCTTAAACGATGGTGCAAGTTTCTTCAATTCCTACACTGTCCACCCAACGGTATACACTAACTGGGTTCAACACAGTTTATCAGCTGGTCCTGTGTAGTGGGGTAAAGTGTGGATTCTCCTACTTCTGAAAAGATGTCTGGCTTGAAGAGTAGCCCAACATATTTTTGAGGGGATCGAGAGCTTTCCCAAGTGGAGACCCGATCTGCCAGAATCGGTGTGAGGAAGTAATAGCAGGGCTCCACATTTACCTTTCATTAATGTAATATATGTACAGCACCTTCTATCATACTCCTGCAGCAGACACTCCTCACCAAAATGTGGAGCCAGATAAGGGTTCCAGTCTATATTTCCATCTCCATCACACACAGCTCCCTCATTCATACACAGCTCTCCCCTCTTCATCCACAGCTCTCTCATCCATTCACTCCTGCCTACGTCCACTCTTATCCCCATAGCCCCATCTCCCATTCCCTCCTCATACCTGTCTCATTTCCATCCACCAATCCCCGCTCTTCATACCTCGCGGTTACTCCCAGTTGACTAGGTGCAGGGATTGACAGCAGAGTGTAGTGAGTAGGGAATGCCGATGTTGTGGGGAAAAATTATGGAGGATTGTTACACTCCTATAAACTTGGCAAGCAGTAAGGGGTGTAAAAACGCAGCAATTAAACGATTTCAATACATTTTTACACTCATTATGTATGCATTGAACTGTGCGTGTAAGAACTGATTATTTGTTATTCACATCTGTTGTATGTTATTAGTTCACATGACCTCTGCAGCCATTCGAGGGATTATAATGTGCCACTAATGTTAACAACATTTCTTGAATCACATTGCAATCCCCAAATTATGGAAAATAATTTAATCATGATTTCGATGAATGGTACAGGTCAAGTAAGCAGTATTCTATTTGGAAAGGCTCAGTATTATTAGACTGACTCTTGCCTGCCTCTTATTTCCTGTATTCTTTGTCCCGGCTCAACTCAGACTTGGCCCTGACTCAAGTCAGCTGCCTCAAAGTCATGCTCAACTTGAGCCAGCTCTGAGCATGGTCCCAAAGACATGCCCAAGATTTCCATGAGCTGAGTTTGAGCCAAGCCATGGCTGAGCTATGGCTTGGCTTATTTGAAGGCAACCGAGTGTTAGAGGCCAAGCAAGCGAAGAGGCAAGGCACGACTGACAGTACAAATATTTCAGTTAAGATGTTTTGATAGTGCAAAATAAATGTGGGACACTTAAATTAATATTACTTTCAGAAATTGTTAAAACTTAATATATTTCCTTCACTGATTTATTTTGCCATTGAACCCGTGAAATAAATTTGGATGGTATAATTCTGGAAGAAAGTACATTAAAGTAGCCATGCATTCTTACATACTATTGCAGCAGAGTTTAATTGTGAACTGAATAATAAAAATTGCTATTCATGATCTAACATAATTGTGGAATAAGGAGCACCAGCAGTCTTGATGGTAAAGATATAGTTTTGTGTTGATGTGCAAGCCACAGATGTATCTTTATATTTCATATGGCCACAAATTCCCACGTCAAATTGAAGATGCAAGTACCTTTGCTTTTCGCATTAACACGGGAAATGCTTGCAGTGAAGTAATATGCTGGTGCATTAGATTTATAGCACTAATAATATAGTTGTTTATCAATTCACGCTTTCTCTGCTTTTCTATCATGTGATTTATTGTCGGGCGTGTATTATTAAAAATAAAATGTTGCCATGTACAGTACTTGGAAGATATATACTCTGCCATGAGTTTACATTTTAAATGAACAAGAATTCAAAATAATTAAACAAGAATGTGTGGCATTTATCAAAGATCTGCAAGTTTTACTTTAAAGAATGAGGCAATAAAACAAGACTCACCCGTACATGATGCACAAAGCAAAACACGACCGCATAGAGATTACATGGTGCATTTTTTACTGAACTTATGCTGGAATAAACGCAGTAATATACTGTATTTTGAGCATTTTTTTGCAATGACTTGCTGCTCAAGCCACCGAAATAAATTCCACATTCCTATGGTGGACGCCAGTCTATCCATAGGACAGCTGCCGTTGACTTCCCACACAAATTGGTACCAATTTTATTGATTCAGGAGGGGTAATGGGCTGAGTCGACCCCCCCCCCCCCAATCTAGACTTGAACCCGCAAACCTTCAGATTGCGAGTTGCATTCTGCAATAAATGTCTTGCTTTACATTTTTATTATATGCAATGATGAATTTACAATTTTTCTGACATCTCAATATTTTATGTGATTTATATTGTCAAGCATCTTCTGGATGTATCAGATAATGCATTAGACAGATACTAACTCCAAGTGCAATCACAGTTTCCCAAACAAAAGTACTTCGCAAACATGCTGAGCGTTTCCAATGTGAAAAATAATCACTTGCTACGATTTTACATGTGGTCTGCATTTGCTTAACTAATAGTTTGTCTTCGTATCATGTACTTTATATGACAGCTCTTTGTCAACTCACTGCTGGATGTACTCTCCAGCGAAACGTCGTATGCAAATTGTCATCATTGCTTCTCAACACACCGCTGAAATAGTTCTGATATCACTGAGCCAATGATTTTAGCCGTGGCTGGGAATCGAACTTATTTCTACTGGATTCATAGCCAAATGCACTAACCACTGTTCCACCTCCAGGTGCATGCGTGTAACAAAACAATGGCTCTATTGTATGTGATTAATTACATGTGTTGGTGTGAACGAGTGCACGTTGGTAAACAGCGTTAAGATTAGAAATAATCTTAAGGGGAGGTGGAATGGTCACTGAGTGATTAAACTTTCAATGTGTTTTAAACAATACTCTGGGTGGGTGAGGTGGCCGGGTGACTCATTGGTCAGTACACCTCAGATTTGAATGGCAAAACTGCCATCCATGATTCAACTGAGTGGCAGTTGAAGTTGAATCGCGGATTCCTGCGCATCTGCGGCCGTCTGTAACGCTCTTCCTTCCCATACAGTATTAGGACGGCACTTGAGATATACAATTTTAAATCTAGATTAAAAACTAATTTCTTTAGAACTGCTCATTGTGTTTATCTTGTCCTTCCCCCGTATCCTCCGATTAGCACGGTTGGCTACGTACGGTGTGAAAGACGTTCAACATACATACGAGACATACATACAACTGGGTTCTCAAATGTAAAAAGTCGATGTGCAACCGTGCTAATCGGAGGTGGGAGGGAAGGACACCAAACTAAACACACAGAGCAGTTATAAAGAAATGAGTTTTCAATCATGACCAAGGTGTGCTCACGCTATCCAAGCCCTATGTCAAAAAATATGAAAAACATCCTCTGAATCTTAATATTCACGTCAAATAAACGTTTTATGACATTTTAATGTGATTTGAGATGTCAGCTGATTACTGCGATGATACATAAAATAAATAAAATATTTTTCAAAATTATTGTTTTTGTCACAACCATACCTATGCCTGTAGCAAATTATCATGTTTTGACCATAGTAATGTTTTAAAATTATTAAACACACTGAAATAAAATGATTTTAGTATTTAAAGTATGTATCTCTCTTCTTGCTTCTTTGTACATGTTTCACCTTTTTTTCCATTATAATTACAATGTCCTTGTTTCTGATCCATATGGCACCGAGTGCAAACTTTCTTCTCTATTCACATTGGTATATTTATTTTCATAATCAAGTTCAACTTTCCAAAAGCACTCCAACCGGCTCTCACGTTCACCTCTGTACATCATTGTTTTCGAGGTGTGCCTTGAAGGTTATTAACAGGCACATAGTGCTTCCAGCCCCGAAAGCTCAATCAGAAGTTTTTAGGACATTAACAATTCAGGCAGCATGCTGCTTACTAGCCCAGTTATGCAATTGAAACGCAATTTGGCAATGTTTGGTGAACAGCGCATATGCATTCGCAAAGTATTTGTTATAGGTTCCCGATCACAAGTTTATTATAGCACAGGGTAACAATCGTGGTGCTTCAGCAATACACTATAAAATATAATGTCCTACTACAAAGCACCATTGTGCTCCAAGTTGATCAAGTTGTAACCATACTGGAGATACTTTCACGATGGCGTGTCGATAACGTAATCCCTGTGTAAACATAACATGCCACGTGCAATGTCCAATGGCTTATGGAGTATTTTGTTTTGGGGAGTTTTAAATGCATTGATAATTGTTATGCTCCTGTAAACGTCCATCTGCAATGCATCTAAATGAGGAAACAGTGTTTACAATGTTGCACGCATTTCACTTGCCGTATTCGCTGTGGTTACCGCACACCTAGGAATAAACTTGAAGCAGCAAATATTGTTAATTTACGCAAGCAGATTTCTGTCATTTACAGAACAACAAGTATAAATAAGCAAAGTTGTACGTCCATTTTCACATTCATGTTCATGCGTGCATAATGCATGTATCAAACTTTGTAATTATTGTTTTTTGGTTTCATTTTAATAATTAAGCGTTAAAATTATAGTTTAAATGCAACAAATCAGGCTTATTGACCATTTTTATATTCGTTAAAATGTTGTATTTAAGCTTGCATGGCAAATGTGAATTGCTGAAGTTGTTTTTTGTCTTTAAACAAAATCAATGTTTTTGTTTAGTCGTAAAATAGTTTCCTAAAAAAAATGATGTGCCAAAGTATGAAATATTCCAAAGACGTAAAAAAACATTTATTTTAAAAAGCGATGCACATTTAATATTCTGCGTAATATTTTTGCAGCATTTCAAAACGGTACATTTACTTGCGAATTGTTTTTTTTTTCCTCAAATGGTAGTGGTGGCAAAACAATTCTCACACACACCACACTCTCAGATCTTTTTGACTACCCATCATATTTTCTGACTCAGGTTTTGACAGGGTTCTCTCCATGAAATATACCGGAGTTAATCTTATCTCCTTTCCCATTATTAAATGTCTGAAGCTGGAATATTCTCTATTACACTACAATTCGGGGTCTGTCTTGTGCAGCGGACCTGCATTTAAAAGTCACTGTAGCACGGATTGAAAAATGCTAGCAGCTCCACCCATCCTCCATCCCAGCCAGGTTTTGCAGAGTGCCAAGGTCAGTACTGTCCAATGTAATTAATGTACACCCAATGCCAAACTATCAATCATTTAAATACGATAATTATGTTGTTCACGCCTGACCTTGATAAGCTGCAAAACCTGGATGAGATGAAGGATGAGCAGGCGAGAATGCAATTTTTTGTACAAATGCGATTTAAAATCATTACCATTGCCCATAATTGTAGGCCTAGTAGTTTATATGATTTCTATTATAACCCAGTGTTTGTTGATGACAATAGTGGTAAAATAATGTCAGTCCATATTTTTGTACGAGAGAATAGTGACCGCTGTCATTGTGGTGGGCTATGAAAAAATCATGTTGAAGTTAATTTCATCACAGTGATTATACAATTTAGTATAGTTACTAATATGCTTTCTGCCGAGTGCAATGCTATGATGTAAACCGGTGTTGAAATAAAGCTAAACCGGAGACGAAGAACATTCTTAACCTCCATTGTGAGGAAACGTTTAACGATAGACAGTGAAGTAATTACATTCGAGCACATGTGAAAACGCGATTAATTTATCATGCAAAGAAACCAGGGCAATGACATGCGTCTAGTGAGGCCTTCATCGTATAGTGGATTGAAAAGTTCTTACCATCATGCAGATGGTGACAATTTTGAGTGTGTGACTGATGACACGTTGTGCAATATCAGTGACACCTTTTCAATGTGAAATGTTGTTCTTATATATTTGAGACATCAAGTCCTTCCTTAATTGGCCCATTCCAAGACTTTTATACCTGGAAGTGAGCATAATGTGAAAGAGTGCAGTGTGCTTCAAAGGGAATATTAAGTCAGCGCTATTGTTGTTTTCTTGACTGTTGAAGCACTCGCATAGCTTTTATGAAAAGTAAACCATTATATGTCACGGACTCGGAATATATAGTGGCCTGCAATACAATTGCATGTGATATAACTTAAGAGTTATATCACATGCATTACATTGAGCTTAATTTAATTTGATTATTTGGGTTTGTCTTCTTCTGTTGCACGGTTTGTTTCAGAATAGCAGACATGTGAAAAGGAGCCCCATGGCTCATCGGATCCATCCAATCTAAATACAGATTCTGATAATTGTATTAGTCCGGTCAGAACCTTTTAAAGTACATCAAAATGTTTTTTTAGGATAACATGGATAACGATATTCAGAGTGCTTTGTGTAACTTTTTGGTAATTTGATGGTAGGAGCATTTTTCAAATATGGATTTTGGGCTTTGATAATACTGCAATATGACTTGCGAGTGAAACAAATTTCAAAGGTTATTCATGATGTCCTCTGGTAATGCCCCACAATACTACCGGACAAACATGACAATCGGACTATACATTAAATAAACACAATTGAAAAAGCTTCATTGCCCAGCGAATTTAACAAACCTCTTTGGATTATTTGTCATGCTCTTTGTACGTTGGTTTTGTCAATATAGGAAAAAAAACATACGATTCATGCCACTCAGAAAATGTTGGGGGCGTTGTGGTATAATGGTTAGCACACTGAACTTGCAATCCAGTGGTGTCTGGTGTATTCCTTTGTGAAACAGCAGTTGAAACAATCACGCAAGATTTTCTCCGCATTTGCCCATCCAAAAAGCATATAACAAAAAACAGTGTGCCAACTGAAGTCCGGTGAGCCGTGACAATCGGTGCTTTTAATACCGGACTAAAAACATCATGTTTAGTTTCAAATTTTTTCTCAGTGCCATCTGCATTTCTGTCTCGGCTTTTTTCTGAAGATGGTGTGTTAAAAATCTTGGATTGATTGATTGGTAAGCGGGTTCACCACAGCTAATTTTGTCGGCAGGTCACGTGTGTAGTGGGGTTAAGTGGGGGCATGCCGACCTCTTCCAAGATGTATGGTCAACGGGGAAGATTAGGCCAAATACCCTCAACAATTAAATTCAGTGGTAGCCCTTCTGCCAGCAGTGGCTTGAACAAGCAATTGCATAGTTGCACCCTTACCTTTTAGATTAATGTTGGTTTTACACCGTGCTTCTTAACCAAAAAGCCTTCACAATGACACTGGTCAACAACAAAAAATTCTGGCCTGGATTTTTGCAGCTGTTTTAGACTAATTTCAGGGTGCTGATTCCAAATCTGATCTCAGATTTGCTCTCACATCTCATTTTTATGCTATCGGCATACCCCATTTTCATTAATTTACCCGAAATTAACTCTGTCACTTATGATTGCAAGTTGTTGCGAGTCAGTGACTGCTTTAGTGTTAAAATATGGTACTGTATTTTTAGGATAGTGTGTTTAATATCATTTTATGTAGATATCCACATTTATTTCATATTTTTCTTCTGCAGTTTTTATTGAAAATGCAATATTTGATATCTAAAAAACCTGATGTGATAGACAGAAACTGATGCCAGATTTGGAATCAGCACCCCAAAATTACCATAAAACCGTTGGAATACCTTATGCCAGAAAAAGTGTGTTGACCAGTGTAATGAATGTTTCATCGTATCATGTATACACTCAGCAAAGAAACTCAGACGAACTATAATATTCAGACGCACAAAATATAATGCATAACGTGGCAAAATGTTCATACCATTTTGTTTATTCCCGCAAGAGCATGAAATTAAATATTTTTGTGTACATGGCATACACTGTAAAACTAGTAAAATAGTTCCATCTAAAATCTTACACATCGGTCTCCTTACCTTTGCAGAGGTGACCTGCCTCTTCATTTTACGCTTTTGATTGATGCCCGTACAAAAAAAGTACAGCAATTTTTTTTTAAAGTGTGTATTAGTTGTGTGATATATATCACCCTGCTCATAGAATAAATGTATTAGTATCAGTCGGTGCATGCAACCTGAATCCTGCACACATTGCAACTTGTATGTGCATACCAATGCAAAAATGGTATTCGTGTTGAAGGGAGATTAAATAAGTTTGTTAACGTGTGTATATTTAAATTAAATGCTTATTTTTTTCCAATTCTATTTCCTTTACCCTAACTGCGCACTGAATTAATGAGGGAATATATTAGATCATTATGATCTCGCCCTAAGTAGGAGACATAACTAAAACATGTTTTACATTTAATAAAATAAGGATAACAAAATAAACAATGCTGTAACCATCTATCGCACAATATCTACGTTGTGAATTTTTTATTTGCCAATTTAAATAAAACTTTTTTTAAATTAAAAGCAATACATTTTCTTCTTAACATTGTGTACCAAAAAGTTTACACAAGTTGGTTATAGTTTGGTAGTTAAAATTAAAATACATTCACTATGTTATCAGGGAAGGAGCAGAGGAGCAGATGCGCAGTGACTTTGAACTGAGTTACGTGTTGGATTGCTGGTCATGTCTCACATCAGTGACGAGTGATATCTGCTCTGACCCTGGATCCTTCTCCTTCACCAACTCGCACTGACAAGCACGGTGAAGTATGGTCAAATATCCCCCATGGTCAAAAGGGGGAAGCCTCCATCCAGCATTGGATTGACAAAGGGCTATAAATAATAATAATAATAAGACTGAAATAATATATCACGTACATTGTGGAGCTTTTATCCTACTCTGCATTTAATATTACTGTTGGGAACTTATAGTACGTATGCAAATACTTTGGGTAAACATGCATACATACACATCACAACAATTTTAGCAAGCTTATTGTCGTGATAGTGCTGTGGCAAATGGAAAAAGTTCTAAAAACATTGTCTTGGATCTTTGCACTTTAAGCAACAATCACAACTTATATTCCCTGTGCACTTGTGAGCTGGAATCAATTTTAAGCAGCACCAGGAGCATATATCTCGAGACATCAGTCAATAGGAATGTTTGATTAAATTTCCACCTTTAAACAAAGGAAAATTAAGATAGATCTGTTGTTGTTCTTTAAGAGCAGTTCACATTCACTTGTTTTTACCTCATTTCATAGGTTATGGTAGAAGTGTGAGAATGGGTTGTGTTAAGATGTGAGTGTTTTACATTGCTACCCTGACAGGTCTGCATTGGCAAAGCATGATGAGGTCGTGATGCCGTGGCAATTACTCTACAGCTACCTTTAGCACTGCTGGCTTGTACCTATGATGAAGTCATTTTCAATGCATCATATACTCTTGTAATGTGAGGATATATCCGGCTCACTGACGTATCACAACTCGTCATGATGATTGGCTCTGCCGGTCCTGGTCTATAGCCAATGGGGTGAAGTCTAGGGGCGTGGCCCTGACGTAATGGAAAGGTGACAGCTGTAAGTAGAGGATTGGTTCTGCTGGCTTTGTCCACAGCCAATGGGGAGATGAGTCAGGGGCGTGGTCCCGGGAGCCTACGAGAGAGCCTGGAATATTCCATGGAGGCTAACCAGGATTGGTGGAAACATACCACGTGACCCGGATATTAAATAGGGGTGGAGACGAACGACACGTGGTCAGAACGGGAACGAACGGAGGAAGGGGGCCACGCGTGAGCGGGGCTCCGGGTTGCCACGTTGCAATGCGTCTCTATCTATCCCTCTCACGCTGCCTGTCAGCAACGTGAAGGAAAGCTGTAATGCAAGTTGAATAAAGACCGGATTCCAGATGTCGCCTCAACGACATTTATTACACTCTTACTCATTACTCAGCAAAGAGTATGCCCAAAGTAGGCAAACCAAAATAACATTCTCTCAGTCCATTATTATTCAATGACTGTACAGATCATCTCCATCGTTAGATTTGATTTATCCACTGCTGAATGAAGAACTCCTAAATTCATCACCACAAGGCCTGTTGTTGCATCACAAAGACGTTAGGCCTTGTGATGCAAACATGTATCTATCTTCTCGACATAATATGATCTCATTGTATATTCCTCTCTTTTGGCTGCCACTCCATTATCAGTCTTAGCCATTGGCTTGTATACCTTTTAGTAACGAGTCAAACTACTTACTTTTATAAACAGACAATGTGATGTATGTCACTGAAAGCATGCATTTCTCTACCCTTCAACTTTTGTTACATTGAATTTCTCAGTGTCCACGCATCTAATCCATGTCATAGGAATTTAAGATTTTATTCTTCAGATATGGTATATTATTTCCCATCAAGTTAATTTTTCAAAAATAACTCCAATCTGATCTCACTCATGTCTTTGTGGCATCATTTTCATTCATAGTTTCACCTTCAATAATGAGTTCCAGTGTTATGTCCAGATGGGTATAAAGTAGCAGAATACATATCAGCAGGAGTCAGATAAGGAGATACAGTACACTCTTGCCAATGTTAATCACAGCAACATTTAAATACATTCTTCCAAAACTAGGAAATCAAGCCAGCCATGAAAAAAAACATATCAGAATTTCTGGTGCTGTAGTAATTTTTAACAACCCATTAAAATTATTAAAGATGCAAACTTGCATTCAAGATAAATGTTATGAGTGGAGCAAAGTCGCCCACAACAAGTTTTCTAAACGCATGAAGATATTTGTAAGTCGCAAATGTATAACATCAACAAAAACATAATAATCCTTCAATTAGTTTTACTGCTGGGAGATGTTATTTACCATATTTGCACTTTTTTGCCATCTCCTGTTTTGCTCCATTACTTCTGGAACTGTTCAATATGTTGGCACCAGTTGCAAAGAATTTAGCACCTAAACAACAGATTTATACCAGTTATGTTCCCGCCGGGTTGATGGACTTTTAACAAAAGAAAACAACCATTCAGTGGACTGAGAAGTTGTGGATGGTATTAGGGTGAGTGAGCATGGATCTTGAGGCCCCGTGGCTTTTTTTGGAAGTCTGACATTAATCCACAGCGCAAAACCAATTTTGGTGTTAATCGCTCCAGCTGAAATGTGCGTTCTGCAAACCTCGGCAATTTCCGGCTAAATTTTGGGTGGCGCTAAAGCGCACACCAGCTGTTACGAAAAATAAAAAAATAAAGAATAATCAAATAAAATTAACATTAATATATTTTCAACTGATCTGTGTTACAAATGTAATTTCTGTACGATTCCAATAATTTTTATAGTCAAAATCACCAAATTTGCGGAGCTCCGCTGCAAATACAGGAAGAGACGAGAGGTGAGGCAGCGACGAGCTCAGCCTCCCTTCTGATTGCGCAACCCCTCATTAACTGGATGGAGCGCGGGCAATAAGCGTGTGCCTGTTACTATCTCAGTATGTCACCAATGTAATGTTTGTAGACCCCTTCATTTCATGTCCTCGCCTTCCACACTCCAGGTAACTTATTTCACGTATGTGTCTGAAGATATTTAGGCTCGCTGGTCTCGTCATGAAACTGCAATGAAAAAGCACCAGGGGAGGCAGCTATCCATCTGCCTCACCGCACGTCACTGGGGCACACAGCATTGCCGGAATATACGGTGGACGGGTGTTGGAGGGGAGGCATGTACCACACCGTGTATGACTCATTTAAGTGACTCGTCATTCCGCACAATGTTTTAAAGCCTTAACGCTGATGTAATAGAAATTCTAGTAGTTCTTGAACCATGAATGGACCACGCTGGTCAGTGCAAGTTGGTGAAGGGAGGAAGGGCAGAATCTGTTAAGCAGCCGTAGCCAGGAATCTAACATAGCTCACCGAGCAAAGAGGGCATCATGTGAATCCCTATACCACTACTCTACCACAACCATCATCACGTTTTTCCTGCCTCTCGCATATAATTTCATAATGTTCTTGTTTTTGTCCTCATTAGAAATACGTAGATGTATATTCACTAGCAATGGGCAATGGTTTGTACAATGGTAAAACAAACAAGTTATCCTTTTTAGAGAGAGTGCTTATTTTTGTTTGGCTGTAGGTCTATTCAAGTAAAATAGTAGACAATGTTTCTTAAGAAACATACTTAATCAGCATTATCATGACCATTCACTTAATGTACGGCTTCATTTTAATCCCGTTGAGATATAGATGTCTGTAAACCACTTACAATCATTGCCTGCTTACCATCCATCACCCATCCACACCCACCTGCATTCACAATTATCATTTAAAATACACCGCTCTCTACAGTACAACAAAGTCTGCACAATTTAATGAGAAATGTTAAGTGATTATTTGTCATAGAAACGTTGAGAATCATGAGTTTCAATATTCCATCAACTGATAACAGGCTCATCATCATCAGCCATTGTCTATCTAGTACTGGATAAAGCCTTCCCCACATCATTAGCATTACTCACGACCCTATGATTTCGCAATACATCTAATGTATGCACATGTACTGATCTCATCGCTCCATTTCCGTGGTGGTCATCCTCTCAGGAATATTCTGTATTTTGGCTGCCATTGTCACCAGTTGATTCCATTGTCCATCTTCCCTTTTGGCTATGCATCCAAGCCCAAGCCCACTTACTTTTCTTATCAATATTAATTATCACATCCAGGTTGCATAAAGATAGCGGTAAAAACCAAATCAGAGGGAAGACAGCCGTGCAGAAATGCTGTCAGGAACATTATTCACAGCAATATTAGAAGTTTTATTTCTGAAATAATTTGGAGAAATAAAGGCAAGTATTAAGCTTTTTCTATCAAAAACAAAAACCACCTCAAGGACTTGAAGTCATTATAACTACCATACCAGTTAAAATAGATTCAACTGACTGAAGAACTGCACAAAGAAAGTTAGACTCAAGATTAATATGAACAAAAACAAACGTCTTGAGCACAAATTTACTTAAAATAATTGTGGGAGGAACAAAATTGAAAATACAGAATCAGAATACCGTATGGATATTTAGAAAAACATACTGAAGGCAGAACAGCATCAACTTCATCCAATAAAAAGACGAACAAAGAGCAGGAAAGGGAACTTTTGCAATGTTGAACCTGATAATAGTTTTTTTACCCTTTATCTGGCAACAAAACTGACAACTTTATTACAAGGAGTCATGTTTGCATTGACCACAATACCTGCGGTCGGAATGCAAACAAAAAAGACATCTCTGATAATGTATGCACTGTCCTTGAAATTGATTGGTCCACACCTGAGACAGCATTTCTTAGAGCCTAGCCTCACGTGGTGTTGGACCAGATGACGCCAAAAGGCATCCAACTCAAAGACAATGCACTTCAGAGTATTTGAGCTCGGGGTAAGCATTTACACCATTGGAACCTCCTTTGCCAGTAGCAATTTATGATTATTGTTTTTTACCCTTTTATCTGGCAACAAAACTGACACCTTTTTTTTAGATGGTGCATTGTCTTTGAGTTGTGCGCCTTTTGGCGTCATCTGGTCCAACACCATGTGAGACTAGGCTCTAAGAAAAGCTGTCTCAGGTGTGGACCAATCAATTTCAAAGCCAGTGCATACATTATCAGAGTTGTGTTTTTTGTTTGCATTCCGACCACAGGTATTGTGGTCAATGCAAACATGACTCCTTGTAAAAAAGGTGTCAGTTTTGTTGCCAGATAAAGGGTAAAAAAACAATTATCATATTTTGCTACTGGCAAAGGAGGTTCCAATGGTGTAAAAGTTGAACCTGATAATGAAAGCAGCATACTGATATGCCTGTAAAAAATGTATTTCAATCTGTGCATGTGCTGTCAGCTGTGAAAATGTATCAGAAATATGGATGTTGACAAGGAAAAATTAATAAATGCTGTAAAGTGTGATAAAGCAAAGGAAGATAGATACATGTTTTGAACACCACATCAGAAACAGCACTCGAACACGGAACAAATGCAAATCAGAGAGTAATGTATAAAGCATATGTATTTGTACTTATATAGATGAGAGTAGTTTTCGCCGTGACATTTGAAATCGTTTCAGCTACAATTGAAATGGCTTTCAAACTGGTGTAGCTTAGCATATCCCTTCATCATGTGCCACTAAATCCACAGATTTCACAAAGTCTATTCACTCGAGCCGAATTTGAAGCCAATACGTTTATTATAGTTTATTTATTTACGCCGAATTTTGCAATTAATTTTGGAGTACGTGTATTCCACGGGATTTGTAAATGACGCCAGGAGGCGATCCTTATTCATTATGAATTTAAGTCGTCACGCGAGGCAAGGGTCCAGGCTTGACAGCTTGAATTCGGCAAAACAAGTCGCCCATTGGTTGTTCCCTGCGCCGGGACGATGCTGAATCGATCAAGTGGGGCAACCACTCACAATCGTTCGTTTGATCAGAAAGCATAGGATTGGCTGGGGAGTTTAAAAGGGAATGTTTTAAAGGGATTGTAAGAGACTGGGAAAAAGTTCTGGAGAAGGGAGGCGAATAGAGTTATATAAGGGATGGGCAGACTGTTGGCTGTGTGAATCCTGTAAAAGCTACCTTCAGCCACTTTACAGATGTATGCTGTATTATTTTACATAACCAAAACCGTTCTTACATATAAATTAGCTCCTTGCTGATTTTCCAAAAGAACATGGAACATAAACGATCTAGTCAATTAGGTGGCAATGGATGGGATACGTACATGTGCAGGATGGAGGGCAATTTACTGAAACAGCCATTGGAGTGGCACCCAAAGGGCAGCAACCTTTATTTAACCAGATTAAATACGCCCATTGAAACACCTGAAATAGCATAGCCTATTTTGCAGGGTCGACCTGAGTTAAAGCCATATTGTGGAATACATTGGAAGTTGGGGATCAGTTGTGCAACAAATGATATTTATAGAAGCAAGCAAGTGATATGAGGCTGAGATGGCCTCTTGAACTGTGACCTCTTGGCATTTGAGGTGTGCGTTATACATCTAGGCGTCCTTACCTCCACAAATTGCGTCTGCACATCAAACGCCATAATTGTATTATTTGAATTACAAGCTCAACTAATATCTGTAAGATTGTACATATACAGCCTTCGCAATCCGCTTCTGGATGAGGGCCTTCCCATGCCCTGCAGGTCATGGGGGTTGGCTGCCCATACTTAACCACGCTGATCAATAGGGGTTGGAGGTGGTAACAGACATGGGAGCATAGAAGTTCAGTTCAAATGTTTTTTCTGCACTACACAGCTGCCCACAATGTAGCTCCACAGCCTGCAACACCCGTGTGCATTGTAGTAGCCCATCCAAGCACTATCCATGCTCAAACCCTGATAGTTATCCAGATTCTCATGAGATCTGGCACATTCCAGGTGATTTAATAATTTATCTAAACTATTGAAAAAAAGTTCGTGTGAGACACTGGCTCAAATAGCCTAATTCTATCCCAAATAACGTGGTGGAAAATGTCGGCATCAGCCAAGGGCAATGAGTCGATTTCGGCGAGATGTGAACTGATTGAGAATCGTAACATTTGAGTAAAATAATGTCACAACTACTGGAGGGCAAATCTTTAATTGGACCGGAAGAAAATTAATTAGTATCGGTGTGTAATTACAGTATTATCACACGGCCGAATGCAATTTTTTACTGAATTAATCAAAATATCTAATTACTACAGGTATAATTTTCTGATTCCTGGTGGCACACGCAGGGTTGGTGAATTGTATAAAGATCATGTTCACCTGCAGAGCTGTAAGATTGTCTGTAGATGCAGTAGAGCAAGTAGATCGCTGACCTATGTATGTACTGTGTTTAGAGTGTTATCCCCAAAATGTGTGGGGAGTTTGTTTAAGAATTCCAGTTTTATTCCACATACAAATGTGAAATTGGCCACAACTCTCATGCAGAACCTAAGCAAAACAATGGGTGTTTATATTTAGTAAGCTTTTCTGTGGAAATGAAATGTGTGTGATGTGCAGTGTATTTAGCTTGGCTGATGATAGCTCCCACCTCTTCCAAGATGACTGGCCAGTGTAGAAGAGTAGGCCAAAAGAGGGGCTCCCGAGTGCTCGCTCTGGTGGAGGCAGTGGCATGATTAAGTAATTACAGGGTCTGCACCTTTACTGCAACGTGCTAAAGACGGCATTCTGAAAAACACCGGAACTAAACAAACAAGTGCCGCTCTGAATCGCAAACTGTTTAGTTAACTTTGCATGCAAAGTTCCATAGAATGTATTACAAGTGCCTTAATTGGACGTGTTCATAAGCAGTCATACCTTAGGGTTATTTTTTCCCAGCAGCAGTGAACTTTACAGCAAACAAAATGGCACACACCGTGGGTGTTAAGTGACACTTATGTAACAGCCCGCACTAAAGCAGTGTGTGCTTTGTATTATTGAACAAGAAAATTGGACGATTTACTTAGAGATTGCTTACCTATCACACAAAAACCACCGGCGCTACTGAAGACTGATGAAGCACCATTATATTGCAGCAGACTGCCATATGCAGGTGTATTCGTGAGAGTTGCATTTTTTTGCACTTTAAAAATTATGGCGGTTATTAATAGAACATGCAATGAGAGCTGTACTGTTCGATTATGTAAGTAATCCAATTCTCCACCAATTTCCAGTTGTTGTTTACTCCTGTAAAGACGCTAAAGGCGGTCATTATGAAACAATATTTCCGGGTTGCCTAAAAACAAGACAAGCGTGGCAACTCTAAAGTGTCGACACGGGAGGCCTCCATTGCCTCAACCCGCTCACGTGGTTATGCAACGTCTTTGTGTTGCAGCGGTGCAAGCCTCCTGTTGGTCGAGAGCCAGACACATGAATCAAAATTCTAGATTTGAAGCTTTCGTGACTGCAAGGAATCATATTCTTAGGTTTTTTCGGTAAAGTCACGTAGGTAAAACATCAAAATTAATGAAAATAAAATAAAAACAAAAATCACGACGTTTCGGAGGCAACACAAGTCTCCGTCATCAGGTGGGACCGTCACAGCCAGATTAGCTGCATCAAGTGAGGCAATGCCTCACCTGATGACGGAGACTTGTGTTGCCTCCGAAACGTCGGGATTTTTGTTTCTATTTTATTTTATTTTCATTAATTTTGATGTTTTACCTACGTGACTTTACCGAAAAAACCTAAGAATATGAATCAAAATGGCTGTCATCAGGCCTCCTATCAGCTTAACATAGAGCACGTGGCCATTGTTATAAAAAAAAAACAGCTCAGAATTGTCTATTTTTTTAGAGTGGCACATTTTAAATGGGGTTTCACAACTTGATAAACAAGAGCGACGGTTACTGTCGAAGTCTATGTGGGGATGTGTAGAGTAACTTGGGACCTTTGGCCATTGACTTTAGCTCCCCAGGGTGGTTCAAGGCTTTGATAAAAAAAGGCCTGTTCAAGATTTCTCTCCGTATTCTGGAACCTCTGTTCACTCAAATAACCAGATGACATGCATACGTATTTGGACTTCTTTCGCACCGTACAAAGCCAACCGTGATAATATAGATTGGGGGAAGTAACGGTTATGTGATCACATCATCAGTCGCGCTGATTTAAGTGTTGTTTATTGGGGGTTTCCCACCTTTGGGAGCCAGGATGTCGAAGCAGCCATCATTTTTAAACATCCCGACTTTATGGTTGATTACTGTGCAAATGAACGAATGGTTAACTCTTGACTTAAAGCTTTCGTGACTGCAGGAATTCATACTCTTTGGGTCTTTCGGTAAAGTCACGTAGATAGAAAAATATTAAAAAAACATTTTTTATTTTTTTTCTATCCACGTGACTTCACCAAAAAGACCCAAAGAGTATGAATGATTAACTGTATTCCCATTTCAATAAAATAGCTCGTGAGAATTGGCAAAGGCCAAATAAATTGTAACGCCAAACTACTGTAAATGCAATGGTTCTTTTTGGGCAATCATCTGCATCTGGGTTGCAAGAAAGCTCCCGAAATGTATTTGAGAAATACAATCTCAGATGGCTAAGCTAAAACACCTTGATTCTTTATTCGTGTTTGCATGACCATGTTATCATACTCCAGCACATCCCAAAGCCTGGAGAAGATGCTTCCCCCGCGTGTGTGTGAAACGGAGCAATGTGGAAAAGTGAGAGTGTAAAAATCTATTGTTCTGAGCCATTCATCTGATGCCAAGGGAATGTGGTGCCTCACTCTTTCACCATGTCAGAGTGAGGTCGTGGGCTCATGTTTTCATCTGAGCCGAGTGAGAGATGGCTTTAGAGATGCATTCATATGTACTCATTGTCAAGGAGATTGCCTGCTGTGGGTACTGCAATTGGGACCTTTTTTGCTCAAAAACCCCAATTTAGAGCCCTCCACTATGATTTGGGGGTTTTTTTTTTATTGCACACTTGAGAATGTCACGAGTTAATTTTGGATGTCTTTGGCCATTTGTTTCAGTGGAGTTGGTCAGAATATACATTAAATATGAAAACTTGCAAAACAATATACCAACTGGTCACTGTACTGCTTTTATTAAGTTATTTCCACTTTTGATTGATTAGCCCTCTTATCAATCTTATATCCTTCACTTAGCAACACATTCTGCTATGGCAATGACTAAGTTCACAGTTTAAAATATGAGCTTTGGTAAAGTACCCACTTTAGTGGTAGCCGCATAGGCATTTGTATGTTAGATTACATAATAATAGTTTATATATGCAAAGGCTTTCAGGACCAGTGTTATTAGTCATTATTAGTTTATTTTTTGAGAGATCACGTAGGTAACTGAAACCCTCAAGTACCCGATGGAGGCAAATCAAGTTGCCACGTGAGCAAAGGTGCCAATTGACTTGTTTTTTCAGCATAAAACCGGAACATTGAAAAGCAAGCAAAACTTTGACAGTTTTACACAATCCTTCTCTGGAGATTACATCCAGAACACCCGATGATCCTGGATGTAATCTCCAGAGAAACATATAAAGTTGTAAAAACGTTGCTATCTTGGATGGCGGAGTTATAGTTAAAACATTATCTTCTTAGGTTTTTTCGGTAAAGTCACGTAGAAAGTAAAATAAAATAAAAACAAAAATCACGACGTTTTGGAGGCAACACAAGTCTCCGTCATCAGGTGGGACCGTCACAGCCAGATTAGCTGTATCAAGTGAAGCAATGATTCAAGATGTAATCCCTTAAAAGCGAGTTGAGGGGGGAGGGAGAGGGAGGGGGGAGCTCATCAGACTATGGTAGCCAATGAAAGGAACGTATCGGGAGGGAGGGGGGGCGAGGCCAAAAGGGTGGGCGATGGACGTGGCCCCCCCTCCCTCCCGATACGTTCCTTTCATTGGCTACCATAGTCTGATGAGCTCCCCCCTCCCTCTCCCTCCCCCCTCAACTCGCTTTTAAGGGATTACATCTTGAATCATTGCCTCACTTGATACAGCTAATCTGGCTGTGACGGTCCCACCTGATGACGGAGACTTGTGTTGCCTCCGAAACGTCGTGATTTTTGTTTTTATTTTATTTTACTTTCTACGTGACTTTACCGAAAAAACCTAAGAAGATGATTCCTTGCAGTCACGAAAGCTTCAAATCTAGAATTAAAACATTATACCCACACGAGCATCTCAGCCAAAATAAGCTAATTATGAACCAGTACTTGTAATGTCATTTATTTATCCATGGAAGTCTCTCTGAGCCTCAATTTTTTTTGGTGAGTTTCCTACAATGAGATGTTTGGCCAAATCCTCTTTCATGAGTGTTTTGCATGGAGAAATCCCAATATATGAGGGTGATACTACTCAAAAGTATGCAGACATGTCAGAAACCCACTTGCTGTGCAGCAATCTCGCGAGAGCATCACAAACTTTGGTCATCGTTTCTCTTAACTTTTTAATGAATATTAAAGTAACTTACATATTTTTCACGTGGTATGAGTTTTCTGGCATGCACACACATAAATGCGAATTGCCAATTAGTATTTCACTCCATGTAATGTGAAGCCAACCAACTCCTTGTTATTACCATTATTTTTCAGTAGTAATCGTTCCATACAGTGATGTACATTTGCTACCGCTACTGAACGTCAAATATTTAACAAGGTAGCCGTTTCCACTGCTCTACAGTCAGCCCATGTCACGGCAAAAAAAAGTTTCAAATATATTGGCGTATGCACATGTGTGCATGCCGAACAATTTTGTCACACAGGCAAAAACTTGAACGAATATTTATCATGCGTGAAATGTTGGCAGGTTTCAAGTGATAAAATGTTTTTTGTTACCGAAACTGTACGATGACAGTTTCGGGTCAGATTATATATATGCAAAAAAATATGGAATTCACATGCACACAAGGCTTTGAGTTGATGGAGTCTCCAGACTGAGTGCAGGACCTAGACATCGTTGTAATTATATTCACAATTTATAATTTCACTGCGCTGTGATATTTTTTTCAGAATGTGAAATTACTCCTTATGATTTGAAGCTTTTGTGACTGCAGGAATCCATACTCTTGGGTTCTTTCGGTAAAGTCACGTAGGTAGTTTTATTTTATTTCTAATTACGTGACATTACCGAAAGAACCAAAGAGTGTACTCCTTGTGAGTTTTTGAAAGTGGCACAAATGTGTTTGCTAGTAATAGTTTACGAAGTGCATCAGTGGTGGTATGGGGCTGATAGGCATGTCAGAGTAGTGCACAATCATCTTTGAGGTCCTATTACTGAATGACCACGCAGTTCTGAGAGTAAACTTTTAAAATGGGAACACAGTGAACCACACCTTAATCTGCACACCCAGCACCTAGAAGTGTGTAGTAAGATTAATCCTGGAATTATGTCACGCAAAAAGCCTATGATGTCATCTCCAGGTCAATACCCAACATAATGTTGGGAAATAGGGAATTGGAACAACCAACATTGTCCACTCAGTGCCTAACGTGAATGAGTGGCACAATTTGGATGGAAACAGGGATCTTTTAAAATATTGTTTCAGGAAGTAACGCCTCTGTAGGTCTCAAGACTCATGTTTAAGTGGGTCCCACTAAGTTTTGCAGTTGGGGACCATGTCACGATGTTTTTTTCCAATTGGCAAAATTGAGTAAATTGGAACATTTTGGACAACGATGTGAGCACGCATGTTTTGCAGTTGATGCACCTGAAGTATTAACCACTGCATCAAGCGGTGAATATGCTACTAATCGGTCATGTCACCATCCACAATAAAAAACACATTATTTTGCCAAAAACATCAGTCACTATTACAATTACTCATACTACGCATTTATCATTTTATTATTGTTTATACTTGTGAAAATCGGAAAAAAGGTTCAAAGTCAAACTTCTCATCATTGGCATTTTTTATTTCGTGAATGCAGTTAGAGCGCCAGATATGTGACAAAAATAAATAAATGTTTGTCAATATTATATACGAGTGGACATCAGACCACGTAACGGGTACCCGTACCCGGCCGGGTACGGGTACGGGTATCCATTTGCGACCCTGGTGCGGCCGGGTACGGGTAAGGAATCAAAACCCGTTTGCGACCTCTGAGCTGCAGCCGAGGCCTTGTGATGTAGATGGCGTAAGTAGATAAGAGAGCAAGGATTACGCCACCTTTTGTTATGCACGCTGGTGGGTTGCAGGCAAGCAGTGTGTGAAAAGCTAAAAAACTAATATGGCTGTACAATAAGGCAGCTAGAGTTTGGCTTGGTTGATGACATCTTTCCAATGATTGCTTAGTTGAAAACCATCCTCTCGGTTGAAGTTGTGTCTATGTTTGTATATCTGGATGGCTTTATGGACAAATCTTTGGTAGTAACCTGGAGGTTTGCAGAGTACTTTGGTATCGGAGAAAACAATTTTATGAGAACCCGCTGTGTTTAAACAATGATCAGCTACGGCCGAAGAATTCGTTCTGCCGTGTTTCAAATCTGATTTGTGCTCGCGAATTCGGTCAGAAATATGTCGTTTCGTCTCCCCGATATAGCAGTCACCACAGGTACAACTCAATTTGTAAACACCGGGGTACTGTAAGTCAGGATTGACATCCTTTACGGATGGGATCAGATCACGAATTTTGTGTACTGTATTGAATCGGACCTGGATCTTGAACCGTACCTGTCCCCATCATTTGCTCAGCTAATGAGAGCGGCGGATGCCGAGCCAAGCAGACCCCTCCCCCCCACCCCCGATTCAATGATCAGAATTCATGGCAACGATTACATTTTTTTAAATCGATTTGTTTACCCGGGTGAGAACACATAAGACTAGCTGAAATAAACCTCAACACAGGCATTTAGACCGGGGGTATCACTCAGATCACAGAGGTCCTGGATCTTTTCTTTGAGAATGATCCGGATTGGGAGTACAGCTGCTCCCCCACCCTCTAGAGGCCTGTTGTACAGTCGAATGCACTCATGAGTACAGTAAAACAAGAATACTGAAGTTATGATCAATTATTATTCTTTATTTATGAAATAATGTTTACAACCTGTATTATTACTACTGCTTTTACAAATACGCAAATGAAGCCCTCGTATATTGCTCATACAAAAGAAATATCACTGTCGTAAACGCATCCCCATATATGCAATGGTATAATTACCCCTTTTAGCGCTTTTTCGATTCGCGCTCCCTTCTCCAGGAAGGCATCTTGAGCACTGAGCAATTGCTGCCTGTATAGGGAGTGAATTAACTACTGTATTTCAAGAAATAAGTCTGAACATCAAGGAATATGAACTTATGACCTACAAACATGTATTGCTAACTTTGTTGAAACCCTAATTTATCCTCCGGTTTTCTTCTCTTTTTTTGTAAAGGCCTTGCACCGTCAAAACTTTCTCAAAGCAAATGTGGGCACGAACTGAGTGTTTATTTTCCCCAAAGTTTTCGCGTGCATCTGTACACCCGTGGGGAGTATGAAATACGTGCAGATGTACCAGTTGTCAAATCCAAGACAGGCGCCCAAGCACTCACAGCAGTGGGAAAAGGGAGATCTCATTTGTCCTATTCCAGAATTGTTATAGTTTTGTCACGACTTCACAGACAACATTTATCTGAGAACACTATTTAGTTTCGATTTAATTGTGGTCTAAAACGTTTTCAAACACCTAAAATAGAGTGCACATTGTAAAAAATATATATAATAAAACTGTCCAATTATCTCCCACATCTCAGTTGCTGCTCCTGCCATTCAGTTTCGCCCAACCTCATTCTCTCATTTGAAGAGATAATGGTTTGTACCCCATTTATTTTGGGTAAATGAAAGTATATTTTATAATCGCCTTTCTCTTGAATGCGTAATACCCTTGTTTCACGAGATTACACAAGTCGCTTTTTCACGATTCTGAAAAGTTAATCAGTTATCACTGAACAACCTTGTTACATAACATACTTCTTTATTCTACATTTTGTCGGGTTTAATTGACTGATGTTAAGCGCATGCTGTGAATGTATTGCAAGAATCACATATCTTTTCAATGCGTGGATAAGCCACTTAATGTTTCATGTTTTAACGCACATTTCCTCATGCCATGGCTACTGAGCAGATACTCTGCCACCAGACAAAACAAGGCCTTTAGTTTTGATCTCCCAGCTTAAACATCATATGTGTGTGAGTTGGCTTTTTGAGCTTTACAGATCCACAGAATCTATAAAGCAGCAGTGTATAAATATCAACCCAAGTGGCGCTGTGACATTGCCACTCAATTCAAAGGCTGAACATTACGAGTTCAAATCCCACTCAAGGGTCAACGCAAACCACTATTCCTGTGTGGCTAGTGACTAGGGGTGTGGGATTATTGATGGTAGTTTGGACTTAGGGGGGGCGTTAGAGGCAGACGTCCCCCGAAATTTTGTACGGGGTAGGGAAAAAGCAATAACCTGTACCGGCTAAGACTATCGTTCAATGGGTCTCTCCATGGTTACTTACCTCCAACTTTAAAATAATTCCAGCACTGTCAACACCACAACCATTAGCAACTTCAGAACCACCGCCACCACTACCACAACGTAACTATTTAAACAAAAAACACCAATACTACAATTCACCAGCAGCACCACCACTTTTCTACCAATAGCACTTCCACAATACAACTATCACGGTCACCAACTCCTCTACCACAATATCCGCCGATACAACCACCAACACCTTCACCAACAGCATCACTTACACAACCACCACCTGCACCAATATCACACCACAACCTCTAATACCAGCAGCATTTTCAAATCCATCAGGCATGGGTTGAGGTAGTGGCCCGGATTTAATCTGATGTAAAGGTAAAGGGGCAGCCCTGTCATGTCTTGCTTACATCATTGCTGGTGGAAGGGCTTCTACTAGATGGAGCTCTATAAAGCCCCTCTACATGGGGTTTTGGCATACTCTTCAATGCCGACCAGACATATTGGAAGTACCCACACTTTCCCCACAAAACTTACTCACGACCTACCAAGTGACTCACCGTGATGGACACATTTGTATGGTTGTGTGAACAGAGGTGGAAAAGGCTTAAGACAACTAACCATTAAATTAACTGCCACACCAGGAGATAGAACTGGCGACCTCTGTCTGGATTGCAAGTCTGGTAAGCTCACGGTTACACCATGACAGCAACCATTCCTTCTATAAGGCCCCTTCAATATCCTTCATGAGACACCTTCACTACTAAATATAGTGCCCTATGGCTACTTGCTGCAATAACTTTAAAATAGGCTAAGGTTCATAAAATAATTTTGTGGTAGATCAAGAGTGGTTGTTGTATAAAGAGAATCATCTCCGCCACAGGAATGTGGAATTTACACTCCTGGATCAGGGTCAAAAATTGAATGACCATTACCCTATGCTTGTTTTAACAGGGATACACTTTTAACGTGATGTTCAAGTAATGGGGAGCTGATATGAAATTTCACGTTGGAGCCATTTTTCCCCACAATTTCTCTCTTGCTCAATAAAAACAAACTATTGTGACATGATCTTTAATTTCGTTTCCACCAACCATTCATTGAGAACGTTAGTAATTTATAACCAGGATGGCCCTCCCGTGGCAGTGACATGCACTTTATATCATAGAGGCATCCCAACACACAGAAAGCGTAACCATTACCTTCCGCCTACCCTATCATACATACTGCCCAACCCGCCCCCATGACCCATCCTTCTCACAAGGTAAAGAACCAGACTTGCATACATATAATTTCACGAGAGGTGCATTTGTGTGAGAATGCGGGTGGTTTGGCAACCAATCGCTAATTTTCCTCACGAAAAGTGTTTTTTTGGCTTGAAATTATCTGGCTTTAGCAGGAGGGGTTGGATAGGGATATGGAGAAAGTGGGGTATGGCATACGAATGAGTGTGGCAGCACAATGCCTTTTGTATTTCTCGTTTGAAATTACACATGTCCGTGCGCAAAGCCCTTTCATTAGAGCGCTCGCTTTTAAGTGATTCTGTATTTAATCTCTTGCGAAGTCAGAACGTTGCTTTAGTTTAGTTATGAATCTTAAAAAAACGCGTCGTACTCAGGAACCAATTCCAGCTCAGAGCCTTGCTCACAGCAGGATCACTCAGCTCAGCAGGTAACCAGTGCCACCATGTGTTGAAACACAGATTACGTTCTGGGGAGGCTAGAGTGTATTATCACTCATTCATGAAAACCTTTTTTGAATCCAATTATCGGATTCCTGATGGTCCTAAGAGTTAGAATGTGCCAAATGATGGGATATTTTGTTCAAGCAATAGAGACTCGGCTGAAACCATCAACCGCCTTAACTTAAGTGCTTGGTTTAATCAAATTATTTGGTGATATTGCTGAATTGGCAGTCGCATAAGCATAGCTTATTTACAAAAAAAACTCAAAACATTCGTCAACAACACCGTGGCCTTCAAAGGAAACAATTATCACACGTGACACTTCAGGCAATGGCCTTCTTCACATCGTGGGCCTTACCTGGTCAAATGAACAGTCTAGTTTACGTAAATAGTTATCTTTTTCCTTTTATGACCGTGTTGTAAACTAGCACTGACCGCGCATTTGCGAGGTATACACGGCCGGGGTGAAGCGTGGGTGGGTGACATGGCGTCAGCACGCACGAACCCAGGCTTAGCGCGGTCATCATGTAGGTGTGCGTCAGCCAGCCAGCCGAACTTTATTTTTTACACTATTTTGGTGTAATCATGGGTGGTTTAACACGTAGGCTTTCGCGACTAATATCATCCATAATGTTTTTTTTCTGGGGTTGATCGCTGCAATATAAATGTGTCGGTAAATTCGCCACCACTCGACACAGCCAATTAGTAGGGTTTATCACGTAAACAGAACATGCCAATTTGTTACTAGTACAGCACACCGGTGTGTTGGAGAGCACATCGACAACATATACAATCTGAGTACGACGTTTCGCCAGTAATTACAACAAGAATTTCAGCACGGTGTGGCTGAGTGTAATACCTTGCTATAGGGTTGTCACGATGGTCGTCTCAACCACCCTCTGGTGAGTCGATACATTGTCACGTTGGGGCATTATTCTGTTTAAGTGAACATCACGTGTCAGTCTCATTTGTAGTGTTGTTTGTAGTATTATTAACGGATCGTTTGCATACATGTTATGTAAATTAACACATTGATTCGTAGGCATATGATTATTAATGTATCCTGGACCTTATGAACAGATAATCGGTTATTTGATGCATCGTTACACCCATACCATTAGACTTCTCATCAGCAGCTCACCCAGCCACATTAGGTTTTTTTTCACTCAGCTATGGTTTGATACAAAATCCAGTCTTCCGCTCTTTTCTTCTCATGTATCAACTGCCCATGTATTCATGCTGTGCTGTGAGATGCTGCTGCTCTGCTGT
This sequence comes from Lampetra fluviatilis, assembly GCF_964198595.1. Lineage (NCBI taxonomy): Eukaryota > Metazoa > Chordata > Hyperoartia > Petromyzontiformes > Petromyzontidae > Lampetra > Lampetra fluviatilis. Next base: position 12,265,905 of record NC_136280.1, read on the forward strand.
GGTGGAATTGTTAGCACAATGGACTTGCAATCCAGAGATCGCCACTTCGAATCAATCTCACAGTGTGGCAGTTCAAACAGTGGGCACGTCTCTTAAATCCCCCGCCCTCTCAATCGTCGCCCACCTCTGTTCATCCAGCAGATCGGCAGGCCACGTGTGGTGGGGTAAAGTGTCGGTACTCACACCTCCTCAAAGATATCTGGCCAATGATGGAAGAGTAGGCCAAATACCATCTAAAGGCGCTCTCTGGAGTTCCCTCTAGTGGAGGCCCTTCTGCCAGCAATGGCATGAGCAAGTCATTTCAGGGCTGTACCTTTACCATTTATTCACATACACAGATGTTGACTCTCAATAATTGTTTTACATAATTAACAAAAGTGCTGTAAAAGACAAAATTTGTATGGAACATGGACTACATTTTTTAAACTAAAAGTCCATATGTGAAGTGTGTGTGTTTTTAATTGTTGATTATATTTTTGCTCAGCTATAGTTTTACATTTCTCTAAGGCCCAAACTTTGAATGACAAGATCTATGTTACCAGTGTGGCATGCCCTTAAGTTTAAAATCCGTATTGCTTATCTAAGTGCATTTTTTGCGGAAAAATCGATAGCACATCCTATATCGCGTGAAACAATTAACGACCCTTCATGACCAAGCGCTTACGGAAATTATTTAATCAATTTCATACATCTTGTTTCCTTATTACTATTAGTAAGGTTGGCCAAGCTACCAGCTGATCTGGAGGGAGCTCGACTAAAGATAGAGGAACTGTATGTATGTTGTTGAACTTCTTTTGCACTGTACGTAGCCAACCGTGAAAATCCGAGGTGTGGGACTGAGAGGAAATGTGCCTAAAGGGGATGACACAAGATGGGTCCAAGAGGCTCCTGCTCAGAGGTGGGGTCTAGGTGCTGTGGGTCTGCCACAAAATGGGCCCTGTTCCTGGTGGTTCGAGAACTGACCAGCATCGGTCACCGATAGGTTCCCTCTCGAGTGGCAAAGCTGGCGGGAAAATGTACCATCAGAAACTGTTCCCGCTAATGGAATTAGTATGCAAGAAAACCTTGAACACGATGGCACATCTACATTTTATGGCACTATTTTGATTTCATGGTACGAAAGCACGGTTGGCTACATATGGTATGAAAGAAGTTCAACATACCTACATACGAATATTTGACCAAAAACAACGCAACACCTGGCTAGAATACAGAGAAATACAAGAATGTGACTGCACTGTTTACTTTGCCCTTCAACACCTGAATCATCTGCCCACATAACTCTAAACACAGCAACATGCCAGCTACTACTCTTTACAAAGACTGAACATTCACCCAAGGACATTCAAATCTGAGTACTATATAGCTGCGTATGTTGAAGCGTCACTCCTGTCATTCCTGCTAATGTATATTATTATACCACACCATGCACATGCTATCAGCATGCTCCGAGTTGAGAAGTTTTGACTTGAATCCAGTGCGAACTGTTTCGTTTATCTAATTAAACTCAATATTGTATTTCCCTAAGAGAGAAAAACACTAACCTCTCTCTTCCCTGCAGCATCAGCAATACCATTTTTTTGCCACCCTCTGGCACCCACTTCTGCCCTTATTTAATCTAACAAAAAATCTCCCCCCCCATCCAATTGTCTGTTTACAGCACCACTGAGTAATGGGCCATTTTTTATATTCCGCCAGGTGTCGCGATTCATCACCCGTCAGCCAGGCCTCCTGGATAGGCATGGTCCGCATCATCGAGTGCCATCTGCGAGCACCGGGTTGAGCGTGGGCGTCCCCTTGGAATAGCGCACCACGTACCAGCCGGGAATTCTTCTTGAAGACAAGCCACATACCCGAACAGGCCCAGATGGGTGGTGTCGGTTGAGGTCCCCTGTGGTGGTTGAGGCCAGTGCAGAATGTCACGGTGACGTTTGTCACGAAGACAGACCACTTGATCTCAGAGATACGCCATTGACAGCGCATACGAAAAGCGTTGAGATGCCCAGTGTCGGATGTGAGCATTGTCCATATCTCTGTAGAATTAGAGCGCGATTGGTAGGATGCAAGCATTTGTAGATGTGTAGTTTTGTTTAGAGGCCGAGTCTGCCTTGGCGCCAGGTGTTGAGAAATGTGCAGCAAAAAGTACGTCAGGCTAATTCTCCACCGGATCTGCACACCGAATAGAAGTGCGTAACGCACTGCCGAGGTGGATTACTTGACAGGGTTTCAGGAGTAGCATTCAAAGCCGACACCATAGTCTCATGCCACTTCCTGCCATACAATGCAATGATTTTATATCTTCATTGTATGTATTCTCTGCCTTGGCTTTCGTAGTGTACAGCCTTGTGCTTTGGTTTTTTCCCCTTTCTGTGAAATGCCCTATCTAAGGCCAGTTGTTTGTATTTTTAAAGGATAACGGTGCAAGTCGGGCTTGCTTATGCCACTGCTGGCAAAAGGATCTCCACTAGAGGGCGCTCTAGACAGCTCATCTAGTGGGTATTTTGACGTAATCTTTTACTGGTAGGAACCTCCTGGTTCCACCAGCCCACAGGGGATTATTGTGTACGTCCGTCCGTCGTGCATCCAAAAATGGGAGGGGTGCGGCTGGGTGGAGAGGGGAGGGTGGGGTGGGGCTGGGTGAGGAGGGTGGGGCTGGGTGGGGAGGGCAGGGGAGGGTGGGGAGGGGCTGGGTGGGAGGGGTGGGGCTGGGTGGGGAGGGGCTGGTCACCCCGTGGTGCCCTTATAAAACTCAACGTTTAACCTACTCACGCCGGCTTGTGCCCGCCCTCACAGTCGGGCATATTTGCGGAATACACCACGCCACCGTTGACCCTGGCCATTGACCAAGCAACCCAACGTTCATACCAGCTCCCTCCGCAAGGATGTGTTAAACGATCCAAAAGATATGGGGGTGCCCACATTTTACCCCGTAGTATATTACTTGCCTGTCAATGAACTCCTCTCTGCAATTTTATGCTGCCGCGCCAGAACATCAAACCAGCAACATCTGAATTGCAAGTCCAAGGCCTAATCATTACAACACGACAGCATCAGATATGTGTGTAATGGCATACTCAAATACAATACATTCTATAAAATCTCTGTGAAATACAATTCACAGGTCCCTATTACAGAAGAGATCCAATAGCGCGTATTCAGGGAGACCTCCCTGATATGTTATCTCAGCAAGATGGTATCTCCCTTACCTGGGTTAAATCCCTAACCTGACGCCTGTATATTTAGAGTTCCGCTTGTTCTCTTTCCCTGTGGTTGCATGGATTTTTCTCCAGGTTTTCCGGTTTTGCCTTCGACATTTAGAAACGTGCGTTTAGATTATTGGCTTTAACTATAAAGTCCCACGTATGATAAGACAATTTAATGAGCTATCATGTGTGGGTAGGTCTGACCTTGTTGTCCTTCCCCCGCACCTCCGATTATCACGGTTGGCTACGTACGGTGTGAAAAAAGTTAAACAGGCATACATACAAGCTCACAGCACATGTGGCAAAACGTCGGACATGCAGAACACAACGCGGTTACAAGCCAGTAACTCAATGGGCTTTACCTGGTACGTAAAATAGTTGAGTTGAAACAATACATCCTAAATGAGTAAATACAACGCAGGTCACTCACATTTGGAGATCATTCCGTTGCATAATCACCCAAAGAATTATGCAAATTTTAAACGATTAATTTGAGAACTTGGTCTTTGTATGTGTTCTACTTTTTAATGTCACAATTATAAAATGCACTTCCGTGTTACATTTCAAATGTATAACTACCCTTTTAAATACTTATGTAAGAATACCAATCACATAAAAAAAAAACTTTAAATAAATGCTAAATGTTCCCCATATAGCCAATCACTACATAAGCCAATATTTGTTTGTTCGTAAAATGTTGAAGTTCAGATGTGAGAAATACATCATCTTCAGCCATGGTCAAGAAACTACTGAATGAAGGCCTCCCAAAGCAGCAACCGCCTCTCATGGTCCCATTATTTAATCATTCACCTAGTACCTGCACACGATCTGATCGCATCATTCTCTATCCTTTATGAACATTCTCTTGGACGTGTTCTTTACTGAAAAAAACGCACACACATAATAACGCTTAAGCTACAAGATGGCCACCCAGGTCATACTACTGTACAGTACTTTCACTTGGGTTTGAAAACCAGTGGTTTGGTGCAAATCTCTGATAGATTTGAAATGAAAGCAGCCCGAGGCAACTGGCAGTCTCTGTGTTCATAGCTATACTGGGGCACTGAAATAGTACCCCTCAGATCATGAGTTTAAGTCACAGGCTACCACATGGAGTGAAAAGGGAGCACGCTTTCACATGCGATGGTCTTGATGCATGAGCTTCGTCGCTCACGACAAATATCACCGCACTAAACTTTTAAAGCTCTACCCAACTCTGAGGTACAAAGACACAGAGCTGTATCCTAGAGTTATATAGCACTGACTGTGTTTCACAAAATGAATAAATAAATATATTCAATCAAACAATGAACGGAGCCTTGTAATGTCCTTCTGGCACAACACCCCGCTATGCATTGTCGCTCCGCTGTCAGGGGGATGTTTTGTGGGATTAAAGGGCTTTGTACTTGAGACTGCATGTGGCATTGGTAGAGGAAGAAACAAAAATAGCACTACAAACAACAATATACGTTATGTTTGTGGTCTTCTTTGAATCTGACATCCGATGTATTTTAAAAGCAGGAAACCTTGTCTTCCTGCTTTGTTCGCCCTTTGTGTTAATCAGACACTGACTTGATTTTTTTGGGGGTCTTTTTATTTCACGAAACCCAGACTCGCCTCCTTAATGGCATTATCGGCGGTATTGAGGGAATCTGATTTCAAAAATGTCCAGACTTTCTTATGAGGTGTTGGAATTATTCAAATTTGAGTTGTATTTTTGGGCTTTGGTTAATCTTTTAGATAAAAAAGGGTTTAAATATAAAATATTTTTTCCCACTGATGCATTGTGCAGTGAATGGCTGTCATGACATCATTACATTCTAAATTATGTGCTTTTATGCATCAGAACACATTTAAATGATCAATTCTGACAAGATCGGTATATAGGAATGTTCCAACATACATGGCACTTCATATATTCTATATTGTTATTTTATATGGGAAGCATAATATGTGACGAAATGAATTGTTCATCTTTTGAGCAAAACAATGTAAAGCCAAGGTCCTTTTCCAAACTGTGGACAATAAAAAGGAGATGGTCGAAAAAAACTACGTGGCTGTTAACCTTGGTGTTGCAGAAAAAAAATCACTGTTGTCCAATAAAGGCTCTACATAACCTGACCCAATCTCTCCTTTGTGTGCAAAGAGTTACCCAAATGATAGGAACATTCGTAAGAGGATCGATGACAATAATGAATAAAATGCAAGAGTTCCAACGTATGCAGGCTGCCCTTCATATGTGACAATGCCGTTAGCAATATGAAATGTAAGTACCTATTTTTCCCTACTATAGGACCTTCATGCTGCCCCGATGTACTGGTTTTAACGTGCAATTTTATTGAATAACGTTGTGTTGTCTTGGTGTGGTCTGGGACTATTGTTGTTGTTTTGCTGCCTGCCTCAAGCTTGTATTTATTATTGAAAATTCGGCAGGAATTAAATACTTTCGCAATTTGTATATTTGTTTTACTTGCTTACCTTGGCACTCCTATCGTTTTTTGTATTGTAACTTTCTGACCCACAACTACTGGACATCTGTGAAAAAGAGCTTCACAGCTCATCGGATCCCTCCAGTCCAAATAAAGATTCTCATTCCGAATCTGAATGCTCTGGACTTACACTCCAGAGGTTCGCAGGTTCAATTCCCCCGGCATGGCAGTTGAAACAATGGGGCAAGTTTAATTAAAACACGTTCCTTCGGAGTGAGCAGGTAGGAACTTGGTTGGACAGCGCATTCGTGCACGACAGAAAGCTCGCGGTCACGTGACGCACTTCAATCAATCCGGGAGCGTACATGTTTGGGAGGTGCTATGCACGACAGACAAATAATCCCTGGTGGGCAGTGTGGACCTGTTATTCCTACCTGTATAATCCCGCCTCCATTCACTCAGCAGTATACATGGGTACACTACATGCAGTAAGTAGATGGGCAGCTCGCGTGTTGCAGGGTAAAGTGTGGGTGCTCTCACATCTTCCAAGATGTCTGATTGTCTGGTCAGTGTGCAAAAATAGACCAAAACAACCCTCTCGAGGGGATCTCTAGAGCTCTCTCTATTGGAGGCCCTTTTGTATACATGTATGTTTGTATGTTGAACTTCTTTCGCACCGTATGTAGCCAACCGTGCTAATCACCAGAAGTGGCGTGAGCAAGTAATTACAAAACTGCTGTACCTATTCTAAATCGTTGTAACACCTCAACAGTATTAAACACATTCTTGCGGAGGGAGCCGGTAGGAACGTTGGGTTGCTCGGTCAATGGCCCGGGTCAACGGCGGCGTGGTGTATTCCGCAAATATGCCCGACTGTGAGGGCGGGCACAAGCCGGCGTGAGTAGGTTAAACGTTGAGTTTTATAAGGGCACCACGGGGTGACCAGCCCCTCCCAACCCAGCCCCACCCCTCCCACCCCCCACCCAGCCCCTCCCCACCCAGCCCCTCCCACCCTCCCCTCCCCACCCAGCCCCACCCTCCCCACCCAGCCCCTCCCAACCCTCCCCTCCCCACCCAGCCCCTCCCTCCCCACCCAGCCCCTCTCTGCACGACAGACGGACACAATAATCCCCTGTGGGCTGGTGTAACCAGCCAAAAAATTCCAGCTTAATCATCATTGTTGGCCATGATCTATTCACTTCCTGCATGAAGACCCTCCCCAAGGTGCCCACCCCATCCCTTATCCCTCTCGTGATGCACCAATTCATCCAGCTCCTGCTGCACATGAGCTTATCACATCACTCCATCTCTGCCGAGGTCATCCTCTTGGGTGTGTTTCCCTGCCTTTGCGACCTTTCGATCAACAGCCTTGTTAATGTTACATGAAGTTTTACATTTACTTGCGTTTGAAGAATGGTACAGAAAAATATAAGCACCAGTCCCTTAATCTTGTTTAGATGTTTTTTTAGCTCCTTATTCCAAGGCACATTACAGCAATTGTAAAATTGTACATAAGATTAGAGTGGTTCTGATAAAGAGTGGGGTTATTAAAAGTGGTGGTGTCGTTATGGTGACCGTTAGGAGAACAGGTGGGAGTGGTTAAGGAGGGGTTGGGGTAGGTGTAGGGGTTAGGGTAGTGATAGGGGTTGAGGTAGCCATGGTCTTAGGCGGGGCAGGGGTAGGGAGTAGTTATCGGATAGGCAAGGGATATGAGATGGGTTTAAATGGAGGGATGGAAGGAGGTTATGGTGAAGACGATTGTTTTACGTGCAGTGGGAGTTTGTTCCAGTGAAGGGGAGCGAGAAGGGAAAAGGTGAAAGGGGTCGTCCATAAATGACGTCACGCGATTTTGGACGATTTTTGACCCCCCCCCCCCTCGTCACACGGCGTCACAAAAAGTCAGACCCCCCCCTCAAATATGACGTCACAAAGCTCTGCCCCCTCCCCCCCAAAAAAATAAAACATGCTTCAAATCGCTTTAAACTATTGTCATTGTAGTGAGTATTTAATGTGGCGATGCACTCTGATGTTGTAGGAGAAAACATTTCTTAAAAAGTCTATTTAATTAAGTAGAACGTGTTGTCTATATTTATTTAAAGTTGCGCATTTTGATGTGACGTCACATTTCTCAAACCCCCCCTCGTCACACATCGTCACAAATGTCTGACCCCCCCCCCCCCTTAGGTGCGTGACGTCATTTATGGACGGCCCCCAAAACAAGACTGGGTGCAGGGCGAGAGATGCACAGAGAGGGGCGGTAGAGGCTGGGAGCGTAGAGAATGGGATGGGACAGGAGTCAGAGATAAGATGTGACCCAAGCAGATGAAAATGCGGGGCAAAGGTCAGGGGTTTCGGAGAGAAAGGGAAATATGGGTGTCGTCGGCGAAGAAGTGATGGGGAAAGTCAAATGAATAAAAACAAACAGCTTCCAGAGGTGAGATGTAGAGGGAGAATAGCAAGAATCCGAGGACATAATCCTTGGGGAACTCCAACAGTGACGGGGGGGACAGGAGGTGGAGTGGTTAAAAGAAACATTGACACAATACTAAACACTGAGCTGTTGTTATAAACGCCACTTGCCTTTCATATTCAACTTATGATGCCTCCTTAAACATTAACTCATTGTTAACCCTATTCATTATTGAAGAGGAGAGAAGAACGTACCTGCTTTTCGTTGGTTAGATTTCCAAAGAATCGTGGTGAATTTTGTAGACAGCCAGTTTGTCAATTCACTCGGACCTCCCTTGCCCTGCAGGCGGTTCGTAATATTTGGCCATACATCAATCGCCACGTTGGTCAGAGTGGGTTGAAGGTGGGGGAGTGCAAGGCAACATTGGATAATGCTGCACTGCCCTTCATTGCCCACAATGCCTGCCTACATGGCATTATGGACAAAACAGACATTCTTGATAGACAATCACCACATGCGTGAAGGAATAAATGAGTGAAGTTCACAGGAATGGTAACTATGGTGAGAGCGATAGAAGAGTGATAATGAGGCGACTTACTTGCCGGTTAAGGGACTGGATTGAATCAGCGAGTGCTTGAACACCCATCAACCTGACTGATTTATGTTGAGTTCTATAAAATGCAGCGATGTACTAACTGGGTGCTCCACCCGCAGATGTCACGGCAGTATTTCAACTTCGGACAAATGTTGTGCTTTGTTAAGTAAGTACAACGTTATTATACCTTTTTTTGAAGCAGAAGATGGCAGTCTTCATGCGGCCAGCTCGGTTGAGTGGCCCCTCCCCTCCCTCCATCTCCTGCGACTACATAATTCCTCGTCACAGCCATCTCTTAGACACACTTAAGCGGTTGTGCTTTCGCTACATTGTCGCCACCTGAAGAAGGACACTTGTGTTGCGCCCGAAACGTCGTGATTTAATTTAGTTTTCATTTATTTTATTTTTTACCTACGTGACTTTACCGAAAAAAAACAAAGAGTATGAATCCTTGCAGTCACGAAAGCTTAAAATCTAAAATGAGTGAGAAGTCATGACGAATGCCATCAACCCGATGGCCGAACATCAAACAACGATCTTCCAGTCTCAAGAGTACGACAGCGCAAGCCACCGTACGTCTGATACGAGATTAAAAGATGCGTGTTTGTATCACGTGCTTCGCCAAGCAGGAGCAGGAAAAGATAAATACATTCATCCGCTTTATACACTTCTATTAATGACGCCTTTTGTGAGCTGACCAGTGAAAGTGTCTGCACAATTTTATCATTGTGGCCCTGAACTGCACATTAATTTGAACTCTATTACTGTATTATAAGGGGTGGATCAGTGGTGCAAGTGGTTAGCGCTGGACCCAATGTCAGAATAATAATCTTTATTTGTCATGAAAGAATCCAGTGAGTTATGAAGCTATGTTTCACAGATGTCCAGTAGGGATGGGTCAGCGAGTTGCATCAACAGAGTTCAATCACTGGTCACGACTAACATCAATTTCAAGTGATATTTAATTGGCTCATCTCTCCCCCCCTCCTACATCCCAATTACTCGCCGACACCAACCAGCAAACAATGTCCATGACTGACACTGCATGGCGAGGCCTTCATCCATTGACAAAGGGATGAAAATTATTAATATCCTGTATTGGTCATTGTGGCTTAGTATATGGGTGGCTTGCAAATGAAGGCAGGGTAAATACTGTGCCCATCTGTCTGACCAGGTGGATTTAACGCAGAGCCTCTTCTCCACAGTGAGAGAGTTTTGAGAGGAGTTGTTCATTCAGCAGTGGACTTTTTTTTTAAAGGGCTGAAAGTTCAAGGCTGCTGAAAAATATGACAAAGCATGCATGTGTGCATTCTGTCCTCGATCCTGTTCAGCGCGCAATTAAAACACATTCTCTACACATCTAATTCAAGTGGCTTTGTGTGATAATTATAGGTTTATGAAAATCTCTTTTGGAAATGGAAAACATCTGGGGGTATTCTGGTTAATAACACACCAGGATATTTTGTATTACCATCTGTCAACATTTTTTTAAGTCAAGACAGACATGCCAGTTATATTTTTTTGTATATCAAACAATAGCTTGATTACAGAGGGGTTTTTTTTATTGTTGAGTCTAATTTCTACAGCGCCATATAATTTTTCTCCGTTAAACATGTCTGATTTTTACGTTCAATCATAATTGCAATTATTTTTCAAAGCTCCATTTTTCATTCCAATGTCATAATTTCTTGTTAGTAAATTGTGTCTGCCTGTTCGCCTTTGGCGTTCTCTGGTGTGGCATTGGTGAGACTAGTCCATGAAGAAGACTGTCTCCAGTGTAGACCAATCAGTTTCAAAGACAATGCATTTATTATCAGAGCATGTTTTGTTTGCATGTTCAGCACAAGTACGTGTGGTTAATGCAGACTTGATTCCTTGCAAAAGTTATATATTTGGTGTTTGAACATTTTAACACCTGTTTAATTGCCAGATGTGGTAAAATCTATTTATATTTTTAATATTTCATTCTTTCTTGTTGTAATATGTAGTATTGTGAACACAAATCAGTGTAGGCACGCAGTGACAGTTGGAGAACAAAGAATTGTTTGTTGATACCTTGCTATATTTTATCAATTCAGTCATTACGTTTTGGTGATTATTTGGAACTGTTATCGTGTTAGCATTCTCTTCATGTTTTTTGGAATTGTTATGAACACAAAATACAAAATGTCATTCCGTGATTATAGTAACATCGGTTGTACAATACTGTCAGAGTTATGTTTATATGATGGTGATGATGGTGGTGGCGGTGACATCTGGAACGGCCTCCTCTTTATCGTAAAGACGTGTCTGATTCCTGGGAAATACACATTTCCTTTTGCTGCAAAGATCTGAATAAACTTCCTCTGCTCATGTTAACATTCATCTCTATCATCAGTTATGGTTCCATCTTTCTGCCTAAGGGCTACCATTCATGCTGATGATGAGAATGATGGTGATGTGACATCTTGCTTAGAACGTCCAATACATTTAATAATATGGAATTATCATCAACAGAAAATGCACGAGTTCAAAACACAGTAATGCAGTATTTGCAATGCCAGATATAGTGATCCATAGTATGTCTCCCCAGAGGGCAGCCCCTGTTAAAATAACAAGCAGTTTCCACTCCACTTGCTGTCAGTCTTTCTACCTCTCAGAGCTCTCATGACCAAAACAGCATTATTTTATGCAATACTATACTCTGTGACTGCTGAGGATTCACATTTTTTGCACTAACGGAGCCTTCAGGATGCGGAGAAACATTCATTTTGAGATTGATGATGTGCTATCGCAACCACATAATCTACAACAATTACAGTATAACCAACACCAGTACAGCAACACCACTGCTACCACAAAAAGTGCAATATTACAATCGTAATATCGAATTGTGAGGTGGAGTTGAAATTATATATACAGTAACTGCTGTTGCGTGCCAATGAAGTGAGCCCAATTAGGCACCCAGTAGACCGCAAGAGTCACATATTTTTTACATATATAATTCAAGACGTTAAAAACATGTTTTTCTTTTTAATTGGATATTTGCATATTTTGTCTTTAATTGGGGAAGTGGTGGTTCAGCGGTTCGCACACTGACCTATTCACTCAGTTACCTGAGTTCGATTCTTAACCACGGCTAGCGTCACATTGGTAATGAGAGGTATATGACCATGTCGTGACTACTATCATAGTTATGTATGGTCACACAAATCATCTCAATCGACACAAGTGCGGTATGTTTATGTTTTTTTACCATTTTCAACGGTGGTTTGGAAGACTCTGCCTGTTGAAAAACAGCTAAATAAATCACCCAAAGATCTTATGTAAATGGCCATATTGTATAACTATTTCATACAGATCAATGATCTTCGAACTGCTAGAAACCCCATTTGCGAGTTGCTGTAACTGTTAAGAGGATGTATACAGAAGACGAATAAATCACTAAACGGGATGTTAGATTATCAGGATTTATGTAAAGAAAGCAACACCACCAGTCTTGCCCCGAGTAAAAAAACAGAAGCACGAACTATCACAATGATTGCACAACGATGGTATATCACTGTACATCCTGCCAGCAAGATGATGCATTTGGCGCAACGAAATCAGCTTGTGTGATTTTGACGTCACAATATCGTGAGAGCAGCCGCTTTGGTGAGGCCTTCTTTAAGCAGCAGATTGACCATGACTGATGATGATGACGAATGGCATATGGAGGCATGCGACCAATTCATGTATTCGTTGCCTAGGACTGCATTTTCTGCCAGTCATCATGCTATAGTCAGCCACCAATGATTTCCTTGTCTCAATTTATGATTGACCTTGGTGATGCTGTTAACAAACTTGACTCTCGTTCAGAGAGTGTCAAATCCAAATCTCGACCAGGGATCAATTCAGCACTTCCCTCTCTAGCCAATAACGTGGCTATTGTTTTGAGGGAATTTGAAAGTGGATTTTATATGAAGAACGTGTGATTTTGAAAGTAATAATAGTATATGAGTTGAGCAGTTTTTAAAACGAGTTTAGTACCCTTGCCTCTGAAATGAAGGTCAGTTGAAACTTTTGTCTCATGCCATTGTGTCTAACAAAACACAAAACAGACGCACACTGGCCTTCCCACTGTGATTGTTTTCAGACGTGAGACATCCAAGGAAAATATCTGGAAAAAAGTCGTCTATTGTGCTTCCCATTGCAGAAAATGTGCCCTCATCCGACCTTGCAATTCACAAGCTATCAACAGACATCGATGTTTACACTAGGCCTCTTCTGACACCAAAAAAAGTAGCTCTGTGCTATGGGTTATGCAATCAACATGAATGACATTTTTGAGTGCAGTATTGCACACTAAAGCTATTATTATTTTACAAAATCACTTCAGACGTTTTATTTCGGAGGACATAAATGATTCACACTGCAGATTAAAAGAACAATACCCCCATTTGCAGTAATTAAGTCAAGCTGTTAAGCAAGCATTGCAAACTGCAAGGCCCCTTTTCCATAATGTAGTCTAACGCCAATTACACTGAAGAAAAGCAATCAAACCCATTGTTTGTTAATTTCCCATGTGCCAAAGCTTCAAAGCCACATTTTTGTTGTTTCGCAGCAGCTTCCATGTCTACAACATCAGTGGGCGAGTGATGCCTCGACCGACGTCCTGTGACCCCACCACCACCAACATTCACAAACCCGTGGTGAAGTATGGCCAAACAACCCCAGTGGCCGACGTGGCGTGGAGAGAGGCCTTTATTCAGCAACGGATTGGCAACGTGCTGTAAATGACCCTGTCACAAAGCATCATTGTCAAGGCATCAGTTTGCCCAATATCGCCAGCAGGTGTCAGTGTGTGTGTGGTTGGCAGCATGCTGCTAATCCGGGCATTCGTTGGTGTGACGCGACTGAGCGGGTAGAAATGAGGGCAATCAAATAAATTGTATTTCAGGGGCAATTTCCACGAAAGATAATTGCAGCGCTTCGGCAACGCTATAGACCGTTAGCAATGTGTGTGTGTGCCTTGTTTAGAAGCCGACGCATTTACAGGACAAAGTTGTGCATTGCTCTACGTCCTTGTATTTATGGGTGCGCTGCCGTGTGGACCATCCAGTGGTCTGAGTTTGATTCCTCAGTCACGGTGAACATCAGTGGCGAGTGAAACATCGACTTCTCCCGGCCCTCCTGCTCCCCACTGTGACCAGCGTGGTAAAGTTGTGGTTAGCTTACGTGGCGTGGGGGAAAGGCCCTCATCATCCAGCAGTGGATTGACAAAAATGCTGCAAATTTTAATTTCACTATAGAACCGTGATTGCAATCATGATAAGAGTTAACGATGTGAACAAGTCTTGTTAATCCACTTGATTCGATCCACTGAGATCGTAAATTGGTTGACGGTTTTTAAAATCCTTTATATTAAGTTCGCTTGCTTGCTTGCTTGCGTGCTTGCTTGCTTGCTTGCGTGCTTGCTTGCTTGCTTAGGACCGTGCACATCTTTCGCTCGTTTTTTAACCCACTTCCCGTGATCCAATCGAGCTGACATTTTCCACACAGACTCGTTGTGACAGACAATTAATGTTCGTGAAAAAAATTCCCAAAATTTTACACTTATATTCAAATATAACTCATTCCTCGCTTTGGCTGAACGTCACAGTATAAGAGCCCAGAGCGTAACCCCTCCACAGGCCGTGGCGGAGTAGCGCAGTTGGTAGCGCCCTAGCTTCCCGTGCCAAAGGTCGCGGGATCGATCCCCGCGTCCTCCACAGGCGAATATATATTTTTTAATCCTTTATATTAAGTTCGCTGCCACGCATATAAAGGATTTATTGTGAAAAACTTTGTTTTTACGGGTTATACTTATTTATAATTAATGCACGTTATGAATAGAGTATTTATGTCTTTTTAAATCCTTTATATTAAGTTGGCTTGCTTGCTTGCTTGCGTGCTTGCTGGCATGCTTGCTTGCGTGCTTGCTTGCTTGCTTACGACCGTGCAAATATTTCGGTCGTTTTTTAACCCACTTCCCGTGATCCAATCGAGCTGAAATTTTCCACACAGACTCGTTGTGCGAGACAATTAATGTTCGTCAAAAAAAAAATCCCAAATTTTTACACTTTTTAGGCAAAAAAATTTATTTTACATTTATTCAAATAGAACTCATTCATGGCTTTGGCTGAACGTCACAGTATAGGAGCCCAGAGCGTAACCCCTCCACAGGCCGTGGCGGAGTAGCGCAGTTGGTAGTGCCCTTGCTTCCCATGCCAAAGGTCGCGGGATCGATCCCCGTGTCCTCCACAGGCGAATATATTTTAAATCCTTTATATTAAGTTCGCTTGCTTGCTTAGGACCGTGCAAATCTTTCGCTCGTTTTTTAACCCACTTCCCGTGATCCAATCGAGCTGACATTTTCCACACAGACTCGTTGTGTGTGACAATTTTCGTGAAATTTTTTTTCAGAAATTTTACACTGTTTAGGGAAAACAAATTAAATATTGAATTACCAATTGCTTAATACTGGCAGACAATCATCTGACCCATAGATTGCAGCCATCTCAAGCCAGAGGACGAGAGAACTCTAGCCGCCACGCATATAAAGGATTTAGAGTGAAAAACTTTGTTTTTACGGGTTTACTTGTTTAGTCCTCATCAACAGACCTCCCATTGAAGAGGAGGTTGAGATTTTGAACAAGTGAGACGTTATATTCTTGGTTCTTTCGGTAAAGTCACGTAGAAGGGAAACAATGAAATAATACAAATATAAAACAATAAAACTCTCACGACATTTCGATTGCAACACAAGCAATCGTCATCAGGCGTGAAAACGTCGTGAGAATGTTGTTGTTTTATATTTTTATTATTTTATTGTTTCCCTTCTACGTGACTTTACCGAAAGAACCAAGAATGTGAATCCCTGCAGTCACGAAAGCTTTAAATCAGGTGAGACGTTGTTTGCCGGAACCTGGGGTGCATGGAGGCGAGCCGAGATGTAAAGAGCCAGATGCTGAAGACGGTGAGGTCAATCTTGTCGTTGATTCAGCAGCGCACTGGCAGCCGGTGGAGCAATCTGCGGATAGGGGTGATGTGGGTCGGGTTGACGGGTACATGCAAGAGGTTTTGCAAGCGGTATTTTGAATTATTCAGATTTCGGGAGGTAATAGATGTGGGGAGGCTGCAGAGGAGGTGAGAGTTGCAGGAATAACTGGAAAGAGGTGATGAACGCACGGGCGAGCGTCAGCCGATAGAGGAAGGCGGTGGTGCGAGGGATGATTAAGGTGGAGGAAGGGAGGAAGTTCTGGCTGGTTGAGCGAAACAATTGCCTTTGATGGTTCAGAGCGGAGCCAGAAGAGATACGTGCAATAGACACGTTACATCATTGTGGAGGCGTTCAAGTTAGCTGTAATGGTCAATGGTGTAGAGGGAAGGGGTCAGGACTGGGGAGTGAAAAGGGTCCATGATGAGAGGAAGAGAGGGTGTGAAAAGGTCTTGGCCTTCAAGTTTGCCATTATTTTCACAATAGAAGCGCATTTGTCCGTATTCAGTCATCTGTGTAGGAAATTGACACATGGACAAACATGCAGATGCACATTTTATTAACTTAACTATTATTTTTATGCAAAATATGGAATACAGTGCACTTATCTATTCGATATTATGTTATTTTACATACATGCTACATGCTCCTGATGTTGTGGAGTGACTCATGCATCCAGCTATGGCTGCAGGCTTTGGTGGTACATGTTGTTTATGTAGTTTATTGTGAAAATTTGGTCAGTTCCCATGATCACTGTTACATTGCTTATGGCTTTATTTTGGTGATTTCGAAAACTTTTTTGGTTTGGCCATGTTTGTTTGTTGTAGTAAGGAGTTAGACTGATGGCTTTAATCTAAGTTGTCTTGTGGTTGTTGTTGTTGTTTGACTTGCATCCCACTGGGATGTTTGCACACAGCGTTGGTGTACTGTGCTTTTTCTGCAATATTTTGCCGGTTTTTTTCCTGGATTTTCAGTTCGCACATAGTCACATAGTCACTTCAAGATGTTTTCTTGTTCATGTTTTTGTTTGTTGCGGTTGCACCCGATTCAAGAGCCGAATGGCTCACAGGGCTATACCTAATAAATAAACTTGAAACTTGAAACTTGTGTATACTCTATAAGCATCAAAAGAAGGAGTTCTTTAAGGACGTAACCAACAGATTTTATTATTTCTCACAAATATTGCATTTTTCCAGATACACAGACAAGATCTAGGGCTGAGATGCAACATCTTGTACGCAACGCGCCCCACTCTGATGATAGCATGAACAAAAATATCCCACGGCATCACATGCGGAGCAGCCAAGACAAAACCCACATGTTTTCACATCTCGTCACTGTGAAGGGAGATTGGACAGAGATGGCACTTGAAAGGAAAGGGGAAAAAATGCGTTGCCTGACTTAAAGTTTTCGATATGCACATGTCAATATTCTTATGACAACTACAATCGATGCTGATGAGTTAGTTCCTTTACTTTTTTATCCAAGAGGGTCACACTGAGTAATATGACTATTTTACAGACGGTCCTGCATTGGCTTTTCATTTTAAGATTTTTTTCTGTCACTGAATGAGAGGAAACCAGAGTACCCGAAGAAACCTACACATGCGATAGGGCGACACTCTATCCCTGTACATGTGCAAATGTATGGTGATTAGTCCACTTGCTGTACTGCCTTCTCCTGGCGAGCCAGTGTATGGCACCTCAACGCCCACGAGAGTTTCACAACATTCGTGCGGTCCGCAAACCCTCATTGTCTCCACAATGCTGGATTACAGGCGTGCGTAGCCATCGATACCCGGCTGAGTTAATTGAGTCAATTCCATCTTCACGTTGGTCATTTTTTCTGTTTTGGTTCCTTGGGCTACCATTATCTCACTGTTGTTATTAGTTGAGAATTCATGACCACATTTTGTTTTATTATGACGATGCTGCGGTGGTGTCTGATTCAAGTTTTTCCTCTCATTATTACGTGGATGCCTTATTGTTTTTTTTCAGCACAGCAATTTCAAACGAGCATATTTCTCGTGAGCAAACCTTAAAAGATTCTCTTCCACCATAAAACATCTTGGCCACACAATAATGAATGGGTGGAAACATTCCATTTTGTTGTTTACAGTTCATTGAGGATGGTTGTCTCTAAAACATTTTGAAAGATGACAAGACACTCTGCATGTCTCGTAACATTTGTAAATACAGTATTGCAGATTGAAACCACACATGTTTGCGAATACGTATTTGCATGAACGCTTATTCTGTGGGTGTATCCGTGTATTTAAATGCAGATACTGTTACGTTAAACTATGTTCCTTGGTAACAGTGCAGAGCTGAATTTTTATTCAGATTCACACTGGGCAAAAAATCCAGAGAAGTACAGCGCTGATATAAATATTTTCACGAAAGGGTTCGACTCAAACATTGTTTAATGTTTGGGTGTTTGACAGAGATGGGCACAAATAATAATTAAGGGAAGTTTATCTTAAGTTGAAACCAGCACAGAGAGGTGAGATTTTTCTTTAAACAGAATAAACTTTCCAATTATGGTGCTGCTGCAAATTTCTTTTGGCTCAACGTTGGTCTTCCCTGTCTGCCTGACAGTCATTCTGCCCCTTTAGGATGTATCAAGAACTTTAAATTGTCAATTCATGGGGATATTTTGGCTGCAGTGACGCTTTATGTATTCACCACAATGCACGTGAATATATAAATATATTTGCTTTTATACAGACAGGATTACAAATGGAGCCTTTTAGAAGTATAGGGGCATTTAATGATTCCACCACCACGATTCAATGAATTAACCAAAATCTAGTTTCAAATTTTCTCGATTGTGTTGTGTTTTTTACGTCTCTCTCATTGATAGTTTCATTTGCACTCTCTGTGTTGGCACTACCTCATGTGTACTGTCTTGTCTGCCCCGTCTACCTCGTTAATGTTGTTCTGTGTGTCTCATCGTTTCATATCGTTCCAAACATTTTGGAAAGTGACGAGCCATCTACTAAAATATGACATCCGCCGAGGAGATCGATGATGAAATAAGCTCATGTGCAGGCTTTTGTGGATTATTAACGCCTCTCGATTGTGAGGGATGGAGCCTTTAATCTAACAGCGGATTGATCATGGCTGCTGATGATACACATTTTCATTTCATTTGCATACCATTTGTATTTATTTGTATTGTAAGTGTAAAAAATCGATGTTAAATCAACTGATGAATCATTGCATGCTTACCATGTGCACTGTCACATTTCTCGTGTTGAAACATTATAAGAATGGTATAGAGAAATAATAACTTTGTTATACATATGAGGAGGGATTTGAATTTCCAAACTCTTGAATTAAAAGCCACCTTTGAACAAAAATACTTTTGAACAATTTACTTCAAAATCTTCAGATTCGCGTCCTCTCCCACAACGCATTGACTTGCCAAGAAAGCCAGTAGATAGACATGGGCTGTATCATGTTTCATCGTCACCATTGGCCACGATGAATCCACCGCTGGATGAAGGCCTCCCCAAGACGTCACCCCCTCCCCAGTCCCACTATCCAACAATCTACCCAGTACCTCTACACACACTGACTTCCTATCGAAATTTCACGGCAGACGTCCTACTGTACGTACTTTCCACGGTAGTGAGATGTTAATTGCCTCGCCTGGTACTCAGGAGGTTGGGGTTCGAGCCTGTATATTTGGAGTTTGCATGTTCTCCCCGTGGTCGCGTGGATTTTTTTCCCTCCACATTTATAAACATGCGTTTAGATTATTTAGGTTATTTGGCTGCTATAAATGTTCACATGATAAGCCACTTGCTTGAGATATCATTTGTTACCATGTCGCTTCTGAAAAAGAAGCTAATAACTCCGTGGACTTTTACCTCTTTTAGAAAAATGCATGTATGTTGTGCTTCTTTTACACCATATGTCCGGTCACTAAATACACAATTTTACCGAGTAAAAAAAATATGATTTACTTACCTTTCCTATGCTTTGCACTCATATTGTGTTTTGTATTGTTTGTTGTTGTAACTTTCTGACCCGCCTCTACTGGATATATGTATAAAATAACTTTATAGCTCACCGGATTCATCCATTATATATAAAGAATCTGATTCTATTTCACCCCTTAGCTGCCGTTTCATCACTCTTTTCGACCATCAACCCTTCCAGAAACGTGTCCTCCCAAAGCCAACTTTCATTTGCATGACAGTCCCCAATGATGTTCTTAACTTGCGTATGTTCTGCCATTCATGCGGTCCTCTTTCTGTCTCACAATGTAATGCCATCTGCCCATACTTCTTTATGCCATGTTAAATTGGTGGAAATGCCAGAGCGAGGTGAGAGAGCCGTGGGCAGTTGGTATATGGAACACGCCTACATTATAAAGTCGCACCCGTTGCACACAAAGTGCTTGCCGCAAATGAACCATAATACCTTGCCGTTCTCGTCAAGAAGCATAAACCATCACACAAACTCCGGTCATCCTCGCAGCAGCGGCTTTTGGCTGGCCATTGAACAAAGATGGTCGCTGTATTGAGGAAGCCGTTGGAGCTATGCAATTTTAAATATAGATTGAAAACTAACTTCTTGAGCACCGCTTTTTGTGTTTAGTTTGTTGTCCTTCCACCGCACCTCCGATTAGCAGGGTTGGCTATGTACGGTGCGAAAGAAGTTCAACATACATACATACTCTTACGAACAGGATCTGCTATTGGAAATACCTGGCAGCGAGGAATCTCAGGGAGATTAAAAGTGTGCTTTGAGAAGTGAAGGATCACTAAGCCAACAAGAATAGCAAGATGGCAAGAGGCACTGCAGATGAATGCCTCACTGAGAGAGGCTTCACTCACGATCTCGGTCTCGCTGCTAAAAGGAAAGCCTCCCCTTAAGCCCAGGATTGGCTGGTGTTTAAACAAGATTGTTTTGCATCAGTGATTCTCTTTTGTGGGTTTTGTTTCCTGTGTTTCTTCCCAACTCCTCTTAAAAGTCATGCCTTAAATCTTATCTGCCTCTTCTGTGCTCATTTAGTGTGTGCCTAACCAAAATTTTTTGTTTTGGGGGTTTTTTTTGCCGACATAAATGCACGTACAATACAGTAGCACGCCTTAATTTGGTTTGTATTGCTTTGAGTGGAGTTATCTTTGCATCCTTCTTTCAGATGTTGGAATATTTTTTCAAAGAACAAAAAAAATATTCTAAGTAGAAGGGGCTCACTTCTCTAAGTGTGCCCTAGCTTCTTGGGTGAGCACACATAGAAGTGCCTACCAACACCACACATGAGAACTTTTTCTCCTCTGAAATCCGTTTTTTTTTCTAGTGCTTGGTATATTTTACATATCAACAATTAAAACACCTTAAAGGCTGCATACACTTTTGTGTAAAAAAATATATTGCCGTTATTAATTACTCTGTTCTAATTCAAATGAGTTGCATTTAAAACAAATAATAGCCGTTATCCATCATCAACCACGGATAATCAACTGTTGGATGAAAGCCTCCCCAAACTGCCACCACTTCTCATAAAAGGGCCCTTCTGGGTACAGCAGTTCTCTCACAAAGAAGACCAGGGGGGCAATACACTCAAATGTATTCGCAAAATAATAAGGGGCATGTGTTTGTTATTTGAGTCCCAGCATCTTGAGCCCGCACAAATAGAAGTACTTTCTAACACCACGCATGACCACTTTGTCTCGTCTCGAATCTTTATTATATGCATTTGGCTTCTTTTGCCCATTCACAAACAAAATCACTGCAGAAAGCCATAGACATTTTTATTTTAAAAATATTGTTGCTTATTATTTACTCCAAGCACCGTCACTTGTTAAGCAAAATATAATACCATGCCACAAACATCTTGCGCACACGCTGCTTTCATTAAAACAAATACTTCATGCTTTTAAAAAACAATACTTCTGGTCACTATGAGGCGGTTCTTGATCACAATTATGTTGGCCATATATTTTAAATTTGTGATGTCTACAGCATTGCTAATACTTCACCTGCATAATTATAGAGTAATTTTTTTTATGTTGGTTTTAAGGGATAAAACACATAGATAAATCTGAAGGGAAAGGTGCCGCCCTGCAATGTCTTGCTCATGTCACTTTTAGCCACACCCCTGGTATATCCTCCACAGGTACATTTTGCATATTGGCAACACAAACACTTTATGTGCCTCCACTCAAGGGAGCTCTAGGGTGTTTTGGCCTACTCTTTCACGCTGCCCAGATTGTCTTTTGGAAGAGGTGGGGGGTACCCACACCTCTACCCTATCACACACAATCTGCTGATCGACTAACTGTGGTGGCTGCAGGGTGGACATGGGTAGGGCGATTTAAGGGCACTTGCCCATGTTGTTGCCACTGCCGTGCCAGGAAATCGAATCAATCTGGCAACCTCTGGAGTGCAAGTCCACAGTATGCTGACCGTTACAGCACGGCAGCAGCATCCCTGACACACGGCATCCGTATTGGTATTATGACATTCTGAACATACTTTGAATTGTGTTGAAACAAAGTGTCTTCAGAATTGGTAAGAAATATCAGGCAAGTGTATGAAATTGCCAAATGATGAAAACCCAGCTGTGAGCCACGCACAACAGACTCTCTGTGCTTGTGAACATTTTTGGGCTGTAGATTATTTCCCGTTGCCAATTATGTTTCCACAGAACGTCGCATGACGCACAAACACATACCTTAGCGGCACTTAAAATGTCAGATAAGGATTTTCTTTTCAATAAATAAGACAATGCTTCACATGAACATTGGCCCGGAAAGTCTTTTGTCAATGAGGGTTTATAACCATTGCCATCAAAAACATGACACAATTCTAATGTGGCAATACGGAAGGCTGTGGGTGGTTTCTTGTGGACTTGAAAGGCTGTTTAGCTCATCAGCAATACACATGTAGCCACAGCAGGTCCTGTCACTGGGCGAGTGAGCCAGAGGTGTAGATTGATGAAAAGGCAATTAATCAATCATGGTTTTATTGCAGTGTCAGTGTACCTTCATGCGGGGTGTTATGTCTCTGTGGTTAGCCGACTGCGTTCCAATTTCAGTGATACAGGGTCGATGATTTTATGCCAAAAGCCATTGTTGTATTGTACTTCAATGCTCTATGCTCCTCCACACAGACTAGTGTGGTAAAGCATTGTAAAAGAAACCCCCACAACTTGAGTGGTATGAGGAGGTCCTCATCCAGAAGGGGCCGTCCATAAATGACGTCACGCACCTAGGGGGGGTAAGATTTTTCTGACGAGGGGGGGGGGGGTTGAGAAATGTGACGTGACATCAAAATGTGCAACTTTAAATAAAAAGAGAATTGTTATAACAACACTGATTGTTATAACAACACTCCTACAAAATCAGAGTGCAGCGCCACATTAAATACGCACTACAATGACAATAGTTTAAAGCGATTTGAAGCATGTTTTATTTTCAAAATGGAAATATGGTTGGGGGGGGGGTAGAGCTTTGTGACGTCATATTTGAGGGGGGGTCTGACTTTTTGTGACGCCGTGTGACGAGGGGGGGGGGGTCAAAAATCGTCCAAAATCGCGTGACGTCATTTATGGACGGCCCCGAAGTTGATTGACAAAATGGCTGAATGTGCACATCATTCATAATTGATATATGCACCTTCCCTATGACTCCCATAGGTTGACTTAGCCGAAACTTTATTTCCACGATCAGACAGAATCTTGGAATTAACGTTTTATGAAGAAATCCCCCAAAGTTAAACATGTTGAACAGGTATACATGTGCGGTGATGTTAAATGGACCACTACGGTGCGTCGCGCCAAGTGCCGTTCAAACAGGCGCAGAAGCTAACACACAATGCAGTACCAGTAAAAAAACTATTCTCATATTTTGCTACTGGCAAAGGAGGTTCCAATGGTCTAGATGCATTATCATTCAGTGGGCCACTAGGGGCATGGTACTGGGTGCGTGCAGGAGGAAGCCTGATGAGTCCTACCGACAGAGTAGGGGATTGCAGCCTCCACCAGCGCCGCAGGGAATCACCACAGAGTGCGCCACTGGAAGAATGTGGTGGGGGGCGGCTGGTAGTAGGGGCCATGTGAGGACGAGTCACACCGGAACCGGGTTAAGCACGTGATGGGCCAGGGTAAGTAATGTGGGACAAAGGTGAACGAGGGGGCACTGGGGGAGTAGCTGAGAACGTCTAGACTCTAGACTCTAGAGAGATCCCGAAAGAGGCGTGGTTAAGGGCGGAGCCAGAGAGGGAACAGGTGCTGTGTAGCCTGGAACCGCCGGAAATATTATGGACGTAGGGAGCGACCGAGGGTGGAGCCAGGCCGCTCCGGGAGAGATAAAAGGGAAGCCCCGAGCACAGATCCGGGCTGTCTGCAGGTGAAGTGGAACCCAAGTTCTACGTCTTCGTCCCCGTCTTCGACATCGTGGATCAGGCAGCACGTGGCTGTTCTGACCTGATTATAGTTATCCCGTATGCAAGAGAAATAGGTGTATTGTCGTCCTATGCGTAACAAGAGTGAGAATAGGTGTATTTAGTCCCGTGTGTAAAGGTGTTGCATAAAGTGTAGAATAAATGTTGTTGCCTCCTAAATAGTGTCTCTGAATGACTCACTACACATGTATAACTCCATTGCACGTTCATAGCACAGCAGCAATGCAGTTGCAGAGAATTGAAAATAGACATCCATGTCCTAATTTATGATGAATCCACTCTCTCCGAGTATTAATTTATTCTGGGGGTTTTTTATTATTATTATTTTTTACCCGATGTTATCATGGGATTGCTATCGGCATAATGCGATGAGCCAAAGCATCCATTCATATCTCTCAAAGAGCAATGCAATCCGTCGTGTTGGAGAACGGCCCCACGGAAGCGGATCTCACGTGTCATTTCAAGTGACCCTTGGTCTTCCCATTAGAGGGCAGCACTTTCCCCATGCACTCTGCCCATGAGAGTGATACTCGTCTCACATCAGTTTAACCAGTGTTACAATTCTCAAAGCCGGAATTGGTTCACAAAATGAAGTACAGAAACAAGTTTCATGTGATAGGGCGGAGGGGCTTTCGTGCAGTCATTGGTGATGAGGCTGACACTGTCAACTCGCTATACTTGAGGACCTGGGTTAATCACAGATGGCTGCCGGAATTTTAACCCAGGATCCCAGTTGGTGCCAGATCAGCACTGTGACCTCTGAACCACCCCTCATTTATGTATTCTGTAATCAGAATAACCAAACAGCCTTCCATTCGTATCTCTACATAAAAAAAATACATTGTTTATGGGCCTCTCCAGAGTATTGCTATCCAGCAGCGTTTGTTTAAGCAGGCAACTCTGAAAAGTGATTATTACCGTTGTTGTGCGGGTGGGTATATAATAAGGGTGTCGTGAAGTATGGAATTATAATGTCGATTTTTAAAACTCACATAACATTCCTTGAATTGTAAATTCTGTTTCAGATTCATGAAAATAACATGTGATACGCTCATAATGAGTGTAGACTAATGAGGAGCACACCATTGTTCCAAAGAGACGGAAGAAACTAGAACATTTTAATTTAAACTTGCAATGCACACAGTATTAGCTCTCTCCCTCGGAGAGTCGCTTTCTCTCTCGGAGAGAGAGAGAACAACTCAGAGGCGCGAAGAACTAAAGAAAGACACAATGAGCCGGCGTTAGACAATCGCCCAAGCTATGTGGTCCTCTGAATATGGAGGTGTTATCGGCCAATGTTTACGAGTGCTTACATGTGAGAGGAAACCGGAGCACGTGGGTAAAATACATACGTGAAAGGGGGAAACACTCAATCCCACACAAACATAATGGGTGAAGTCCACATTGTTTGCTCTACCGCCGTCTCCTGGTGAGCCAGAGTACGGTGCCTCCTTGACGACAACGGGAAGGGAGTTTCACGATATTTGTGTGATCCCCCCCTGCCACTGCCCCTCCGTCGTGATGGATTTCAAGCGTGCGCCAAAAATGCAAACGAGAGGGCTAAATAAATAGGGGAAAAAATCCGTTGCTACATGGAGTCGTGGCCCCTGAATCGTGATAACTCATCCAATTGCCAGCGGGGCGAATTACGATGAATCCCGTACGTTATTTAACTTTCTTGATTACCATATCGTGGACTAATTGACTTAATTTACCATCGGATGCTTGACTTTAATGCCAACTTGTAGGTGTTGGAATATACAGTGTTGTTTGTTTTAATGAAACATCCAGGAGTAAGAATAATTCAAGTTAATTATTCAGGCAGTTGTAGAATATGGTAATACAATTCATTATACAATCATGAAAGTGACATCTCTGATTATAGTTACAATACATATGAAAGAGTCTATGTTCATGTAAAAAAAGTATGAATGACCCTCCCTCTTCACTTGAAGTACTTTGCTGTGTTCATTGTGATATATTAAGCACACAGAACATACATACTTAATGACTCTTGTTGAATATTAAACAAAGCCGAATATAATGAACACATGTAAGAGGCTTTGCACACTGCACGTTTATTGATGTTAATTAAATATATTATTTAAAATAATTGGAAAGAACACGTGCATTGTTTAAACATACTGTTCAGCTTTCTAAAAGCCCTTCATTCCACTCACTCCCGCCTATTTATTTCATCATTTTGATCTCGGTCCGTCTGCAATAACTGCCATAGCAGGACATATTTAATCAACGATTGTTATCTGCTATAGTGAGGAGGTGGGATAATGGTGAGGAGGTGGGTTTCTGGTGAGGAGGTGGATCCTGGTGAGGAGGTGGGTCCCTTGTGAGGAGGTGGGATGCATTTACTTTTGTGTTTAGCTTGTCCTGCCTCCACAGCTACGATTAGCAGGGTTTGCTACGTATGGTGCGAAAACAGTTCAACATACATACTGCTGTAGCACAGATCAGACATTTCCACATGGAGGATTGAACAAAAGTTAACAAAAAAAAACATGGAGAGATGCGTCGTTGGGATTACACTCGGAGGTACAAGAGGACCGCGTGGATTAAAGGCCACACACATAGGTCAAATATATAACTTTGACTGTGAAAAAAGTAAGGTTGTTCGAGCAGGACGTGTCACTCGTAGAAACGATGGCCAGTGAGCGACAACACCAGCGGAGTGGCGACCAAGGGAGGTAAAATATCCGAGGGGCGATAAGCCACTTCATTGAGCCGTCATTTGTGGCCTGGTCGCTTCTCAAAAAGAAGCTAACAGCTCAGTGGCCTTTACCTTTCCTATTCATTGCCCTCCTGTCGGTTTTTTATTGTTTGTTGTTGTAACTTTATGTCCGGCCCCGACTGGAAACCTTTGAAGAAGAGGTCTGTAGCTCATCGTATTCCTCGGGTAGATAATACATATTTTGATTCTGCATCACAGTTCCATGAGAAATGGCGACAGCTTGGAGAGGTGTTCATTCAACAGTGGATTGACCATGGCTGATGATGATGGCAGTGCACAGTAATACTTTATATAACCGATTTCCTTCTTAATCGGGTCAGTCAAACATAAAATAACCTCAAAACATCTTAAACTAATTTTAAGCATTTTTTCTTGTTTTTTTTATCTCTTCCTGTCTGTAGAACAGCTGTAATCAAGGTCTGTCTGCCAATCCGTGCTCGGTAATTTACCCGACCGTAGCCTGGGGCATGGCTGCTTTCACTCGCCTACAGAAGCCTGCATGAAACCAGCAAATCTGCGTGTACTGTGAAGGAATAGGGAGGGCAACGCAGCCATTTGAAATAGGGAATGTAATTTGCTTTTGCACGTAGCTTTTTTGGGTTTTGTCATTGTTAACAAGTCTAAGTCAAAATTAAAGCTAATAATATGAGGAAGACATTATGGACTAAGGTGGCAGGTGAGGGCAGCCCCCATAGGTCAGCGGGGCTGCTTGTGCCAGTAATGCTCTCTCCGCCAGAACCTTGCCCAGCGCTAAACATCTTCCCCAAGCGCCTGGTGGGTTTTTCAAACTGAATATTCACCAGGCTCACAGTCGCTTCAGCTCATGTCTACATTGGGCGCGTTATCCGAAAATAAATGTTATATATAAATACATACATTTACATACTAATACAGTATTGCGTAGACGAATCTTGCATTAGTACTGAGATGTGAGACTCGTTTAAGAAGTGAGATGTGCAGCGCACGAAGACGACGACGATGATGATCACCATCTGATATCTCTGTACAAAGCACAGGAATAGACAGGGCTTATACATAAAAGCTCAAGTATGCCACACAGATGGATAAAATCATTTCCTTCCTTTAAAAAAAAGTATCTAAGACCTAACCAAAAAAGTGTGGTGATAAAAGTGGTGTCATGCTATGTTTTCTGTTTGTTTTTTCTCTGCTTCTGAGAATTCCCAAATATATTGTGTGACTCATAGCGGGATCCAAGGATATGATAGCAAATACGATTGTTTCCAACAATGCGCAGTCCCCAAATCTTATCGTAAATCAACACCCCTCCGTGCAGGTTACCTTGCAGGTGACGGCTTTAAGATAACATCCTCTGCCAGCTCTCCCGTGAGTCCGGCCCACAGAAAGAAACCAGCTCCGCACTGAAGTCTCCGGGTCAGATTGCATCTTGGAATCAGATTGCAGGTAGCATCGGAGTGTGCGCGCGACATTCTAAAGGGAGGAAAGAGGGACAGAAAGAGAACTCAAAACTAGCTAAGCCCTGGGTTTATGGTGATAAGGATACAGTGCACGATCATAGCATTCGAGTTGCGGGGCCAAGCACAAGACAGCCGGAGTGGTCAGCCAGAGGCAATGGTTACTCAAGAAATTGGTCAAATTATAATCACAATCAGGACCCTATCGATATAGTCTCGAGGCATTCATGTGTAAATAAATAAAGTATGAGTTTCAATTTGAAGTAAAGCTGGGAGAATTAGTCGATTAATCGACTTTTTTGTGGTCAATGACATAGGCCCGTTTGAAATTCGCAGCCACTCCAAAATGTGGGAAACTACAACGTTTCACTCCATGTGAGGCTTGCCACCTGCCTGAATTTGACCCCGGCAGTTCGGGAATTGGCATCTGTGTCCGACTGGCAGTAATTGATTCGTACCGAGATTTGGTATCGGTATCGTTGGGTTAAACTTCATGACGATATGCTCAACAGTTCTGATACACTAAGGCCGACTAAGAAATAGCAGCTGGGTCTGTGGAAAAGGTGGGAACACCTAAACAGTTGCAGAAGAAGATGCTAGCACATGGAGCGAAACGTCGGGATAGTGCTATGAGGAAACCGCTGGAGCTATGCACTTTTAAATCTAGATTTAAAACTCATTTCTTTAGGGCTGCGTTTTTGTGTTTAGTTTGTTGTCCTTCCCCCGCACCTCTGATTAGCACGGTTGGCTACGTCCGGTGCGATAGAAGTTCAACAGGCATACATACAAGCTCACAGCACGTGCCGAAAAACATCGGACATGCAGAGCAGCACGCAGTTACAAGCCGAAAACACATCGTAGAGAGCTGTACGTGTTACAGAGGTAACCAAAGCGATGGAAGAAGAAGAAGAAGACCCAGGTGTCCCCACGTCTCCCTGCTGTATCATCTCCCTCCCTCACCGCCCCTGCAGTCACCGGCGCTCATCGACAACTGCAGGCCGCGTGCTGAGCCACGCTCGCTACGCTTCAGTGCGTTCATCACTCACACACGCAACAGACATTGGAAGTCTCGCGGCCCGGTCAGTATTAGAAGTCAAACCCATAAATACCAAGAGGATAGTTTTTTTCGAATGTTTGTTTTTTCTTTAAAGCTATTCGCACCAGCAGTGCACACCCATAGATGGTTTGTTATGTCCAAAAGGAATGTGTATTTTACAGATAAACTACTGTAATTATGGATAAAAGCTTTTCTTTACAGTACTCATACACAAAGCTGTGCATATATATTTAAACAATGCGTATTTGCATTTTATAATAGTATTAATTTATAGCCCTTTATTTTCAGGGCACCACGGTAGCGAGATGTTAACTACTTTGCCTGGTATGCAGGAGGTCGTGACTTTGATCCCAGAGTTTGCATGTTCTCCCCGTGGTTGCGTGGATTTTTCTCCGGGTCCTTCGCTGTTTTCCTCCACATTTCGAATCAACGTGCGTTTAGAGTCTTGACTGCTATAAATTTCCACGTGATAAGCCACTTCATTGGGTTGTCATTTGTGGCCAGGCCACTTCTGAAAAAGAGCTGTTTAGCTCAGTGGGCCTGACCTGGTAAAAAAATTAAAAAGTTTTTTATATATATAGTTAATCTGCCGGATGAAAGTTGACGCCTTGTGGGTTGTGGTTGTTGTTTGGCTGTACTTCAACGCACTTATAAGAGCAGGTTGTTTGACGGGTAGGTGCTTAGGACTGGCTCAGATGTCAATTGCCACCGATGATAACCCTGGTTGGGAATGAAACTTAACTCGTAAAATGTAAAGCATAGCAGAGTGAACCATTGTGCTAGAACTATCTAAATTCAATCGAGATTTAAGTTGTTTTAATGTTAAATGACTATTCCTAGTGAATGCAGAGGCCACTAGTAAATGCAACAGGTCACAAACTGATTACAAATCAAAACACATTGATTACTATGTACACAATTGACGTATGTATAGTTTAGCTTAACGACCAATGTTAATCGATGGATCAATGGATCATGACGTATTCACTGTAGAGTAGAATATGAATATCAGCATACTGTGTATAAACACAGTTCTGTAATATGCAACACATGCTTACATTAGACTGTCGCGGTTAATGCAAAGAGCAGCTTCGGATACACGCACACTTCAAACGTTGGGATTTAGTCAACAATTTGATTATAGGACCACAGACCTTGGGCAACTGTTGGCATCAGTTCTGGCTGCTTCCCCGCCTGTTTGTGCTATCCCGCACCTTTTTAATCCCATGGAAACAGTGCAGCGCGTTATAAAAATGTGTGTATGTTTGTAAGCGCAACTGACCTCGCTTCCGCGGGGTTTGCTTTTGTCAAGCTCCTGCTGTAGTCTGTGGCATTCTGTCTCTGTCACATCACATGGTGGCACTGTCATTCTTAAGCCTCCAAACCTCCACGTCGGACCACTAAGTCAGAGCACTTCTGCAGCTCAGCCCACGCGCGCTACCACGGAGCTACTCGTGCCCTCTCTGCAACGTCAAATTACATCTGCTCGGGCACATAATGATAACTTCCCACGCAACGTTGCCTCTGGCCCTGGAGCTTTTCAAAGAGTAATGGCTGGGAATGTCTCTGCATTGCGGGGTAACACAGATGGTTGGCCCCGGCTGGGTGAATTGTAACCAGACAGGGCGGACCCAAAGCAAATTTGTGGCTCCCTTAAAGATAAATGAGAAGTGGGAGGCCAAGGTGTAACTTTGGAAGCGATTGTAATTCATAATCCAGGGATTCCAATTGTTAAATTACATTTACAAATGCAATCTGAATGATCGTCAAAGGCAAAATAATAGAACAGTTATTTACATAGTTCTGCTTTCGTATTTGCATCCCAGCGTGACAGTTAAACCTTTGCCGCAAGTCTCTTTAATCTTCCCCGGCCTCTGTTACCCACCGATAGAAATGGGTACACCACAGTCAATCAACAGGTTGTACGTGGTGGGGTAAAGTGTGGGCACTCCCACCTCTTCCAAGATACATGGCCAGTGCAGGAGAGTTGGCCAAAATACCATCTAGAATGCTTCTCGAAAGCTGCCACCCGTGGAGGCCCTTCCACCGTCAGTGGCATGAGCAATGCATCGCAGGACTGCATCTCTACCTTGATTTATTTGTATCACTTTGAATGAATTCAATTGTAATTGTCCCATTGTATAGACTGGCTCCACTGAATAAATATGGAGTTTTCAGCTGTTGGCTCAGGGCCACCAATGCAAATAAGCACCACCCAACACTCACGATTCCATTCTGGAGGATTCCCACTGAGATTTCGACACTTCTACGGACGGATGTCATGTTTCAAATCCCAACTGAATTGAAGGGTAATTCTAACAGAAATTCTGCCGTGCAAGAGTCACTCGAATGGGATTCTTTTGCGACTCTTATGTGAATCTCACTTGGGCAAACTTTGAAAATGCTTGGCTGAGTTAAGCATCCGGTGATCCAGATGGCAGTCCCAGTGGTTGACCTCGATACCAGCCGGAATTGACCAGAATATCAGCCGGCTTAATCCAAACCCTGACAAGAATTGCCATTGAAATGTATGGCCGATGTCGATGTAATTTCACGACTGATAGATATTGTATAGGCATGGGCAATGCATTTGAATGGCGAGGCTACGAAGCCGTCTGGGCCCTTCTCGTCTCAATGCCGTGCCGATTTCCACACAACTTGGCCGCATCATGATTCCGGCAATTCTGCCAATCTCGCTAGAAATTCTGAAGGTAGAATTGCGATTCGAGGCGAGGGGGTCGTTAGAATCACCCAAAATCTATTTGAGATACTGAAACTTAAAAAAATTGTCCATTTTATTCGGTCACAGTTATATCGAAGGTTATAAAAAAGTGATCAAGGACGGAGTAGGGCATGCAATTTACTTGTGCAGCAACAGTACACCTACAAGCGGTGTGTGTGTGTGTGTGTGAGAGAGAGAGGAACGCTCTTGGAATAGACAATAGGGACTGTGCAGTGGCATCTCGTCTCATCTCATTCCTGTGCGGCTCTGCTGCCAAGATGAGTTTATGTGAAGGTGTTTGGTGGAGGGGGGGATCTGCTGATGATACGCAGCTCTCTTCTGTGACACATGCCAGTGGCACAACTGGAAGAACATTTCTTTGTGCGTGAAAAGCATGACTCTAGAGTTTAATAATTAATACCGCTCTTGACAGGGAGAAAGTCATTTTTCAGGCACGTACACACACCAATTACGAGCGGCATCGGCACGCTGTGAAATTCGGCACCCCGTTTCAGGGGAAACGCTCTGTCCTCCAGCACTGCTGCTGCTGACACTAGACATATTGAATTACATACACAGCATTGCGCTTGTCTCTGGCGGCTGGAGGACATGTATGTCACAAGCTTCTCAAGGCCAAGTTTCCTCAGTTTGAGATGAAGTGTGCCATGGAACCTGCATCGAATGTTCTTGACTGGTGAATCAAAGGCGACCCAAATTAGCTAATCCTTATATATATATTTTTTTTTAATCAGCACTCAATGATTGGATGACACTGTGCTACAACATGTGACATTCGGGAGGAGGGTATTTGTTGTGTTAGCTTCAACACAACTAGTACCGTCATCTTGCTGAAATTTACGTCGTTCATTCGAATCCAGCTACGATTAGCACTTAGCTCCTAAACATATTGCCATGCCCAAAAATATAATATAATTCAAAAGGTCTTAAGTTTAAATCCCAATTATGGGTAGACTCAACCTTTCAGGCCTCTGCGGTTTGTAAAATAAGTACCACGTTTTGAGAAGTCAATAGTGGTTGTTCTATGGATTGATTGCGCCTCACCAAAGGAATGTGGAATTTCCACTGTTGGATCAGGGGCTGTAAATGGCGATGAGCACCTCCCCGCTTTCTTTGGAATGGATAAACACTTGGACGAATGTCGTCACCATACTAGCGCCATACTTAAATTCTAGCGACTTTAAAACTAAAACTAATGTGAGATTAAATTGGAATTAGCGTTGACATTATGGTTCATGATATTAATATGGAACGCTGGCAGGGATGTCCCTATTTCTCACTTATAGCCCCCACACTCATGTGGCTCACATGAGTACTTATGAGCACATGGGTGTGTATGAAATTAAAATTGCAATGATAATAATACTCATTAACTTCTCTCACACACTGCGTTGTGCAACAATGATGATACCCCCTGTGTCTAATTGTGATTTTAAACACCCCCTTCAGTCACAATATAATGTTGTTCATGATCATCATGATCCTCATCTATGTTTTACCCACTGCTGCATCGTGGTCTTTACGCAACTGTCATCATCCATCTCGTTCTTGCACATGAACTGATCCCATTGCTCAATCTCTATGGCGGTCGTGCTCTCGTGCGCATTCTCTACTTTGTCTGCCATTTCATCGTCAGTCTCATCATCGGCCGTCATTCCTTCTCGCGATGTGTGCTGCCCAAGCCCACTTTCATCAACTGTCAATATGATGGTCCTCATCTGTGGTTGTTCCCCTGATGCATGTGTTTTATTTCTGTCAGTCAGCGTAATAATCTCAAGTGTAGATTCGAAGCTTTCGTGATTGCAGGAATTACTATTTGGTTCTTTCGGTAAAGTCACGTAGAAATAAAATAAAATAAATAATAATAGACTATGACGTTTCGATTGCAACACAAGCAACCATCATCAGGTAAGAATGAATGAGAAAACAAACATAGTAAACTTAGAAATATAATGCAATACAACACAGAGAGTCGGCTAACACAACAGTCAACACCCTACCTGGTTGATTACGTTCTTCCAAAGATTGCAAAATTTGAGAGAGAGATAAAAACAGACACGGAGACACATATACAGACACACAAGCAGAGAGAAACACCACAGAGACAGAGAGATAGACACACACATAGACAAACAGAAAGACAACGCCTCTGTGTCGAGGCCTTAAATAGAGCGAGAGGGGGGGGGGGCAGAGAGAGAGGGGGGGGGGGATTGTGGTAGAGAACAATGGGAGAGTTGCGTGGAATTCCTGCCCATAGCGGCCGGAGGAGAGACAATGGACTTATACACAAACAAGCACGGAACAAGCATTGTCGTGGAAGTATTTTATTACACATGTACTATTGGATACATATCATACGCACACCGTCTCAAGTCATTGCATAAGTGTTTCATTAACTTCCAGAGCCTATTCCTGCTGTATAATTCCCAGTGTTCCTGTTCAACAGTCGTGTATATTTGAATAATATATTATAATCCAAGCCATGAGCTACCCACTGCACGGAACATCTTTATATGTATGTTGAACTTCTTTCGCACCGTACGTAGCCAACCGTGCTAATCGGAGGTGCGGGGAAGGACAACAAACTAAGCACAAAAAGCTATTCTAAAGAAATTAGTTTTCAATTTAGATTTAAAAGTGCCTAACTCCAGTGGCTTCCTAACAGCGGAAGGAAAGCATTCCAGATGGCCGCAGAAGCGCATCTGAAAGCGCGCAACGATACAGTCACTGTCTTTGTTCGATGGCTAGCCAAACGCGGCTGGTGCGAGGATGACCACAAATCGGATAACAATCGAGTGTCGATGTTGAGAAAAGAAGGTGGACATTGGAGATGGTTGAGACTGATGAAGGAGCGGCAGACAAATAAATGGAACACGAGGAAATATTCATGCCAACGTTTGTGCTCAGCAGCCCAGGGCCAGTTCAGCTGTCGCGAGCGTTCATATTCCCAGCCACCTTCGTTGAGTGCATTAAATGGAAATTGTTGGGCGGTAGACAACTGGAAGACACAGCAGAATATGTACTGTACACCACGGGCAATTATTGAAGGTGGGGTCGGTATAAAAATTATAAATCATATCGAACCAAGGGAGTGGTGGCACAGTGGTTTTGGCATTGCATTATTAACCCGGTGGCCCAGTGTGCAATAGTAACAAGCCCATGACAAGCATTAGTTGTGAGTAATATCTGACGTGGTCTCGAACTACTTTTCCTTCACCATCCTACACTGGCCAACATCATGAAACATGTAAATATAAACTAAACTATTCAAACTAAACTATTTAAATTTCACCAGGTAAGGCCCACTGAGCTGTATAGCTCTTTTTCAGAAGCAACCTATCCACACATGCTAGTCTAACTAAGTGATTTATTACGTGGAAATGTATAGCAGCCAAATACACTACATACATGTTTCTAAATGTAGAGGGATGAACCGGAGGACCTGGAGAAAAATCCACACGACCACGGGAAGAACATGCAAACTTCAAATATAGAGGCGGCATACGTCTGGATCGAAGCCACGACCTCCTGTATACCAGGTGAGGTGGTTAACATCTCGCCACCGTGACTCCAAACTCAATCAACCCCCACGAATGCAGCAATGGATTGTCCAATCTAATAATAATAATACTATTATCATATTATTATTGAACACCCAAAACAAATAAAGTGCTGCTTAAATGCTATGCCTACTCTGCTTTTTTTTCTTCGCATGGATATGACACACAATAGCACGGGTTGAACACAGGATGTGATTAATGGTATTTAAATTCAGCGCAGCCATAACATGCTAAAAACAGCTAGACCATTTAAGAATTAAGCAAGGAAGCTTAGATACATGTTCGTGGCCTTACTTTGGTTCAAACTATGTCAAGGAAGAAGACAATGTGTTTTGGTCTTGTGTAATGAATAACATGTTCAAGGGAAGAGATGTATGCGTGTAAAGTACCATATACTGGTAGGAACCTCCTGGTTACATCAGCCACAGGGGATTATTGTGTCTGTCCGTCGTGCAGGGAGGGGCTGGGTGGGGAGGGGAGGGTGGGGAGGGGCTGGGTGGGGAGGGTGGGGCTGGGTGGGGAGGGGAGGGTGGGGAGGGGCTGGGTGGGGAGGGGCTGGGTGGGGGGTGGGAGGGGTGGGGCTGGGTTGGGAGGGGCTGGTCACCCCGTGGTGCCCTTATAAAACTCAACGTTTAACCTACTCACGCCGGCTTGTGCCCGCCCTCACAGTCGGGCATATTTGCGGAATACACCACGCCGCCGTTGACCCTGGCCATTGACCGAGCAACCCAACGTTACTACCAACTCCCTCGGCAGGACTGTGTTTGTAAACCACTGCAGTCTGCGGTCCTTCAAGGGAGGAATAGCAAAACCACACAAAATCTCTCCTGAATCCCTCTTTGTCGTGGCTAACAGACCTCGACATTGGCATTTAGCTCCTGAACATATTTCCATTCGCATGAATAGAATTTACATGTAAAAAGAATATGGATATTGAACTTGTGAATTGTGTGACAGAGGTTGAAAGAGAGTGAAAGACAAAAAAATCAACCACAGAAAGAGAGCAGTATGACTGCATCCTTCATAGAATGTGCCGGAGGGGTTCATTTTCCTTCTGACCACAGCTTTGCATCATGGAAAAGTTAATTTAAGGCGGTCCACAGCCATCTTCCCGATGTAAATGGAGTCCATATGAACCAAATCTGTTATGCACATGGGCCACATGTCCTTAGCCTACTAAACCAGCAAAGTATCTCTATCCAGCTCTGGATGGCTGGTGCAGATTTAGTTGTTATTCTGTCCTTTAGCTGAGAGCTGTTGTGGATGAACTGTCGTGGGGCATGGATACTCGGTCATATTGCGAGAGTGTTGATGATTGAATAGAGTACTCAGATATTGTGCTTATGTACCCTGATTCACCTTCACTTGATGCATTAAAATAACAATGGATCATCCGTCTTTCCTCAACTGGAAGAACTAGTTAATGTGTGCGGTTTTTGGTGACAGCATAAGTGTTTAATTAACTTCCAGAGCCTACTCCTGCTGAATTATTCCCAGTGTTCCTGTTAGACAGTCACGTATGTTTGAAAAATAAATTATAATCAAAGTCCTGACCTATCCACTGCTGGATGAAGTCCTCCACAAAGGCATCCGCGATGCATAGACCATCTTGCCCCTGAGCAGAAGCTAATTTGTGTGTATGTTGAACTTCTTTCGCACATAGCCAAGCATGCTAATAGTTAGGTACGGGGGAAGGACAACAAACTAAACACAAAAAGCAGTTCTAAAGAAATTAGTTTTCAATCTAAATTTAAAAGTGCATACCTCCGGTGACTTCCTAATATCAGAAGGAAGAGCGTCCCAAACGGCCACAGAAGCGCATCTGAAAGCGCACAATGCAGTGACCATATTTTTTGACGGTTAGCCAAAAACCGCTTCCAGGATGACCGGCGTTTGCGTGATGGCTTCTGCTCTTTGATGAGATCAGCAAGGTGTTGTGCTTCGTTTGTGGCAAGCACTTTGTGTGTAATGAGTGCGACCTTAGTATGTATTCGTTCGGCAACCGGAAGCGAACGCAGCTCAGCGAGCACTGCACGGATATTCTCAGATTTTGCAAGTACCCGTCACGACACGTGTCAAAGGTTGTGTTACACGCTACAGCTTGGTAATTTCATCGCTCTATCTCCGTGGTGGGGGATTCTCTGAGGCTTGTTTCTCCTTTGTCTGCCACTCCATTAATCGTCTCAATTACGATATATATACAGCAGTATATATACATCTTGATTTAAAGCTTTCGTGACTGCAGGGATTCATATTCTTGGTTATTTCGGTAAAGTCACGTAGAAGAGAAACAATAAAATAATATTAATATAAAACAATGTTTTATATTAATATTAACAATAAAATAATATTAATATAAAACAATGTTTTATATTATTATTATTTTATTGTTTATTTCGGTAAAGTCACGTAGAAGGGAAACAATAAAATAATATTTATATAAAACAATGTTTTATATTAACAATAAAATAATATTAATATAAAACAATGTTTTATATTAATATTATTTTATTGTTTCCCTTCTACGTGACTTTACCGAAGAACCAAGAATATAGTATATATACAGTTCATGTACACTATTATACGATGGAAAAATCCACAAATCTTTTTAATATAACCTATAAGTCCTCTTTGCTGTTCCATCATTCATTGTGTGTATGTATTTATTTATTCATTCATAGGTTGTAATTATAACTTTTTATCACTATTCAAATTCCAGACGGGTACTCATGCAAGTGACCTCGTGGATCTATCACACTTGCTTTTAGTGCGTCCAGTGTGCCGGAAGTAATCCGTGTTAAAATGAAGTTGGAACTTTCAATTTGGTGTGGTTTTTCTTCTTTTTCTGCAGTGAGCCTCACTGAAACACATGCCATTTGCCCTCAAATAAGCCTCCACTTATCTCAATGTTTCTTAAAGTGCCAAGCTACATGAGGATTCATGGGCGGTTATTTGGAGGCAGGCGCCTATTAGACATACCGAATAATTTGTGGGAGTCCAGATATGGGCTAAGTTTTGTGGTTGCTGAAACAAGAATATCTCAAGATTACGCTCTGTTATTCACTCCTTTCACTCTAAGAATCCAAAAAATCCACACTTTCAGCTTTCTTAGTAGAAAGCACCACTGTTGAAAGTTTGAAATAATGGATCCATTCTCGTATTGACATGCATTTAGTTTTAGTAGCTGTAATGCCCACAGCATAAGGCAGTGCAAAACTAATTAGAAAAGAACAAGAGAATGCATCATGCATCACTGCTTTCAGGATGTGCAGAGTTATACGTGGAGCAGATTCTTGTTGTTGTAGAAGGAGAGGTGAACATTTGTGAGAACAAGACACGCACGCACAATGGAACGTTAAAACCGACCTACTGAGCCCGGTTTTTTTTACCCTTGCATTAATACACTCGCATAGCATATAAGTGCCTGGATGCTGAGTGCAGGTTTCCCTCGCTTTATGAGGTTGATGCGTTCCAAAAAAAAGGGTGCACAATGCAAAATTGTGGACCACACAGTCACCCAACGCACAATGCACTGCACAGCTGGCTGTCGAGCAGCGTATACAGAAACACATTACAATGTTGTTCCACGTCTGACCGCATAGCAGCATATGAGTGAATTTAAACCCAATGTAGCGATTTATTTTTTGGGTAGAAATACGTTAGCCGTATATTCGTGGAATCGCACAAAATGAACCCGCTTAAAATGAGGTAAACCTCTATTGCTACTTTGCAAATTACAATCGAGCAATTTGGGTGACTGGGCGCAATTTTGAATATCGCATACTCGACGAGAGGGAAACAATCCAGATTTTCTGATGAATGTTTTTGCACATCATGCCATATGGTGGGAATTAATTTTTGCCATTCCCTATTTGTTTAAACTAAAGTCTCAACATTTCGAAAAACATCGGATATCAATGCCAAGCAACATGTGCAAACAAGGAAACACATTTTAAAATTATTTTGCCAAAGTAAAAACGAATCCTTCATTGCCCGTGAGCACAGTGTGCTCCAATACAGTATGAACACCGCATTTTCTGAACGAGTGTTGAGTACACACGTTTATTTCACTACTTCGCGTTCCATATTTAAATAAAGTTCGGATGTATCAAGTAGTTGTTTTGTATGCTCTAAGTATTGTGTATACGCTGTTTGAAAGGACAGCGCATGAAGAACTGTGTATTATATGATATGACACTGTGCTTTCTGAAACTGCCCTTCTTAAACCCGTAGGCATTAACATTAAACCATAAGAATCCAAAAGATGCCTTAGTCTGGCTCTGTGAGCCTCAGGCATTAGCATTGAACCAGAAAAAAAACCTTAAAGGTGCATTATCCTACTTTTTGAGCCTCGAGCATTAACATTGGATCATAAAGTGCTTTAGTCTGGCTCTACAGTATATGCACTTTTACATCATTGGATGTTTATATACACAGTATTTATATATGTGAAGTTGACTGCCCATGTCCACTTACTCATTTACAGATATAATCTATATAAACGTAATAATACTACATGTATAGTGCTCAATCAATCAGCTGCTGAATTAAGGCCCTCCCCACGCCATTTTGGTCAGAGAGTGGTTGTTTGAGCTTACGTCACCAAGCCAGTCCAGCGCTTGGTTGGTGAAGAAAGTGAGTTCAGGATTAGTTTAGATATCGCCCGCTACTGGTGTAAGCCGTTGCCGGGAGTCAAATTCACGACGGGGGGGGGGGGGGGCAGGTTTAATGCACAGGGTGCTATAAGCACTGTGCGCCATTGCTCCGCTCCATGAACCAAAAATGTGAAAGTCATAAAAGTGAAACTGTTCGAATGATCATTGGAACCTCCTTTGCCAGTAACAAAATATGATAATTGGCTTTTTTACCCTTTTATCTGGCAACAAAACTGACACCTTTTTTTTAGATGGTGCATTGTCTTTGAGTTGTGCGCCTTTTGGCGTCATCTGGTCCAACACCATGTGAGACTAGGCTCTAAGAAAAGCTGTCTCGGGTGTGGACCAATCAATCTCAAGGACAGTGCATACATGATCAGAGTTGTGTTTTTTGTTTGCATTCCGACCGCAGGTATTGTGGTCAATGCAAACATGACTCCTTGTAAAAAAGGTGTCAGTTTTGTTGCCAGATGAAAGGGTAAAAAAACAATTATGTTCGAATGATATCTGCCGATTTGTCGTAAGGTCACATCGAGGGCTGGGGTGAGGTTCACAGATCGATGATGTCCACTCACTGGATGGAGTCTCCCTGTTAAGTGATTTGAGTGTTAACCTCCTCGAGTACCGATGTCTTCTCTGGCTACTCTGGTTCCCTCCCACATACCAAACACTGATGAATGGTTTTGGTCAAACATCCTCATGCAGGACTCTCCTGAAAATAATCCTCAGGCTGACCGAGGCTTTCCAGAGTCAATAATTGGTATAATCGTGTGAGCTGTGATGTGACAAGGCCCTGCACGCAGTTGATTAGCAATATCCGCATTGGCTTAAAGTAGGTGTACGGTATATGTTTATTTAACTCCCCATATAAAAATCCAGGAATTTAAACAGTGACCACTATTGGGAGATCAAACCGGCGTCCTCTGGATTGCAAGTCCAGCGTGTAAACCATTTCACCACAACATTACCCGTTCAAAAGTTATACATCTACGAATATTTTGAAACTACACGGTCAAGTGTGATTCTGATGTAATCATCACATACAGGCTCATGACTCACTTGGTGTTAAAATGCTTAAATGAGTATTTAGTGCCACTTGTGTGAGATCACTCTTGGCCCTTGCTGCACATAATCCAGCCCACAAATGGCATGGTATCAATACATCTCCTTCATAAAGGATGCTATGAAAAGTGATGTTCTATCAAAGAGGGCTTTGTTGTATAAAAAATGGAAACGTTTTAAAGACATCATTGCGCACAATATCCATGAGAAAGCAACATTATGCCAACTTTTCTGTTGTTTAAAGATAAGACTGATAAATTGACAAAAGGTACTTGTCAAATAACATTTGACAACAGCAACGCCTAGCAACTAGCAACACCTCGTACATTCAGGCGTTTTGTTTGACTTTATTCGTTATCTTTCACGATCGTATTTGGAGTTTAAGCTTTCATTGGTCGTCAACAAAGACTGCATTGCTTTTAGAAATTATTCCACGATAAATGACGTCACTCACGTTATTTTGTCAAGGTGCAGGTTCTGTATTTTATTTTCTCATGCAACTGCTGGCAGAAGGACCTCCACTGAAGGAAGATCGAGAAAGAGTCCCTCCGAAGAATAGTTTGTCAAACGTCTTGGAAGAAGTGGGGTTACCTACACTGTACCCCACCACACGGGAACCTGTCAATCGAGTAACTATGGTGCACCCTATCCATACTGCTGAGTGGACAGGAGTGGGAGGATTTAAGAAACTTGCCCCATTCTTTCAGCTGCCACGCCAGGAGAATTAAACCGACGACCTCTGGGTTGCAATTCCAGTATGCGAACCATTTCACTATGGCAGCATCTCCATGTTATTATGTGACGGAGATGAATCCTCTGATAAGGAACGATTGTGTTGTTGCATTGCATACGCGTATTCTAAATGTTACTCGTGACCGGTCTTATACATGACCTGTGATTTTTATTTCATGTAGATATGGTTTGAACATTAAATCTGCTATAATGACTACGTTCTGCGGCGTAATTTTATACACTGCAATTTCGAAAGATCAAGGGTATTATCATGTTACCCTTCACGAAGCAATTAAAATCTAAATTTCCCTTTTGCATATAATGCGTACTGTATATGTATGTTCCCGATAAAGAAAAAAAAGAACAAACATTTTCATTCGTACATTAGTAGGAGTACCTACGTAGGTTTAAACGGTTGTGGCTGTGTTTTGGGGGCTGTGGGCCGCGTGTTTTTCGGAACGATGTCCGACGTTTTGTTCCAGAGCGCTGGGAGCCTCTTTCTGAAGGAATCTCTCTGCTTTTGAAGTTAAATTTTCAGGCTCGATCTGACTCAGCTCCCAGCACGTGGGACGAAATGTCGGACATTGTGCCAGAACAATACGCCGGTACAAGTCGAGAGCATATCAATTCGCGAGCTGTGTTAATAGAGGAAGGATCCCTATTAGGACAACGGTACCCTACCCCCATACCCCTAGCATCCCTACCTGGCGTCCCTGGGTGATACCCTCAGCCCACCCTCCCCCGCCACCCACTGTCACCCCCAACTGCAGGCCGAGTGGGGGCGCGTGGCCTATAACCAATCAAAAGCATTCAACAGGTCAATCGGTTGTCGGTCGTCCACTTCTATTTTTTATAGGTCGTCGATGAGTGGAGGAGATCAGTTTGGACGGAAATATATCATCATAAAGAAAGTGATGGAGTGGGTTCGAGTGGAGAGAAAGGTAATCGGAACAATTCGGAGAAGGCCAAACATCTGGATTGGGCATGTTGTCAAATGAGAAGGCTTGCTCAAAGAAGCTCAGCGGTTCCTCAACCCGTTGGGTTGGATGCTGTGTGCAGACTGCGGTGTGGACACTGCACGGGAGAAATGTTCAATGTGGACGGGGAACGTCAGCGCCACAGCACTGCGACAACCCAAACGAATAGACAACGCGAAACAAAATTCCATAATGGTACCGCGTTGACGAGAGGACGTGAGATCTCTCTGTGCATTGTGGCCTCAGTAACCTGGGCTGGGTGGGGAGGGCCATTACCAAAAGGTTGAATTGCATTGCTCTTGAAGGATGCTGGGGGGAAGGCCACCAGGTATAAAAAGGAAGGTGGTGCTTGATCACCTGAAGGGACAGCCAGCCGTATAACAGGGAGGAAATTGCAAGATCAGACAAGATGCAAGAAACTTGATCCGATAATCTGCCCCTTGGGCAGAGAACCCAAGAAGAAAGATAAGTTAGCATGGCTTTATACATGTATATATGTGAAGTATTGGAAATGACGGCAGGAAACTCCTTGACGGGAACACACTTCTTTTATTAAATCTTGACTTGTAACAATACAACGCGTGGCCTCTCTTCTTCACAATGCGCTTCTCTTGACTCTGGATTCTGTGCTGCTGGCTCTCTGTGCCTCGTGTAGACTCCGCGCCTCGGCTACACTCCTCTCTCGCCTCGTGTAGACTCTGCGCCTCTGCTACACTCTCCACTCGCCTCGTGTAGACTTTGCATCTCTCTCTCTGGCTACACCGTATGCATACTCGGCTCGTGTAGACCTTCCTCTCTCTCTGGCTACACCGTATGCATACTCGGCTCGTGTAGACCGTTCTCTCTCTCTGGCTACACACTATACATTACTCAGCTCGTGTAGACCGTTCTCTCTCTCTGGCTACACACTATACATTACTCAGCTCGTGTAGACCGTTCTCTCTCTCTGGCTACACACTATACATTACTCAGCTCGTGTAGACCGTTCTCTCTCGCTGGCTACACACTATACATTACTCAGCTCGTGTAGACCGTTCTCTCTCGCTGGCTACACACTATACATTACTCAGCTCGTGTAGACCGTTCTCTCTCGCTGGCTACACACTATACCGTACTCTCCTCTACTCTCCATTACTCTCCTCTCCGGGCTCTATCTCTGCACCTTCGTCTTCATTCTTAGATGGTTCCACTTCTGCCCCCTGCTCCTCTGTGCATCACCTTATATACCCCTTCTTCCCGGGAGACGGAGCGGATGCGGACCTCAACGTCGGCACCGCTCCTCAGTTACCCAATCCCCACGCGCTATCCCTACGATCCGGTTCCGCTCAGCGCGTGTTTCCACTCCCCGACCAATCACACCGCGCTGCTACCCGATCACTCCCTCTGGGCGCGTCACCGGCACACAGCCAATCAGCAGCACTACCCCCACCCGCGCACTGACGCCTGCTCCTCCCCGTCAGCGCGCGTCACCACACACACACCCGTACATACGCGCTGGCACACGACATATACACCCAGCGCGTATCACCACTACATCACCCCCTCCCACATAGCTCGCAGCCGGCCCGGCT
The DNA here is from genome assembly GCF_964198595.1 of Lampetra fluviatilis. Lineage (NCBI taxonomy): Eukaryota > Metazoa > Chordata > Hyperoartia > Petromyzontiformes > Petromyzontidae > Lampetra > Lampetra fluviatilis. Next base: position 12,310,492 of record NC_136280.1, read on the forward strand.
GCTAACAACAACCAACCGCGACGATAAAACGACAACCAACAAAAAAAAACCCCGTAACCCCCCGAGTGTGCCCCGTAACATAACACAACAACAACAACAACAACAAGAATAACTATGTACAGATTGACAATGAACACGAAAAGTCAACAATAACACGATACGAGCAAATTCGAAACGAACGCGCCCCACGTCCCTGCGACTACACGCAGTGACGAGGCGCTCCAACTGCCCCGACTCCTCACGAGGCAGGTCATGCAAAGTAGCACGACCTGGCGCGAGTCCGTCTGGCTGGTCCATCGTATGGGGCGGGACACTGACGACCGTCCGGCGGTTCCGGCTGCTCCAGACGGCGCGGAACGGGCCTGAAAGGGCCGGCCCCGCCGCGGAGATCCGGCCGCCGGTGATCGGCAGCTGTCAGTTCCGAGACACCTGGGAGCAGATCAGGCGAAAATACGTGTGGATCAGGCAGAGACATTTCCCCCTCTGGGTCGCCGGTCACGTCACACGCCCGGCCATCACGACACACGGGGAGGCCATATGGAGGCGAGAACGGTTTCAGTCGGGAGGGGTGAACGTACCAACGGCGCTTTCCCCACTTTATCTGAACGCACTGGGGCCGTGCAACGCGCACGACCTCCACGGGTCCCCTCCACGGTCTCAACAATTTAGGCGACGTAGCCAAGGGTGCCTGAGGGCAATGCAGCCAGGCCCTGTCACCTGGTTTCCATTCGTGCATGGACACCTTCCGTGCCCGCAACCGTTCATTAGCAATTTGGCGAGCCTGCGAATTAAGCCGTGCGGCCTCCCTCGCCTCTGTCAGCTTGTGAATATTAAACTTAATATGTTCTGCCAAATTAGAATTAGTTCGTGGAGCGGACAGGCCAAGTTGCGTTTCTATTGGCGGGTCAGCTTCCCGACCGTACATCAAATAGAATGGGGAAAACCCCGTAGCTGCATGGGGGGCCATTCTATACGCGGCAAGGACTCCCGGGACCTGCAGGTCCCAATCTACATGTGCCTCGCACACCTGCTGGCACAGCATGGAAGTCAAGGTTTTGTGGAGTCTCTCCACCATCCCGTCAGTCTGCGGGTGGTACGGGGAGGTATGCACCTTCTTGGTACCCAACAGATCGCACACCTCTTGCAACAATTTACTCGAAAATTTTTTACCTTGGTCGGTCAGCAGGCGTTCGGGAGCCCCCTTGTCCAGGACATAGCCCTGGACGAAGGCATCCGTCACAGCCGCTGCCGACTGGTTAGCGAGAGGCCACGCCATAGGCCATCGGGTAAAGTATTCGACCCCCACTAACAAATATTTATTCCCTCTCGGCGTGACTGGGAAGGGCCCCAAAATATCGAGTGCAACGAGCTCGTTGGTACGCGAGACCTGAATAGATTGCAGCGGTGGATTAGCTGCCACGGCCGGTGGTTTACGCCTGGCGCACTCAACGCACCCCTTCAGAATATGCACCACATCACTTCCCATTCCCGGCCAGTAATAGTCACGCTGAAGCAGGGCAAGCGTCTTGTTAACTCCCAAGTGCAAGAGGCGTTCGTGTGCCGCCAAGACAACCCTCCCCCTCACAGCGGAAGGCACCACGAGTGCGTTCCGCCGGGACAAACTGTCCCATTTCAATAACACTCCCTGCTCAAGTACATAGGAGCCGGTACGCTCCGGGTCCCCCTCGGGACCCCCAACCTTGCGGCGCAATGCTAGCAGCGAGCTGTCCGCCATCTGGAGGCGGCCCCATTCGCTGAGCGACAGCGAGAGCAGCGAGTCCCGACCCTGAGAGGCAGTGGAATCATCCCTGATCGGTGCGCCCGCTGTCGCAGCCAGTGCCCCCATCTCCCCCGCAAGCGTCGGTTTACAGCGCGCCGATCCCGACAAACACGCGCATTCATCACAAGGCAACAACCGCGACAAGCAATCGGCATTCGTGTGTCGCAACCCCTTACGGTACGTAGTCGTAAACTGATAGTCCTGGAGGACTTCCAACCAACGCGACAACTGGCCCGAGGGCTGGGCGACCCTCAATGAATACTGTAGCGCCGCGTGGTCCGTTCGGACTGTAAAGTGACGACCATAAAGATATGGCCTAAACTGCTGCACAAAAAAAACAATGGCAAGCAGCTCGCGACGGGTGACACAGTAGCGCTGCTCCGCCGGAGACAACACCCTACTACCATAGGCGACAACTCTTTCGACACCCCCAACGACTTGGGATAGCACCCCCCCAATGCCCGTGTTGCTAGCATCCGTGTCCAGCAAAAAGGGACTGGCAAAATCGGGATAACACAAGGGTGGGGCACCCACCAAGGCGTCCCGGAGGGAGCGAAACGCGGCCTCCTCCTCCGGTCCCCATTTGAACTTCACTCCCTTCGCCGTTAGAGCGTGCAAGGGTTTTGCAATAGTGGCGAAGTGCTCAACGAACCGCCGATAATAAGAAGCAAACCCGATGAAACTACGCACGTCGGAAACGGACGTGGGTGTCGGCCACGAACCGACACAATCCGTCTTCGCGGGATCGGTGGAGATCCCCGAAGAATCGACAATGTGACCCAAGTATCTAACGGACCTACGAAGGAGGTGACATTTGGCCGGTTTAAATTTCAACTTAGCCGATCGCATTCGCAAGAACACCCCTCTCAATCGCCGGAGGTGTTCTTCAAACGTTTTACTGAAAACAATGACATCGTCCATATAAATCAAGCATGTATCCCACTGCAAGCCCGACAAAACCAGCTCCATAAGTCGCTGAAACGTCGCTGGAGAGGAGTGAAGTCCCATGGGTAACCGGTTAAACTGGAACAGCCCCCCTGGAGTCCGAAATGCTGTCTTAGGTTTTGACTCTTCGTCGAGCGGCAACTGCCAAAACCCCGATAACAAATCAAGAGTCGAAAAATATCGCGCACCAGACAAAGCATCGAGGGACTCATCCATCCTGGGGAGCGGATACGCGTCAGCCACAGAGATCTTATTCAGGCGACGGAAATCAACGCAGAATCGCAGGGACCCGTCCTGCTTCTTAACCAGCACAATAGGCGCTCCCCACGGGCTAGAGGAGGGCGAAATAATATCGGCTTCTAGCATATCGTTAACAGCCGACTGAACATGTTCCTTCTCCACGGGACTCAGTCGGAAGGGATTTAGCCTGACCGGCGCCGCATCGCCCGTTTCAATGTGATGGTGCAACAAATCCGTGCACCCAATGTCATACTTATGTTTACTGAATACATCAGAGAATTCAATGAGCAACTCGCGCAGCGCACCCAACTGCGCCGCCGACAAATCGTCCGAGGCGGCACATAACGAATGGACCCACTCAAGGTCTTCCCTTGGCTCAACGTTCCGCGCGGGGCTCGAGCCCACCTGCGCAACCAACCCATCATCCCCAGGGACCTGCGCCGCGTGAGCCAGCACGGTGCCCTGCGGAATGACAGCTGGTCGCGACCCCGCGTTCAAAACCATCACAAACGGATCCCTGTCAGCCCGCACCAAAGTGTGAGCCACCGATAAATCAAGACCCCCGACAGCCTTGTTAGAAGGACCCAAAAGCATACTCTGTCCCGAAGCCTCCCTCACCCATGGTTTCCGCAACCGGAGGGGAATCAACATCTGTGAACCCGGGGGCACTTGCACTGTCTGCGTCGCCACCGCTTGTATCGTAGCGCACGCCGTCCGAATGTCAGTAGGGCCCGTCAAAAATGAAATCCGGCGACCCGATGGCAGTTCAATGCATCGTTGATCGATAAGAATTTTAATGGGCATTTTAGCCAAAAAGTCAGTGCCCAAAAGACACGGAACTGCCAAAGAAGACGAAACGAAAACGGGTCCCGACAATTTGATATCTCCAATGCAAATGGACGCCCTAACCTGACCGATAATGCCCAACGATCCCCCATTAGCGGCGTAAAATGGCACATCCACTGGAAGCAGCGGACGACATTGGACCGGAAGAATATTATAAATGAGGTCCGATATAATAGTTGCCGATGCCCCCGTGTCCACTAACACCCTAATCTCAACCCCATCAATAGATCCCGTAACAACGGACGATCCCGCCGAAGCAGCCACAATTCTATGCCCCAATTCCGCCCATTCAATGTCTCCCTGGTCCCGGCCGAACCCCCCTCGCCGAACCGAATCCCCGAACCTTAACCGGCCCTCCTCCGCCGCAACGCGGCGTCCCATGTGTGCCGAATAAACAGGCCGAGCGTGTGAGGTGCCGCGACTTGCCGGGGATTGTAGAGATGACTTGGGCTCTCGGTCGTCGTCCAGCCGAGCTCCCATGGCGCGCTGCCGCGGAGCGCGGCACCCGGACGCCACGTGGCCCCGGAGGCCGCAGTTATAGCACGTGACGAGGGTCGGAGTAGATCTTGGTTGCTCCGACTTTCGGCCCGATCGCAGAGGCGACCGGGCCCCTGGCCTCCAGTCCCCTGGTCGTCCCGTGGCGAACGCCTCCTCTCGTGGGCTGACGACTTGGGGTTCGGCGACCACCAAACCCGGGGCTGCGACGACAGCAGCGTTGCAACCAACGCCTTGCTTCCGTTGTAGGGCCTCGTGCGCTTGAATACTCGTGGCGACTCTCAAAGAAGAAATATCAATCTCGTCAGCTGTGTTGATAGGGACCCCCAGGTCCTGCGCCAACTTGAGCAGCTGCTCCAAAACCATCGCGTCTTGGCCCTCCTCGTCCATCCGAGGGAACGCAGCATCAGCAAGAGCCAGCAACGCCGTGCGATAGGCCAGCGCGGTCTCCGTGGCCGCTTTCCGTCTTGCGTAGAACTGATGGCGGCACGTAGAGGGAGGCCCGTAGACCCTGGCCAACAAACCCAGCGCATACTTCAGCGTGGAGCGGTCCGACTTCCGTGCAGCCCTGAAGGCGGCGAGCGCATCGTCGTCCAGCATGGCGGGCAATGCCCGCAGCGCCGTAGCATCGGACCACGCTGACATCTCTTGATGCGCCAAAAACCTTCGCTGAAATTGGCCCCAGTCTCCGCCTTCCGCCTTGAAGGCTGACAACGTGGGCAGGCGCTGCTGAAAAATGAAGTCATCCGCCTCGTGGTTCCTCTCCGCCTGTCCGTCGGTGTCTAAGATGGCGGCTCCAGCAGCAGACGTAAGATGGCGGACCCCCTCGCGCGCTGATGACGTCGATGCGCGCGCTTGGGAACCCACCACCACGTGGCGCTCGCCGTTCCCGCCAAAAGTAGGCCCAGGCGCAATGGCGGGAATCCCCCATTCGTTTTGGCGGGAATCTGCGGGGCGACCTTGTAAAATGTCCCCCACCGTCCCCGCTCCTCCCGACGAGCTGATCTCCGCCAAGATGGACGCGGCGGCGAGCAGCAGCTCCGCCAGTCGGGAGTGCGCCTCACGAAGCCCGGCGTCGGTCCCCGGTCGCTCGGCCGGCGCCGTCGACGGACCCTGCAGCGTGGGCAAGTCCTCTTCCTCACCCCCCGCCACCAGCGGCCCCGAGTCGTCCAGGTCTTCCTCGCGGTCAATCCCGTGGGTCCTACGGGTCTTCCTCGTCTCCATACTTGGAAGCCCGTTTCACTTCTGACGCCAGATGAAGTATTGGAAATGACGGCAGGAAACTCCTTGACGGGAACACACTTCTTTTATTAAATCTTGACTTGTAACAATACAACGCGTGGCCTCTCTTCTTCACAATGCGCTTCTCTTGACTCTGGATTCTGTGCTGCTGGCTCTCTGTGCCTCGTGTAGACTCCGCGCCTCGGCTACACTCCTCTCTCGCCTCGTGTAGACTCTGCGCCTCTGCTACACTCTCCACTCGCCTCGTGTAGACTTTGCATCTCTCTCTCTGGCTACACCGTATGCATACTCGGCTCGTGTAGACCTTCCTCTCTCTCTGGCTACACCGTATGCATACTCGGCTCGTGTAGACCGTTCTCTCTCTCTGGCTACACACTATACATTACTCAGCTCGTGTAGACCGTTCTCTCTCTCTGGCTACACACTATACATTACTCAGCTCGTGTAGACCGTTCTCTCTCTCTGGCTACACACTATACATTACTCAGCTCGTGTAGACCGTTCTCTCTCGCTGGCTACACACTATACATTACTCAGCTCGTGTAGACCGTTCTCTCTCGCTGGCTACACACTATACATTACTCAGCTCGTGTAGACCGTTCTCTCTCGCTGGCTACACACTATACCGTACTCTCCTCTACTCTCCATTACTCTCCTCTCCGGGCTCTATCTCTGCACCTTCGTCTTCATTCTTAGATGGTTCCACTTCTGCCCCCTGCTCCTCTGTGCATCACCTTATATACCCCATCTTCCCGGGAGACGGAGCGGATGCGGACCTCAACGTCGGCACCGCTCCTCAGTTACCCAATCCCCACGCGCTATCCCTACGATCCGGTTCCGCTCAGCGCGTGTTTCCACTCCCCGACCAATCACACCGCGCTGCTACCCGATCACTCCCTCTGGGCGCGTCACCGGCACACAGCCAATCAGCAGCACTACCCCCACCCGCGCACTGACGCCTGCTCCTCCCCGTCAGCGCGCGTCACCACACACACACCCGTACATACGCGCTGGCACACGACATATACACCCAGCGCGTATCACCACTACATATGTATAACCGTAATTACTGTGTATATACAAAAAGCATTTGTTTTTGTAAGACGTTTTGATGGCCACTAAGCGTGTGCAGCGTGTGTGTGGATCTACATTGGCCTGTGCATGTTCTTGAATGTGTGCACGCGTGTTTTTGAATGTGTGCAAGCGTGCATGCGTGTGCCTCGCTAGAAAATGCAGCACACATTGTGACCAAATGTTTTTTTTATTCCTCTGGCAATATCCAAGACATAAAATGGTGACATTTTGAAGAAAGTAGATGGCACGGTTTTGATAAACATTGAAGGAAATGCCAATATCAATAATTGCATAACAGTCGCTTGCATTCAACTCTCTTCCCATGAACACTGTGCTATGGGTGGGAGAGAAAAAAAATGTCGGTCGTTGAACCCAAACTTGACATTGATTTCATGATTTAGTTTTCCCAATCTTGTCTCAGGGGCATTTTTAAGTTTACCGAGTAAGTGAAAATGCTTTGATCAACAGTTGCTTTAGGTGAGCACACAAAAGGCCAATTCACTCAAATGTTCTACGATTCATTATTTTTCTGCGAGTAGGCAGGAGCATTTTAAATGATTTGCAATGTTTTATGTCTGTCTAAATGGAGCGATCATAATCATAGTCTTATACGTTTGAAATAGTGATTTCAACAAAATTGGTAAGAAGCTTTGTAACTTTTGTTCATACTCCAAAACACGTTTAGGATACGTAGATTCTTTTTACAGGAAAAAAAATAACAAATTTGTTCGCATTACAGCAATGATGTGCCATGTGAGCTTTCCCAATTGCAAGAAATGGCTGCATTTATAAAATGCATGCAAATCCCTGCACAGATTTGGAGCCTGGCACAACTTTAAAGACGAGCGATTTTTACCCTCAGCCTAGGGATTTTTAGGGGCAAAGGGAGTTTTATTTATTATTTATTCTTAATATCGGGAAATATTCCAAAGTAAATCTGCCAATGCTGGCTGAGGCACAACATTCTCATGCATCCACCAGCTGTGTTGGAAGGTATTGCGCACACACACACTTGTACACACATGGACTAACCAAGCATGTGTATGCACACAAACACATACTTGCACACACATGGACTAACTAAGCATGTATATGCACTTGCACACACAACAACCGCCATTCGCCACTAAGTGGCGGTGACGTCACCACGACGCTTGTGCCAGGCTATGACTTGCACACACATGGACTAACCAAGCATGTATATGCACTTGCACACACACACAAGTCAATGTGTGTGTGTAGGTCGATGTGTGTGTTCGTAAGTCGATGTGTGGTGTTAGTCAATGTGTGTGTGTAAGTCGATGTGTTTGTGTGTGCGTCGATGTATGTGTGTGTGTACGGCCGTGTGTGTGTGTATATAAGTCGATGTGTGTGTGTGCAGGTCGATGTTTGTGTGATAGTCGATGTGTGTGCGTGGCTCCACGTGAGTCAGTGTAAGTCAATTTCTTTGTGTGTGTGTAGGTCCATGTATGTGTGTTAGTCGATGTGTGTGTGTGTGCGCGTCGATTTGTGTGTGTTTGTAAGTCCATGTGTGTGTGTCAGTCCATGTGTGTGTGGCTCTATGTGCGTGTGTGAGTCGATGTGTGTTTGCATGTGAATCTATAAGTGTCAGTCGATGTGTGTGTGTACGTCGTTGTGTGTGTGAGTCGATGTGTGTGTCTTAGTCGATATGTGTGTGTGTAAGTCCATATGTGTGTGTAGGTCGATGTGTGTGTGTTTATGTATGTGTGTGTGTTAGTCGATGTGCGTGTGTGAGTCGCTGTATGTGTGTACGTCGATATGTGTGTGTAACTCCATGTGTGTGTATCTAAAGCCGATGTCTGCGTGTGTGAGTCCATATGTGTGTGTGTGTAAGTCTATGTATTTGTGTATGTGGGTCGATGTCTGTGTGTGTGTAAGTCGATGTGTGTGCGTCTTTTTTGCCCGGGCAACGCTGGGTACTTCCCGCTAATATGTTATAAAGGGGCCCTAAATAAAAAATATACAAAAATTAACCCGTAAAAACAAAGCTTTTCACTATAAATCCTTTATATGCGTGGAGGCTAGAGTCCTCTCGTCCTCTGGCTTGAGATGGCTGCCACCTATGGGTCAGATGATTGCATGCCACCATTAAGCAATTGGTAATTCAATATAATATTTTTGTCCTAAAAAGTGTTAAATTTTGGGAAAAAATTTTCACGAAAATTAATTGTCCCGCACAACGAGTCTGTGTGGAAAATTTCAGCTCGATTGGATCACGGGAAGTGGGTTAAAAACGACCGAAAGATTTGCACGGTCCTAAGCAAGCAAGCAAGCGTGCAAGTGAACTTAATATAAAGGATTTAACAAGTAAACCCGTAAAAAAAAGTTTTTCACTATAAATCCTTTATATGCGTGGCGGCTAGAGTCTTCTCGTCCTCTGGCTTGAGATGGCTGCCACCTATGGGTCAGATAATTGTCTGCCAGTATTAAGCAATTGGTAATTAAATATTTAATTTGTTTTCCCTAAACAGTGTAAAATTTTGGAAAAAGTTTTTCACGAAAATTAATTGTCACACACAACGAGTCTGTGTGGAAAATGTCAGCTCGATTGGATCACGGGAAGTGGGTTAAAAAACGAGCGAAATATTTGCACGGTCCTAAGCAAGCAAGTGAACTTAATATAAAGGATTTAAAAATATATTCGCCTGTGGAGGACGCGGGGATCGATCCCGCGACCTTTGGCATGGGAAGCGAGGGCACTACCAACTGCGCTACTCCGCCACGGCCTGTTGAGGGGTTACGCTCTGGGCTCCTACACTGTGACGTTCAGCCAAAGCCATGAATGAGTTGTATTTGAATAAATGTAAAATAAAATTTTTTTGCCTAAAAAGTGTAAAATTTTTGCATTTTTTTTCACGAACATTAATTGTCTCGCACAACTAGTCTGTGTGGAAAATGTCAGCTCGATTGGATCACGGGAAGTGGGTTAAAAACGACCGAAAGATTTGCACGGTCGTAAGCAAGCAAGCAAGCACGCAAGCACGCAAGCAAGCAAGCAAGCGAACTTAATATAAAGGATTTAAAAACACGTAAATATTAAAACATACATTTTTCATTTGCATAGTAAAGTAATTGTATTGTTCCGTTTGCTATACAACCAGATAATACGACAAATCGCTAATCTTAAACACCCAGTCGTTCATAAAAGTTAAAGGCAGTATAGTACTATAGTAATATAGCAAGTGTAGAATCACTGAGCCGGAATTGATAGCTTGAAAGCATTTAGTGCGGGGCCCTTGGAAGTGCTGGCCCATAGCATATGTAGCTAGCTACCTTTGCTATTAGGATAATCCGGCACTGGTTGTCATCCAAATGGATTTTTAGTTTGAGGGGTATACATTTTATTGAATGCCACCCCAAGTTTGCCTGGCAAAGAGGGCAATATCACCCCTCATCTCCCCGTGGTTGCTGCGTATGAGCAAGTACTGTACTCATGTTACTGCGATATGGTGATACTACGATATATCTTACAATATGAGGATTCAGTAACGTGAAATGAAGTAATATTTTTATTATGTAGTATTGTGTCATGTGGTGATATTTCGGTCTGAATGCCTTCTTTAAGGTATATGACAGATGCCACAGCTGCACAGTTTGCATCAACATTGCGCTGTGACGGTGTCTTTTCGGTTGTCAAAAAATTTGAAAGCGTTGAAGGTCAAGGATGAGTGGCCGTGCTCGAGACAATGTTTTACATTTTTTTGTTGTGGCTGCACTCACTTGGCATGGGCACAGTAACACCCGGTGTACATTCATTATAAAGGTAAGAACGTTAGTGCTAGGGTACTGCGTCAGCACCGCTAAGATCTTGGGTTTCAACCTTGGGTGGGACAGGACAAAAATATGCACGAGATTATAAAGGTGAAAGAATGTTTGTTTTCAGATGTCATACGTCTTATAGTATCAACCTGGTTGCTGATTCATATACATGATATAATTCTCAAACTGGTGCTTGTACATGCTTTACCTGCCATGTGAAGGGAAAAGTACTTATAAAATTAGGTTGAGGCCAAGTCACAATTGTATACGTGTCCTGAGGATAATTTAAGTCCAGCTCAAGGCACTGCGCCTGCATGTGATGTATTCTGTGATGTATTTTGTGGACTTGAAAAAGTGTCAAGGCGTCTCTAATTTAACCAAAAATATTTCTCAAGAACTATTGCTGTGCAGAATCAGTCAATTTGTTGAATGGAGGCAGAATGTGCATAACGTTCTGAAAAGCGAGCACCTTTGGAAACAAAATAGGTAAAATTTATACGGAACTCTAAAAGCCCTCGCAAACATTAGCACTGACTTCACCTTAATAGGAAAATGTACAGTACAATGTTGCATATCCAACTTGCAGGGAACTGAGTTATAGGCGGATATGTGAACAGGTCAGATATATTTGAACGCCTATTTAGGAAATGACAGTTACACTGCGTACAAATAGGTTACCGAACAAAAATACAGAGCAACCTTCTTCACAGTATTTTATAAGTACAATAATAAACTCTACACAATATTCGGAATACATAATCTGTGCATGAAAAGGTCGGATTTGTGAACGTCTATAGAAAACGATGGTCACATCACAGCCGCCCGCACTGGGTGCACTGGCTGCGGGCAGCTGGTCACGGTGGACATGTGACGGTCGGATACGGGACGTTGTTCGGTCTGGAAATGCAAGGTGTTGGGCAATGGTCCTTCTTCAGGGCAGAGTGAAAAGGAAATTTGTGGTGAGGTTTATTCAGTTTGTGCTTGCATGCAACAGCTAATGGTTCCCTTAAGTTTTATAAGACAGGATTGCCATATCTATTATAAAAGCCGGCATTCCGTTTGTCCGTTAACACAATTATAAGAGCCATCAGAAGGCCTGAAGAAAAAAGTTAAAGAACGTTCAGCGTGCATCTTAAAATGCAGTCGGTGTGTGCCCGTACTGCCTCACGGCAGGTATGGGGGTGTGCTTACACAGGAACTTCCTGATATGGTGTTGAGGTTGGTCACGTGACCAGGAAGTTACGAGTTAAGGGTCTCTAAGTCACGAGGCAGGGTGTCAGCCATTACACAGAGTACAAAATGGAGGCACAATAAGCGCCTCAGTGACGATAGGTGCATCTGTTCATTGTGGGACTTTAAGAAGCATTGTCTGTAAGTCCGTTTATATTCTTAGGTTTTTTTCGGTAAAGTCACGTAGGTAAAATTTTTACCGAAAAAACCTAAGAATATGAATCCTTGCAGTCACGAAAGCTTCAAATCTAGAATTAAGTTCGTTTATGTTTTTGTGAATGTTATTGTAGTTGGATAAGTCGAGCCAGACTTGTGCCCATGTAACTTTAATGCGATCTTGAGAGCAAGGATGAAGAAGTATCTCATCCACAGTTCAGTGTTATATACAGCACTGTACATTTGGGCTGCAGTATAGTGATTACACAAAGTGACCTTATTTAACACAGTCGCTTATTCTCTTGTTGTATGGCTATTCAGTGCTAATGGAGGTGCCTGATCCATCCAGGACCTATTGTTGAGATTCATGTTATCTAAAACAATGTTATGATGCTGCAGTGTTCATTCATTGTATTGATATTGCAAGTATTAACAGATGCTGTATTTGTGCTGTGTTTTTCCATCGGTTTTACCTCGTTATATTCATTAAATACGTTTGGAGTCGGATGTTCACCCTCGCTCTGATGGTTTATTGAATGCGAGGTTATCTACTCGGATAGTGGTGCAATGCAGCGCACAGCGAGGCCGAGACAATGCCAGGTGGCTTAGTGGTGGAGTAAGTGGCTCGCAATCGCAAGGTTGCAAGTTCGAACGTGATTGGAAGTCGACTTAGCCGATCATCCTTCCCAGATAGATCAAATTGGTGCATTTTGTGGGTAAGTCAACAGTCATTTTCTTTTGGATAGACTAACCCCCGCCATAGGAATGTGGAATTCCCACGACTGTCTCAGGGCTGTGGCCAGTTTTGTATAGCCTTATTCACACCAGGCACACGTTTTGGGTGCATCTTACTTTTCAGAGTGCCTTATAATCTATAGAATGTGCTATTGTTTTAAACCTTCAAAGTTAAAGTGGACAAGTGATTTATTTTCTAATCTAAGTAAGTAAGCAGGTTTCGTTTAAACCAAACAAAAACAGAATAATTTAATTCACCAAGATCCCAAAACAATTTGTTTTTGATAACTCAAGTGAGAAATATAACCACATTGACTGCTGATAACAACAACATAAAATCCATCGTTCACAAACATAGAATTATAGTTTTGATAACTCAAGTGAGAATGTAAACTGTGGATTTAAAAATAACAGTCTGAAAATGCGATGCCTGAAACGCTCTGTGTTATGTTATGGTGTCACCAAAACTGTCATCAGTGCACTTGGCAATTGCAGTTGCAGAGGGCACGTGATCTGAGGAAGTTATCAAAGTTATATTTTTTGTGTGTTTTGTCAAAAAAAATATCAATACAACACGTGACCTCAAGTTTGAACAAAGCTCTCGCTGTCTTTCACAAAGTATATCGGCTTCCAGGAAACAAGTAACCTATTAAATTAGTTATTTGTGGTTTTACCAAGAAAATTCACTCTTGTGAGCAGCGAATTCCAAGCAATACAACCATGACCTCTTGCCCATGGCGTGGATTTGGGCGTGGGATGTACCCGGCACAGCTATTGCCTGTAATTACACCCAAATTCCACAGCCATACGAGTGGTTATCAGTTGGGGAGGAAGTCACAGATGTTGAAGATTAACAGCTTATGAGATTTTTTTTTTCTGCAGAGGGGCAGTCGAAAGTTTTGTTATTTTCTCTCCAAAAAATACAACTCATTGGTGTCTGATGTCATCATATGCCCGGTCATGCACAGCGCTATTCTTGATATTCCACGAGTGTGCGGTTACGTGCCAGAACTGCTTTTTGTGTTCAGTTTCTTCTCCTTCCCCCGCACCTCCGATTAGCGCAGTTGGCTAACGTGCGGTGCAAAAGAAGTTCAACATACACGCCGACACATAGACGCAGAACACGACGTTTGTTTCTTGCTCAGCGGCGGCAACACACGGGGCTGGGCGCGTGCTTTCTCGCAGCCACCAATCTGTGGCCTTTCGATCTCGGCGGCACACGCTCATTTGCGTGAACAAGCGTGAGCAGACCCGCTCCGGCCACGCGTCGCTTCCGTCCCGGCTCGCGTGCTCCAAACGCTCCGGCCGAGCGGTCGCTTAACGGCCGTTTCTGCTGCACGCTTCGGAACGCGTGACGTCGCGTTAACCTTCTGAACCCGGCGATCACGGGGAGAAAAACAACAAAAACATTGATACAACCTTAGGGGCCGTCAATAAATGACGTCACTCGATTTTGGACGATTTTTAACCCCCCCCCCCATCGTCACACGGCGTCACAAAAAGTCAGACCCCCCCCCCCTCAAATATGACGTCACAAAGCTCTGCCCCTTCCCCCAAAATAAAACATGCTTCAAATCGCTTTAAACTATTGTCATTGTAGTGCGTATTTAATGTGGCGCTGCAACTCTGGTGTTATTAAAAAGTCTATTTTATGAAGTAGAACGTGTTGTCTATATTTATTTAAAGTTGCGCATTTTGATGTGACGTCACATTTCTCAAACCCCCCCCCCCTCGTCACACATCGTCCCAAATTTCTGACCCCCCCCCCCTAGGTGCGTGACGTCATTTATGGACGGCCCCTTATTCCGCAACTCCGATTAGCACGGCCGGGCTACGTACGGAGCAAAAGCAGTTAAACATACATACATATTCCCAAAAAAGTATAATAACGTGATAAGACGCACTTCTCTCAGCGTGACAGTTGAAACAATGGTGCACGTTGCCCCATATCCCCACGCCTCTGTCCACCTATGTCTAGTTGGGTACACCCACGGTTCGTCGATGTGGTGGGGTAAAGTTGTGGGTAGCACTTGTACTTCTTCTGAGTGGTCTGGCCAGTCTGGGAGACGGGACCCCTCGAGCTCCATGTATTTTAGAAGTCCTTTCGCCAGCAGTGGCGAGATCAGGAAATTGTAGGGTTGCGCCTACTCCCAACAGGTTTTCAAAAAAATGATTGCGTTGACAGTAAAGTAGGAAACGCATTGTTTACCAGACAAAGTCCTCCAACCAGGATGAAAATTACCCATTTAGTGAGATCAGGTGGAAAGGAATGACGTTCCGTTGGCTATTATTGCCAAGCAGTCAGAAAAAATACTTTTTGGCTTACAGATACTGAATTAGGTGAACATTTTATATCTTTTTACATGCTCCATTAACAAAGTAGGAACAACATTCACTGGAGAGAAAAGGCAAAGCAACAATAGACGTATTATTTCTGTGAAATAAGCCTAACACCATATGTCTAGGTTATCATCACTATCAGCTATTATAATCAATCCACTGCTGGAGTAAGGCCTCCCCAAGCCTCCGCCACCTCTCATGGATTTGAGATGTAGTGATCCACCGAATACCTGCACATGAGCTGATTCCCTCGTTCCATCTCATCGGTGGACGTCATCTCTGTTGCGATCCATACCTTCGTGCTGCCACTGGCATTATTCTTGACATTCGGCCATCACCCTTCAAGCGAAGTGTCCTGCCCAAGCCCACGTGTTTGTCTAAAAACACAAAGCAGCATACTGTTCGTTGCAGTTCGATGACGCCGTATATAATCGGCATGGTGACAAACACCCTTCTTAAAGAATACCCGTATGTTTGTTGGGACGTTTTGAGCATATTCTATCCGAATCTTTATTTCGACTGTAGGAATCCGATGAGCTATAAAGCTCTTCTTCACAAATGTCCAGTAGGGGCAGGTCAGAAATATATAACAGAAAACAATACAAAGCACGATAGAAGTGCAAAGTATAGGAAAGGAAAGCCACTCACAAAAAAAAACCTTTTTTTATTGTACCAGGTGAAGCCCACTGAACTATTAGCTCTTTTTCAGAAGCGACCTGGCCACAAAATGATAGCTCAACGAAGTGGATTATCACGTAGAAATGTATAGCAGCCACTTAATCTGGAGACAGGTCCTGATCTAATTTTATAAAATGGTCCTAACGGATAACAGCCAATTGCTGTAATGGTTGAAAGTACGGATTTTCCACAATATTACTCGAACACTGTGTACATGTTTGCAATTCACAGGTCACTGGTTCAGTTTCCCGACGCAGCGGTTGACAAAATGGGGGGCAGGTTTCTTCAATCCTTCCAACCTTTGTCCACCCAGAAACATACACGGGTACACCAAGTCAGTCGATCGGCAGGTTGCGTTTGGTGGGGCAAAGTGTGGGCACTCCCGCATTGGGCCCGTGTGGTAGAGCAGCCCAAATGTCCACTGAGAGGCTCTCTAAAGCTCTCTCTTGTAGTGGAGGCCCTTATGCCAGCAGTGGCATGAGCAAGCAATTGCAGGGCTGCGCCTTTACTTCTATCCTATATATATGTTGACAGCAAATGCACGGAGCAGCATAGCACATACCATCATCCAGAGCGGTGTGTATTTTGAAAACACCAAAGAGTGGCAGTGCATTCGCATACATGACATTTGGGAAGGCATGCAAGTTTGGTCAGAATTTGAAGAGAGTATTTCTACATGAGATCTTTGTCAGACTTGAAAAAAACAAACTCACTTGTTATAAGAAGATATGCACACGCATGCATTGTTTACGGAGTGTTGTGGGTAAATACATAAATAAACACGCAAACCTCCATTTGTCTCTCCACGTGAAATGTGTTTGTTTGACCAGCCATTTATGCTCATGTGGAGAGGCAAATTGACGTTAGTTTATTATTTCATTACCTACAATGCTACGCAATAATGCATAATCATTTGCGAATCATTATGGTCGTTTGTAACATCTGGCGACCCAGCAGTATTTGTTTTGCAAGCTCGACTCTGCTGATGAGACCCGTTATATTGAAACCGATCCAGAGTTTGCTTGCTTAGACGAATACTGCTGAATAATATTTCTCTGGAAGCCCCATTCTGCTGATGGACTGAAGTTTATTTCTTTACACACATGAGAGAAATGAATCGAGGTTGATTCTTGTATCATGTAATCGCATCAATGTGGTGACCTCCACTGTCATGCACAAGCCTGGTGTGAGTGATTCCCGTACATTGAGGAATTGCAACTGCAAATTCTGTACGATTTTGTACTAAAGTTAACTACTGTGTGACATTGAATTGTATTGTAATGCTAAGTGCTTTTTTAGTCTAGTATTCCTGAATATGCACATTTTCCACACTTAGTCTGTTATGCAAAGTGTAATGCATACCAGTATTTAAGTACAACTTAGCCACGAGTACAGTATTGTGCGTTGGTGTTTTTGAAACTCCTATTCGTTAACAAATCATACTTTGTAATATCTAACCAGGTGGGCACGAGCAGAGCCCTTGACTCACAAATGGAAGAGTGTGAGTTCAAATTCTGGTCAGTAAATCAACTCAGCCCATCATTCCTCCACGGTTAATAAAATCAAATCCAATGTTCAGGGTAAAAACCTATTACTATATCTTACTACTGGCAAAGGAGATCTCATAATGTTAATGCTTACCCCGAGCTCTCAATACTCTGATGACGCGTTGTCTTTGAATTGTGCGCCTTTTAGCGTCATCTGGTCCAACACCATGTGAGACTAGGCTCTGAGAAAAGCTGTCTCGGGTGTGGACCAATCAATTTCAAGGACAGTGTATACATTATCAGAGTTGTCTTTTTGTTTGCATTTTGACCGCAAGTGTTGTGGTTAATGCAAACATGGTCCCTTCTATAAAGGTGTCAGTTTTGTTGCCAGGTAAAAGGGTAAAAACTATTACTACTACAATGTCCAGGATATCAACCAGTCTTTGTCCCATAGAGAGACTTGAACCTGCCACCATCATCATCATCAACTGTGAACAATCCACTGGTAGATGAAGGGACCTCCCCAAAACCACCGCCATTTCGCATGATCCTGTGGTGGTAATAACCCACCAAAGCACCTGAACGCGAGTTGATTTCGCCACCCCAGCTCTGTGGTGGGACGCCCTCTCGGACACGTTAAATCCCTCGGCTGCAACCATTCTTCTTGGCCATCGATAGAATCCTGTGGACCCTTGCCGTAGGAGCGTTCAATTTGCGCGACACTGGCTCTGGGCTGCCAGTGAAAATGGGCACTGCCCTACCGCTCGTTTTAGCGCGAAGATGCCAATTTTTTTTCCGTCTCGGCCCTGCATCGCAACGAATGCAGTCGCACACTATTAATATATTTGCTTGTTTATAGATTCTCAACAACAACAAAAACGTGTGATTCATGCCGTATGGCCGGGCAGCCAGGCGTATGGGAACGCCAGTGCTCAAGCGAAACGAGAAAAACAAGTCGGCTGCCAAAATGTCATGCGAAAACATATTTTTTAGCACAGCGTAACCTTATCCTTTTGCACTGTACAGTCCACTGCCTTTGATGTGCAATTCCCAATGAGTCATGGAGAAAACAAATTAGGACGTTTCCTAAGTACGGAGCGGGGCCGCAAGCCTCGATGAAAATCCATCCTTGAAATCGGTCGCCCGCCACTTCTAGGTGTCAACTCGGAATGCTGCTGCTGCAACAGATATACCAACCCCAGCAAACTGACACCATCAACCTACCGTACGGTATTTGTGATGGGTTTTCGGGGGTTGCGCCCCGCGTTGTTCAAGCGCGATGTTCCGAAACAACGCGCGGAAACAACCGTTGCACATGCTCAGGTTGCACGCTCAAGAAACAAAGATTCCCTCCTGAATATTCACTTCTACAGACTTTCAGCAAAGCACCTAATTGGGCCCGCTGAGCATATGAAGCGATTGTTGTGGCCACGAGGATAAAGATCCCCCGCTTAGCTTCAACAGACTGTTGAGGCCAGTGCTGTTAGCGAGCACCTATGAAGGTCGGTATGGCACACGAGTGGGTGGGTGGCCAGCACCGCGCCCGGCCGCCTTTGTCTCCCGAGTAGCGATGTTTACTACACACCGCACCAGGTAATCATTTGAGACTGAGTCAACTTCGGGGAGGCCCAAAACCGGCTACTCCACATACACACGCGCACAGATGTGTATCTTTGATTCTAAACAGCTGACATTGACACAAGCACTGGGTACTCAATTTGAACTAAGTTGACCTATTGTCATCTCATTCTGAAGCGTGATCTTTGTTTTAAAGAGGGTAGTATAAAATACTCGGGAAGAGGGGTGGGGGGTAAATAGGGATGGCTGGGGGGGGGGGCATGACAGAATGTGAAACATAATTTAAACACCACTCTTCTCCTTATCTTGTTCCCTTTCTATTCCATTAAAAAAATAAATCCATGCTCCTGCCCGTTGTCCCTAGGTTAGTAAGGTAGCGAGCCCCACCTTTCTCCCTGCCCTTTGCCCCCATAGGCGTGATGCTTGCTCGTGGGATTTTGGCCACGGAATTTCTGTGCCAACCAGCCCCCCTTTTCATCGTCCGCCCTCTGAACCGGGCTCTTGTTAAAATTTAGTTTGAAAAAAAAAAGTTCGAACGAATGTTCAACACTACACAAAATCGGTAACGATGCGACCTGTGTCGATCGTGCGTTCTGCTCGAGCTGAGTGGAGGCTGCGACGCACCATCACTTGGCCGCACTATACGAATTCAGAATCGGGGGGGGGGGGTCTCAGTGTTCGGTAGAAGGGGGCTCGCCCTGCCTCACGCTATGGGGCTGGTGTAAGCCCACCCGCTCGCTTACCCGAAGCTGTCACTTACTCCGTAGTGTGCCCTGCACGAATAAAGCAGCTCTTGTCAAGGACACCAAAGTTTGGCGGCCGCTATTCTCAAGGCAGCACCATGAGACGCAACATCAATACCGCCGTGTGCTCCGATTTTGTCCAGTAACGCTACACTGATCCTGATAAATTGTAATCAAGATGTAATGGAGAGCAGAGAAAATAATCAGAGGTGGTGGAACTAAATGTAGATTATAGAAGGGAGGGCCGAAGTGGAGAGGTGATGGAGAGGGCGATTGGTTTGTGGGTGCGTAAGCTGAACGGGCGAAGGAGATAGGGTGCTCGAGTGCTCACACTTATGAGTGTGTCTCTCGTTACACGGAGCTCAGTTGAGCATATTAAATGTTTGCTTAACGTGAATTGAGTGAAGTCATGGGGCAACAAGTCAAGACAAATGATTCAAATCGTACGATCTGGAGGGTGGGGGTTGGGGAAATAATTAAAAGAAACAATCACGCTATTGACTTTCTAAATCCTTCTTTATAACCGAACGGAAGTGTTAGAGGGTAAAGAAGTGCCTCGTGCACTAGTTGTGTCGGAGATTGATGCTCTACATTTGGTGATTTGCGAAGCAGACTGAGACTTGGCTTGGTATTGATCTGAACCGGTGGCACTTGGCACTCGAGGGCACAACTCTCAAGTCAACTCAACCTATCATCCCTCTGGGCTCGATTCAAAAAAACAAGTACCACTTTGCGTAAAGTCAACCTATGCAGAGACTGTGCCCTGCCCGTGGCATGTTGGAATTCAACCACTGACTCAGAGCCACCAATGGAGATCAGAACCCGCCAATTGGGGGTGCTGGCTCGATCAGAATATAACATATTCCTGCTGCGGAGGGAGCTGGTAGGAACGTTGGGTTGCTCGGTCAATGGCCAGGGTCAACGGCGGCGTGGTGTATTCCGCAAATATGCCCGACTGTGAGAGCGGGCACAAGCCGGCGTGAGTAGGTTAAACGTTGAGTTTTATAAGGGCACCACGGGGTGACCAGCCCCTCCCCACCCAGCTCCACCCCTCCCACCCCCCACCCAGCCCCACCCAGCTCCTCCCCACCCTCCCCACCCTCCCCACCCAGTCCCTCCCCACCCTCCCCTCCCCACCAAGACCCTCCTTGCACGACGGACGGACACAATAATCCCCTGTGGGCTGGTGGAACCAGTGGGTTCCTACCAGTATTAACCTGGCGATGTTTATAAACAGACGCCGCTGATATCCATGCCGCGAAACTCTTGTGAGGCTTGAGATCTCATTGAAATAGATTATGTCATCTCAATTATCCGCTTCATGGCTAATACCCCGCCGTATAATGCGAAGATTACGTTACCAAGAGGTTGGATATAAAACTACAGTTATCGCCCGAACTCAATTATTCACATTTGGCACCGGTACTCAGAGCCAGCTTTAACATAAATGGCACCCTGGTCAAGGGAGGAATTTAGCGCCCCTTGAAAATAATTATCTGGTAATAACCATGTCATTTCGTGTCATTTGTTACCCGTCACGTGACTCGAAGTGTTAACCACCACATATATGCAAATGCATTACATTTGATAAAAACTCGTTTGCAATGCCCCTCACAGCTTTGCGCCCTGGGCAGCTGCCGTCACTGCTGAAACGTGTCTCTGTTCGGTTAAAATACAGAGTTTACGAGCACCTATACCTAACTTTTGCTGGCGCCTTTTGCTTGCACATGTTTACACTGTCTTTTTCGATTGGCATGTGTTTATGTCACTCTTAGACTGAAATATGAGGGTTACTTGCACCTGTACCTAATGTTTCCATATTACATTTGCGTGTGTTACGTTCACGACCATTAACCACCTCGTTTGTGAGTTGTGCAATATTCCTCAAGGACCCTGTGCTCGTTCTCTGCATGAGTTCTGTTTTTTTGTCTTCGCTTAATTGATGCTTTGCTCACGAACAGCGGATCTCTCGCGTAAAATAGCCAGGGAATTGGCTAAACAGGATCATTCATGTAACAAATAAAACCAACTTTAAATCTTCCAGGTCACACCCTTACAAAATTCAGTCATTGACTCCGAAACTCTTACGTGGTGCAAAAGAAAGGCCTCTACTGGAGATGTTCCCAATTTTCGGATTTAAATGAAAAATGTGAAAATCTGGCCTAGATTTTACAAAATTTGGAATGATCCGTTAACACAAATTTCAGTGATCCGAAAATGTGACATCACAGAAAGTGATTCCGTTGCTTCAGCTCCATTCTTTCCCACGAATAGTGACGTCACTTTTAACGACGAGACTTTTGCATATATACAAATTATTGTTTTATTGATGGACCTCTGGGAAATATATATGAATGTTTAAATATTATTAAAAACTATTTTATTTAATTGATAAACAATGAAAGTCGAGTCTAATTTGATCAATGTTTACACAAAATAAATCAGAAATTGGGCCAGCATATTTGATATCTTAAAACAAATCTAAAACTCTCCCTGAATATCAACCTCCACGCATGTGTATGAATCTTCCCGCATCGAAAGCTGCATTGACGGAGTGTAAAGCAGCCAGAAGATTAAACAACTGTGGTCTGAAAGTGGCAATTTCTGCTTTTGTTACATTAAGAGGCTTGTGTTTTTGCGACATGCATCATTGCACTTTAGCGGATCAGACCAACTGTCTCTGTGTGTCTGTACAATATGAGCATAATATACAGGAAACTTCCTCTCATCTGCGGTGATGTGTGGGTCAAATATCTCAGATCGTGTTATCTGCGATGTTATCCTCGAATTTACTCAACTTATTCAAGGTTAAAAAAAATCGTAGATAATAGCAATAATAGGGTCATGGGTTGTAGGATTATCCGCGGACCACTACAGTTCTGGCAGATAACAGGAGCCACGGGTGTTAGGGTTGCGGATAAGGGGTTAGTTCTCCTGGATATGAAACATTAGGATTTATATGTATTTACTTCCCTGAAAGGCAGCAGGGAAACGATCCAGCGTCCCCGGGCTGCGGGTAATTAGCGGCAGAGGTAACTATGAGACAGAATCAATTTAAAGCATCCCCCCGCGGAGCTGGTAAAGCCCCCATGCTCATTGGAAAACAGCTGCTCGGCTTCATAATAACTGCGTGTGTGTGTGCGTGCAGGTGCACATAATCATTGGTTGCAGAGCGCTTGCTCGGATCACAGAGGCTCAGCGGCTAGGGGCGGAGGGCTGCAGTGAAAATCCAGGTTATCAGATGCAACACTACCGTGCCGCAAAACACAGACCACGTCGTGAGCGTGGCGCGTTGTGATTACATTGAGACAAATACGGGTGTTCTTGTTTGCACGTCGGCAAGTTACGCGTGTGCCGGCGTCGTTATGTGTATCATCCCAATTCAGTTATTTATTTTCAGTTGAATGTTAAAACAAAAAGAACCATTATCATCATCATCATGTACATATCAGTTATTGTAATCGTTTATCGGTAATACATCTTCTACATGGCACATTGGTTCCTCGCCTCACTGTGTGTTTACATGTATATGACGATAACACGTCAAGTTTGCAAAAGCACACCCAGTCCAAAAATAAATGTACAGTGAATCTACTGGGAGACAAAAGCCTGCGCACTCCGTGTTGATCGTGGAGGTCGTTTGACCATACTTCACCATGCTGATCAGTGTCGTTCAGCCGTCGGCGGTATACCAAACTCAGGTCGCCGGGTTCATAGCGCAGTACGCTCACCACCGCCCAGTCCAAACACAACAAAACACAATGCGCCCATTGATATCAGCCAATACAAATCCAAGAGCGGAATTAATTACGATGCTGACGCAAAGTGCGGTAATGGTTTACGTATTCGGCTCACCATTCACTTTTATCGTCATCAGCCATGAACAATCCGCTGCTGGACGAATTCTAATGTACACATTGTTTGTGTATACAACAAGAGTATTATTCACTTTCATCATCAGCAGCAGAAGCAACATAACCAATCCACTGTTCAGCGTGGTCCAGATGTCTTGCGACCCTCCAAATAATTGACCCCTTTACATTTTTTCCTTTGCATATTCATTTTTGTTTTATAATAAACCTTACTCACAAAAAATATAACATTTTTGAAAATGATATGGGGGTCACAGGACAATCTAGACCACATTGTATGGAAATTGAACCTCTATCGCACCGTACGTAGCCAACCTAGTTAATCGGAGGTGCGCTGGATCGACAACAAACTGAACACACAAAAAACGAAACGAGTAGCCTACATCCACTGCTGGATGAAGGCCCACCTTACGGGCGATTTTTTTTGTTCACATATAAATAAGAAGAAACAGGCATTGACAGCGCACTGTGTGTGTGAGCAAATGAACACACCCCGGAGCGCACAAACGATAACATCGCTGCCGCGGTGGACGGCTCCAACACACGTGAAGTTCCTTTCATGTGAATGTGGCAACGTATGTCGTCTTATCTCCCATCGGAGCACACCGCGGCATTTGCAATGTTTTGTCTGCTCACAACAGCTCACTGTAGCTGCTGGTACCGGGGCATCTTAGAGATTAACGATCTTCGCGGAACGAGCTGCGGATTTCTAATCGAGGCGAATGCGCGAGGCGAGTAGGTTGGACGGGACGAAGATGACACAGTCGCGTCGCTAGGCAGTTGCGGAGGTCGCAGACACACGCGGGTTGTTTTTTTGTTACACACGGGGCCTCCAGGGGGCCCCGCGACACGCACGCGAATAGTCACTTTGTTTTAATTCGCTAATGAAAATTATTCAATTTCACCTCCGAGCGCCATCTGCTCCGTAGTGTTTTGCCGATCAAGGAAACAGAAACTGTTTTAACAGCTGCGTGCGCTCGATGAAAATTCCGCACGGCTTCTGCCTTGCGGCAGCTGCTGGCCCCCCTCTATCTGAGGTGCTAGACCGAGTGGTGTATCCGGAGACCGTGAAACAGTAGGGGGGCTCACGGGTACGAGGGGGGGGGGGTGTCTGCTGTGGGGAGGATTCGTCGGCAGCGGCGTGTGGCTCTGGTTGTGATGCGTATTCGCCACTTGATTTGGAGGAGCGTAACGCGGCTTTGGAGGGCTCTCAGAAGCAGTTCTATGATATCTACTTTTGCGGGCCGTTATTGCTCACCGGTGCGACGCACTGCTTCACGAGGGTCGACACTTTCAACGTGTCAAACGGAATGCATATGAGGGACGAGACGAACTTCTTTTAACTCCCTCGGATGTACGACGCTGCGCACAGTCGGAGTCATCCTCCCGTTCCAGCGCCAGCATGCCCCAGTCGTTCACGCACTCCTCCTCCTCCTCTGTGTGTCCATCCTCACGCATAGTCCACCTGATAGTGAGAAATATTCGTTATTTATGTGGGGTCGTGTGTGGGGTTGCAGACCTGTCGTATTTCCCCCCCCCCCAGGATCGTCCTCTTGTTTTAGTGGTAAAGTTGTCGGTCCTGCTGGGAGGTTAATAGTCCCGGTTTTTGTCAGTTGCATTAGAATAACGATAATATGACACCACAAAGTATTTACATGTAGTTCTATTCTAATATCACCGTGATTTGCCCAAGTTTGTTGCCTCTCAGAGTTGGCAACCCTTGTTGTGGAGTTGTGGCCTGAATTTTAGTAACGATAGTTTGCATGTAAGTAATGTTATCACAATTCATCAATTGTGGAGCCCGTTGCCAATCCTTCTGGACATCTGTGAACCTACTGGACGTCTGTGAAAAAGAGCTTCATAGCTCATCGGATTTCTCCAGGATAAATAAAGATTCTGATTCTGAATCCATTACTGAATGGATGCCTCCCCATGCTATGTTAGTCACGTGGGTTGTTTTCCCATTAAACTAAAATATGTTTTTATTTTATCAGGTGAGCTATATAGTTATCTTTCAGAAGCCACTTGGCCACAAATGATAGCTCAACGAAGTGGCATATCACGTGGAAATTTAGAGCGGCCAAATAATGTAAGCACGTGCTGGAGGGAAAAACTGGAGAACCAGGAGAAAATCTACACGACCACGGCGAAGAACATGCAAACTCCAAACATACAGCAGGCATCAGGGTCGAGATCAAATCCACGACCTCCTGTATACCAGGTTTGGTGGTTAACATTTTGCCACGGTGGGGCCCCATACTTCACCATGCTGGTTAGTAAGGGTTAGTGAAGGGGGGATGTCCTAGACCATTTCAGATATTTTCATGACAAGATATCCATTTTCACCATATGAAGATTATCGTGATGGTAGTTTCCAATAACTTTCTTAATACACATTTTTATTCTCTTGTTTTTATGCTGTACAATTATTCCAGTACAGATATAAAGTAATTAAAAGTTCTTCAAATGCAGTTCGCACAACATGGGCCTGCCATACGTCTTCTATAGCTATTGCAAGTTTAGAATTGGTAACATATATGCTGTCAAGTTACACAATACATAAATAATCAAATGAGTAGATACAACAGTCTAGCCTTCCAATAAGTTGCCATGCAAGACAACAAGCATATTTATTGCGGAACAGGACTTTATTTTTGCGCATGTGATCAAACAAAGAACCTGTCAGGAAATAATGGGGTAAAACATTTTTAATGATCAACGATATCATGATATTTACATATTGTACAATACGATTGTTGTGGACCTTATATCATAGGATGTAGCATAGCACCCCCACATCGCAGTCTCGCTACTGGTAACCCAGCATTTGCTTAAGAAGCTTCACTCTGCCGATGTGATCCAAAAGCTTGAAACTAGTCCATAGTTTGTCTATTTCATAGCATGCGTCTCCACAAGGTTGGTTTGAAAAGCCAAGCGGGTGATGACTTAAAAATATTGTATTTATATGTAGATAGACAACCAGTGGTGTTTTTATTTATTTCATTGTCCGATATATAAATAATATGGTATATACATTCACCTGAATTTGTATTTCCAATATGTTTACATCTTGAATAACTGAACATATTCCCTGTGCTTTTCTACATATTCTGCTATTTTGCAATATTAGTTAATCCACTGCAAAATGATTTGCAGACAAAATTTGTAGTTTTAAGCAACAGCACAGAGTGTGTATGCAGATAGATGTGCAATATGTACTACGGCATGTAAGCTATTCCACGGGGTGGTCCAGATGTGTTGTGATCCCCATTTAATTTTCGAAAAACCTAAACACCGTTGCATATTATATGTTTCTTTCGGTTAAGTCACGTCTAAAGATAAAATAATAAATTAAATTAAATAACAGAATACGACGTTTCGATTGCAACACAAGCAATCATCATCAGGTATAATGAAATAGCGACATAAAATCTAACCAGAAAACTATAGACAGACATATTAGCAGACAGATATCACCAAGATACATAGAGAGAGCAACACAGGTAACAGAGAGAGGTGGTCGTCTCTGTTGGGTGGCCTTAAATAGACAGAGGAGGGCGGACGCAGAGAGAGGGAGGGGGGTTAGAGAAAAAATTAGCATATCAATGAGTGGACAACAAAACGTGGTGCTGCAAGTGCGATGACACGGCAAGCAAGCCTGAAAATCAGGAGAAGGACACACTAAAATTAAATAACCTAGTAAAATATCGAAATGTAATGTAATACAACACAGAGGGTCGGTCAACACACAATTAACGCATAGCCTGGTTGATTACGTTAATTGTGTGTTGACCGACCCTCTGTGTTGTATTACATTACATTTCGATATTTTACTAGGTTATTTAATTTTAGTGTGTCCTTCTCCTGATTTTCAGGCTTGCTTGCCGTGTCATCGCACTTGCAGCACCACGTTTTGTTGTCCACTCATTGATATGCTATTTTTTTCTCTAACCCCCCTCCCTCTCTCTGCGTCCGCCCTCCTCTGTCTATTTAAGGCCACCCCACAGACACGACCACCTCTCTCTGTTACCTGTGTTGCTCTCTCTATGTATCTTGGTGATATCTGTCTGCTAATATGTCTGTCTATAGTTTTCTGGTTAGATTTTATGTCGCTATTTCATTATACCTGATGATGATTGCTTGTGTTGCAATCGAAACGTCGTATTCTGTTATTTAATTTAATTTATTATTTTATCTTTAGACGTGACTTAACCGAAAGAAACAAATAATAATTCCTGCAGTCACGAAAGTTCTAAAAATTAAGATTGAACCACCGTTGTATACCAATGGGTGCGAAAACAAAAATTAATAAGCAAAGAGAGAAAAAAAGTACGAGTCAATTAATTGGGGGTCACGGGACGTACGGACCACCCTGTGAATCACTAAACGAATGTAATACGCATCCTTGATGAAGAGCTTCACACGCACACGCAAACGCTGAGCTACACTCAACAAATAATTTACACCCTCGTCTCACACGTGGTGATGCTGCCCGGCCCCAGCTTGACTTTACAGGGGGTTTAACAAATTAGCCGAGCGCTTGTCTGCCTCCCTGCACACACCTCCATTTGCCTTGTTCGCAAATCTGGGTACCTCTCGGCAAAAGTGGAAGCCTTTTGGAATGCACATTTAGTTGTCAACGCAGTTACAATTAACGGATTACCATCAACATTTAAGGTGTGAGCTCAATCCGCTTCTTGATGAAGGCCGCCTAACGCCTGCACACGAACTAATGTCATCACTTCATCTCCTCGGGGAACATCCTCTTCTCAATATAATCGTTATAAATCGAATCATTGGCTCCCACTTCATCGCTATTCTTTACCGACGGCCATCAACCCTTCCGGAAATGTGTCTTGCCAAAGCCCACTTACTTCTCTTAACAGTTTTAATGATGTATGACAGTTACACATTATCATTTGAATGTCTTCTGATCGGCTACAGTCCAAGTCTGTAACCTCAATAACTTGCTGTCGTTCATTTTCATTGGTATACAGTGAACAATAGCTGTATACAGTTATTTTAGAAAGCTTTACTTGATAAAATCAGCATACCAATGTGCCTAATAGAAGAACATTCTCAATCAGTACATATTGTCAGCTGAGGCATAGATCAGAACCACGGACATAGATGAATGAAATGCAACAAAAGACAAACCGTATGCAAAAAAGCATGGCGATGTGTGCATGCTGGGAATTGCACTGAGATGCAGACACAGGAACACGAAAGGTACATATGCCAGTTAGAAATCACATGGACTGTTAAGACAAGTTTCTTGGCTTGGGCAGGACACAATGGTCGTTGGTCGAGACTAACAATGGAATGAGTGGCAGCCAAAGGTGGCAACATGCGCGAGAGTCGATCCACAATTGAGATGCAGCGATTAAATTAGCACATGCACGAGATAGATGGATTTTTATATTGCAATACCGTGAGCGGTGAAAACATCTAGGCGAGGTCTTCATCCAGTAGTAGACAGATCATGGCTAATGGTCATGATGAAACCACCATTAATGGAAACCCCTTTAGAATATTGGACATGAGATCCGATACGATTTTTTTTCTTCATTTCAGCCACTGCCGGATGAAATCCTCTTCCACACCGTGCCGGTCAAATGCGTTGTTTGACCATACTTCACCGTGCTGGTCAGTGTAGACTAATGAAGCTGGGGGGGAACAGGACCGTACCAGACATCACTCACCACTGAATCATCACTCGCGACCATGGCCAGGAATCGAACTCAGGTTGCCGGAAATAGAACGCGGTGGGCTCCCCATCGCAAACACCACTCCACCCTCTCCAATATGCAAAGTCATAAGAAGAGTCGGCTCAAGACCCTTTCGTGTTGATGTCCAGGGATACCTCTAGCGCAGTGGGCCTTAACCTGGGGTGCACGCACCTCCTGGAGGTGCGAGATGCCCTTCGTGGGGGTGAGAGACGCGACCAGATTTGTTTTTAAGGTAAATCATGGAAACACAAATTAAGCACGGGCACGTAAGTACAACTACTTTGTTTCATGAAACCCTATGTATGTATTAACATAAATGTTTTATGTTTTTACGATTAAAAACCAAAGAGGTGCAAGGCTACAGTAAAGGTTCAGAACCAAACGCAGGGCCGCACCTTTTTTACCTTTAACTTTTGGACCGTTTATAATGTTAATTATCCTGTACAAGTTAGACAGACCAACGATCTAATATAACACAACACGTCATTAACGTAATGTACACTGTTGCGTCACTGCCAATGCATACAGTTTTTTGTTTGTTGTTGTATCTGCTTGCTTGAAATCTGATTTCCCCCCCCACAACTCCTTCCGACAAGACAAGTGAAATTCGATCTGTGTGGGTGTCCACCACTAAACATGCGGTCACACAAACAGGTTATGTAATGCGCCCTGTAATTATGGGTGTGTACGTCCCCCCCCCCCAAAAAATAACACCTGCTGGGGTGCATGCCATGCTCGTGTGCTTCTTTGTTGGCCGGGCACTGTCAAGCCAAGACGATCGGGGATTAAAAAAAGAAAAGTCAATGGGCAAGGGTCATTTCTTTCTCAGCGTTTCGCCGAGCGCGGTGAAAGAGACCCCCATAATTGCGGGTGGAAGGGAAGTTGGGTCTGAATTTGAGACACAATGTGCAATGGAATGCCGCCGATAAACGGCGCCTTTCCTCCCGAACCGCCGTCGATTGTGAACATTTTCGCAACGGGCGTTCGAGTGCGCGGGGCGTGGCGCTGCTGCTACGAATCACGGCCACTCGAGTTCGATTCCCGCTCAGAAAGCCAACATCCGTGACGATTATCCTAACCAGTTCTTTGGCCTCCTCCTCAGGTCGGCTCAACCTTAAATGAGATACTTGGCGCGGTGTATAAACATCACCACTCGGGGGGAGACATAAATGGGGCCATGACCTGGTGCTTTGCTGCACCAGCCCCTGGCCTTAATAGGTGCTCGCTAACTCTATGTTCAAGGACATGCCAATTGGCAATCTTTTTTTTACCTTCTCGCAATATATGACTTTAAAAAAGTACGAACGAGAGAACATGAGAGAGAAGAGGGGTGTTCGGGGTAACATTTGTCCCCACGTTTGTGCGAAATCCGACACGTCTAGGGAGATCCCATGGGAAAATGTTCACAGTCCAAATGGCAGCGCTTGCCTTTGTTGTGGCTTTTATGTGCGCTCCGCTGTGTACACGTTGCTACGTCGCCCTCTTTAAGGGACTACTGCCCTTCCATCGCTTTGTTTTTACACTCTGACTTTAAATGTGTTTCCGAGCCCTTTTGTCAATCCGCTGCTGCATAAAGGCCCGCCCCTTTGCCGTGTCATTCAAAGATGGTTGTTTGACTGGATACACTTCGCCGTGCTGGTCTGTGTTGGCGGGTGGGTGTAAGTGGTCCCCCAGGACTGGTTTGAAAGTCCCTCACCTACTGATGTTGGCCGTGGCCGGGAATTGGACTCAGGTCGCCAGGTTCACAGGGCAGTGCGCTAACCACTGTGCGTGACTGTACCTTAAAGAGTACTGCGACTAAAAGTAAAATCTCTAGCGAATACAGTCGTGTGCTGTCTGCTTCACGTGTGTGTAAATGCAACGCAATTGCACGAAAGAGGTTTTAACTCACCAAAAATCCAAATACATGTCCGGTGTACAATTATCCCATACGATGAAGACAAACCGATAAACACAATGTCTCAATGTTAAAACATATACATGCGGTATCTGTAGTTCACGTTAAAACTTCAATTGTTTTCATATTCTATCAGCTTCGCCAAGCTTTGCTCAACAATGGAACACCGTAAATATTTGCACGCAGTCTTCATGATTAATTCCATTCACGAGTTTAATGTTTGTTCATATTCTCCGTGGGCACATGGCGCGTTCAGAGTGAGTGAGTGAATGAGTGCCTTGCGAGCATCGGTATTGAGGAGAAATCATGTGAGAGACAGATGAAGGCATTGCACAACGGTGGTGTAGAATTCATACAGATCTGCCTCACGATTGTAAGACAAGCGAGCTTGCCGCAATTATCGTCCGAAAATACATGCGCACAGCAAGGCAGTGTGCAAAAGCGCACCATCTCGCAACACCTGGCCTTGTGTTCAGACTCAACCCTTATTGATAATACACAAGCTTGGTTAACAAGTCTGACTCCGCATATGAGACCCAAAAGGTCCAAACCGGTCCGTGTCTTGCTTGCTTTAACAAATGCTGCTTCATAATATTGTTCAGCAAAAGCCAATAGTTAATTTGGGAGCTTTCGTGACTGCAGGAATTATTCTTTGGTTCTTTTCGGTTAAGTCACGTCTAAAAATAAAATAATAAATCAAAATAAAACAATTCTAACTTAGCAAATTTTGAAACACGTAGTCAACCAGGCCATGCGTTAATTGTGTGTTAACCAACTCTCTGTGTTGTATTACATCACATTTCAATATTTTACTAGGTTATTTAATTTTCGTGTGCCTGTATACTCCTCTCTATGTGTGCCGTTGTGATGTCTGTCTGCTTGTATGTCGGTCTATAGTTTTCTAGTTAGATTTTTGTTGCTATTTTCTTTTATGCCTGATGATGATTGCTTGTGTTGCAATCGAAACGTCGTAATGTGTTGTTTTATTTTGATTTATTATTTTATTTTTAGACGTGACTTAACCGAAAAGAACCAAAGAATAAAAGCCAATAGGTTGATGGACTAACGTGTTTCATTTATGCGTCAATATCCAGAAGCGAGTTCTGCTTATATTTGCTTATATCGTGACAATTTAGCGGGCTCCCCTCACCCAGTTTCCAGAATTCCAAACAACCCTGGTAAGGGGGAGAGGCAGTGTTTTTAGGGGATCGAGCGTATAGATAAGTCAAGCTGGAATATCGTCTGGGATTAAGATATCCCAGTTACCCGGACAACCGCAGGATTTTTGTCTCTGTCACCCATTCGTGAACGTTCAACAAACTCTGGGATGGAATGCATTTAAATAAACAGGTATCGCCACACGATGCGCGGTAGTGCTTTCCTAAGTTTATGCAACGTTCACTTTGCAGACTCACCTGACAGTCAATGATACTCGGGTTTATTTATGCAGGTGATCCTGTGTTGGTTACAAATGAGTAGGCGAACAACGTTGGACAACTTACGTTGAGTCCTTAAATGTTTGGGCAGCGATTGTGCGGCTTACCAACACTGGCACAGTTTATACTTTGATTTATAAATGATATGAAATTCAGACGCTATCAATCCAATTTAGTTTAGTCTCATTTATTGCGTATATTGTGTCTACTTTATTGGTTTTGAACATCGTATTTGGTCTGTACTTATTTCCTTACTGAGCAATTATTCCGATAAGCACTTCATTCTGGTGCTTAGAAATGTACTGCATGGGAGACGTAGTCTAAATAATCAGTGATAATGTTGGATTAAGGCCTCCCCTTATCACGTCGGTCGTTTAACCATACATGATGCCCTCGTTATTCGCGAGGGATACATTCCAGAGATGCTCGTGAATAGAAAATTTCGCAGATAATCATTTTATCATATGAAATATTTTTTGATGAATTACCTTAAACACGCGAATAAACTATACAATACGTGAACATTGTCATAACACCAAAAACATTGGTTATAATAAACATAAAGTAAATACACGTAAATATTCAAGTATAAATAAAAGTTTATAAATGAATGTACTTTTGTCTCTTTTATCTTGTCACTTTCTTTCTCTCTCGACACAGTCGTGTAGAGTTCCGAATGCGATTCACGGATAGCCAAAATCGCAGATAGCAAGCTCGCGAATAACGAGGGAACGCCATAATACTTCCTCACACTGATCAGTGAGGCTGTTGATGTAGATGCAGAGTGATAACTACAATTTCACATTCAGGTGGACAGGCAAGGCAACTGCATCAGGAGCAGAGGAGTAGTTATCGCCGTGATGTTTCCTTCGTATTTGTGGATCGGGAATTGCACCGTCATACGTTGTAAGGTATTTTCTAGATGACCACTGGAGAGTTTTTTTTAATGTTCCATTTGTGCATCAGGTATCCGCATCTGCCAGGGTGTGTGCAGATGTGGTTTAAGGGTGGACCATGAGCTTCGTGGAAGACCACAAACCAGGGATATTCTGCGTTTGGTCTTTCACAATGTGTTTGTTTGTAAGTTCGTTTCAACTCCATTCAGCTTTCCAAGATTCATCGGGGTTGAATTCGCATTGCTTAAGGTAAAGCGCATTGGTCTATAAGGGCTTGCGTCTCAACTCACCACTCATGTTAGCTGTCGCCTGGATTCCAGCCACCGGAATCAACGCCACTCAAACTCCTGTTAACTCCAACGTCACAAGTACCTTTCCAATAGCAAGCATTGTTGCTTTGTGATCCATCTAACACTGTTCAAGGCTGCATCAATACTAGGTTTGCAGCTGTAAAAATTTGCAATGTATTATTCATTGTGACTTTCATCGGTGATATTCAGGAATGCAATTAGCCAAACATCACAACGCAAGACCCTCGTGAAAATAAAGACCCCTTGACACTCAGTGGGTACATCGCTGAAATTATAATTACTTCACGAGAAGTAAAAGCACGCAAAGAAAAACGAGCTTCAGCATGAGGCAATGTCAACGCTGTCGAAGCAATGGAGTGAAAATTCACAAAGCACTGCAGAGAATATATTAGTAACTACAGTCAGATATACAGTAGTGATCAGTGCTCCGTTGTTGTGCTTGTCTGTGTGACCTTCCATTACCCTTTTTACTCACGTTGAGGTCGCATTGCTAAGCAGTCGATTAGGGCGAGCAAGTGGCTGCCTCTGGGCTCGTGAGTGCTGCAGGACAGACATGACTGGCTGGAGAACTGGTAATAAATCAATCTAATCGCGTTATTTAAAGGTATGCGGACCTACCGTTTCAAATGCGATGTCTCCGTTTTTGTTCAAAGGAAATCTACGAAGTGAGCAAAGTCAAGGGTAAAAGTGCAAAATGAGTGTGCAGTGGAGAACGGTATGTAAATGTGAAGAACACGTTTGTGCACTCTAAGTTTCGTAACTAGTTTGTAAACAATTAAGCATATAATTTGTAATTTCCTGCTCTAACAAGCACAATGAAGTATGGTCGACCCCCCCCCCCCCCTCATGATTGACACAACATGGGATGTTTTAATGCAGCAGTGGATTGACAATGAAATGTAAATTACTTTTTATTATTATTTAGTAACAATAATAATGACTTCATCAGTAACACTTATTCACACCAATGGGCCAAAAATTCCAATTTCATGGCGGCCCTCATAAAAACGAGTCTCGAAACTCAGGGGATACATACATGTGTGTGTCTCTCTGCGTGTGTGTCCCTTCTCTATGTGTGTCTCTCTCTCTGTGTGTGTCTCTCTTTGTGTCTGTATTTGTCTCTCTCTCTCTCTGTGTATGTGTCTCTCTCTATGTGTGTGTCTCTCTCTGTGTTTGTGTCTCTCTCTCTGTGTGTGTTTCTCTCTGTGTTTGTCTCTTTCTTTAAATGTGTCTCTCTCCGAGCTTGCATTTACATACAGTTCTCACCTGATGACGGTTGCTTGTGTTGCGATCGAAACGTCGTAATATTTTAATTAATTATTTCTACGTGACTTTACCGAGAGAACCAAAGAGTAATTCCTACATACACGAAAGCTTCAAATCAAGATTGATACGTGGAATTATTATTACTTCGCCAAACACCTGAAAAATAAGAGCATCGCGTAAGGAACTATGCCTGCCGTCGAAAAATTGAGTAATAATGCACACAGCACTGAAATTTAATGTTGGGCCATAGATATGACAGACTGATCACACGGAACCTATTTCATCAGAAGGTTAAATTGTAGAAATCTTCCGTGGAATTGGAAAAGGTGAATGAGAGGTCAGAATTTAAATACGAATAACAGTTTGGGTGAGCCCTATCTTGAGGGGAGGCTACATTGTTCCGTGAAACACACAGCATCGCGTACGACGGCTTTCTTGGCAAGATTTGTTGAACGATAGGGGAAATGGCGCAGGAGTCTGAATAGATTTTAAAATTACAATGAATTGGGGGGGGGGGGTAAACAGGTAGGAGTAACTTTAATCTATTAAAAAAAAAGCTATCTGCCCCTAAATCAAATGCCTGCCTTTGACATGTGGCCCCCACGTGCCAAAGTATGCACGAGCAAGCCCTGGGAAAGAAAAGAAAAGGAGTGTGCATGGCTCCAGGGAAGATTGTACTTCTACTACAAGTGGCAGTGCAGGGGCAGCGAGAAGCCAAGCCCTCGACTCCCAAGCCAATGGCACAAAAACAATGAGAATGCAAAATGGATTTGTAGCTTTCGTGACTGCAAGGATTCATACTCTTTGGTTTTTTCGGTAAAGTCACGTAGGTAAAAAGAAAACAAATAAATTAAAGCACGACGTTTCGGAGGCAACACAATACTTGTGTTGCCTCAATACTTGTGTTGCCTCAGAAACACAC
Organism: Lampetra fluviatilis; assembly: GCF_964198595.1. Taxonomy (NCBI): domain Eukaryota; kingdom Metazoa; phylum Chordata; class Hyperoartia; order Petromyzontiformes; family Petromyzontidae; genus Lampetra; species Lampetra fluviatilis. The sequence goes on from NC_136280.1 coordinate 12,346,170, forward strand.
GTTTGTGTTGCCTCCGAAACGTCGTGATTTAATTTATTTGTTTTCTTTTAACCTACGTGACTGTACCGAAAAAACAATGAGAATGCAAAATGAGTTTTTTTTTACTTACAGGAAAAAAAACATTCTGGGTCATCTCTTAGCGGCACCTGCAGTACTTTTTATTTAGGGGTTTTGAGCAGAGCAGGTTAAATGTCTGCACCGTACCCTTTAAACAGTTGGAGTGGTCGTTTAATGCAAATCTCTGCAGAGTATTTGACATCTGGAGGTCCCCTTGAGGCTTGATGTGTGTGTGTTTGTATTTTTGTGGGGAGTTATGTAGGAGTGGTTAAGACAGCCACGGGTGAACACCAGCGAAGAACATCTGAAGCAGTCCTGTTCGGGGTCTCCTACTAGGTCGAATGAGTCTAAAATGAGTACTTGGTGCGGTAAGTAAACATCAGCACTGGCCATAAAAATATGACCAGCGACGGGTGAAAGCTACACCACCCCCTCATGTGCCATGCTGGCCTTAATAGGCGCTTACTAACATCACTTTCCCTAACGGTTTATAAGGCCTTACACGGGATTGTTATCCAATTAATTGTCTTGTCTGTGTGACACGGGCTGGAGAAGAGATGGACTAATGCGGTACGGGAAGATGTGGAGGTAAGTGGACTTGCTGAAGACTGGGACCAGCGGTGTCAATATCAGCCTCTATGTTAGAGGCTCGTGAAGAACGCTATTGGCAGTTGGAGGCAGTCGCCCTCCAAAAACAACGGAGGGCAGAGGATTTACGCTCACAACAACGAGTAGAGTGCCAGGCGTATAAAATTAAGACAATTGGCACAGTAGGGGCTACAGCTGGTGTATTTGCCAGTCATCTCAGTCAGCCAACCTGTGGCACCTGGGTCTGTCCCGTGAGCCTTCGACACTTCACGTGGCCTCAACGTGCACCTGGCCTGGCACATGCGTCGCGGTGACGTCACCGTCACTTCGTGGCGAATGGCGGATATTGGGATTAATTGCTGATGTGCACACCACTTACAATTGCTCAGAGTTTGTTTGATAATTGCACGATGGTGAGGAAAGTGCAAAGCAATGTTAATTTCGTCAGAATTTTATTCTTGGTCGAGTTAAACAGGAGCCTATGGAATTTTAGTCAAATAATCTGTCAATATTCTAGATTTGAAGCTTTCGTGACTGCAAGGATACATACTCTTTGTTTTTTTCGGTAAAGTCACGTAGGTTAAAAATAAAACAAATACATAAAATCACGACGTTTCGGAGGCAACATAAGCCTCCGCATTCAGGTGGAACCGCCACAGCAAAATTGAAACAGTAATTTTGCTTTACCGAAAATATTCTGTCAATATTTTGCAAATTGTCATCAACTCGGCCGAAGACTAAAATTCCTACTGAATCAACACTGGAGCGAAGTGCCATTTTAATGTGATGTAGTCCTTCAGGTTGACTCAGTCCAAAATGGCTTCCATTAAATAGCCCGCAATTTTTCAAGGTCATGAAGATGTGAATTCAATCCCCACTTATTTTTGTAAATGTCGGGAGTTGGCAGCATTTATGTACAAACCTCGTTCCAAAGAAAGCGCAAATACGCTTATCGAATTGGTTTGCATAGTTTCTTAAATGATTCGGTGTATACTGGGCATGCAGCACTTGTTGGCAGACCACTCTAATGATTTTTGGCACAAAAAATAATTGCCTCTGAGCACCTCTATTGCCCCCTTTTTTCCTAACTGGCTTGGTAAACATGACTTATTCGTGCAGTACTGCACAATTGAATACTTCCAATGTATCGATGCCATTACAAATCCCCAAATAAACAGAAAGAATGGCATCTATTTTATTACCCCCTCTCAATCTCCCGCATGCTGTGTGCAGTGCTTTGAAACCAAGTAATTATTGTGCACTGTTGCAACAGCTCGGCCTCAGGGAGCAAGCTTGATTCCTAAATCCCAATGTAAGCCTTCATATTTATTGTGGAAGCTTAGAATTAGCTTTTTTTAGTGCCTGTGGTTCAAATAAGCAGTCTGACTAATTGCTATCTCCTCAGAATCGTGGGGAACTCCTCCAATTAACTAAGAGGTTATTTAGTTTATAAATATATATCTTACCATACAATATAAGGGACATATAGTGCCCATCTATATAGGGAGGTGAAGCAGTGGTGCAGTGTTTTATCGCTCAGGATACCGCACTATGAACCCAGTAGTACCCAAAAACCAATGAGAGATATTTCATTTGATTTGGCAACAGGGAGGGTAATAGCAGGACCCACAAAGACAAAGATCACCCGTAAAACCTTAACATATGTTTGGGGCAAGTGCTAGAAGCATGCACCTATGAAGACCGGCACAGCACACGAGGGGGTGGGTGGCCAGCACCACGCCCGGCCGCCTTTGTCTCCCTCGTGGCGATGTTGACACACTGCGTCAGGCACTCATTTTAAGGCTGAGTCGACCTAGGGGAGGCGCACGACCAGTTCAGATAATCGTCACTGGCGTTGGCCGTGAGTGGCGAGCAGCGTTCGTAGCGCAGCGCTACCAACGTCACACCTGGCCACCTTAATCATGTTCACACAGAGGTTACGTGGCTATATTTTGCCCACTAATTGTGGAAACAGTGCTGGCCCTTTGTGCCATTCGCAGCAAGGAAGAGAGATGTTCTGTATCTAACAGGTCTTCAAACAGCACCAACTGGGGCAAAGCGGCACTGATCCGAATATCATGTTAACAATAAGGCCAATTACCCCCATTAGCGGCACCTGCTGTAGAGTGCTTTGAAACACTTCTATCAAAGCTCCCATTTTGCAATTTAAGTACACGGGGAAACGATCTATTTGGCGGAGGCGAAGCAGGATGGTGCATTGACTCATGGGATGGAGGAACGCAGGGTTTGGGTAACTCATGCGATGGAAGAAAGGAAAGAAGGTCTGGAGATCTCATGGGGAGAGATAAGAGGCACCGGTCTGAAAGTCAAACAGGTGAGCAGAGGAAGTCCAGGATATGTAATTTGGCCTCGGTTTGTGAGATCTCGGATGAACGCAACATATTCAACTGAGACAAGTGCATTTCCAAAGACTACAGAGCCAGGGGATCATTTGGATCAGTTGACGTTAATTTGTCTTTTACAGGATCTGATCGATAGCATGTGTGTACGTTATCGATGGTAGAAAACCTTTCCTAAAACATGACTTGCATCGGCTCTGCTTGGTTACTCTCTACAGTTTTCCATTATCCGGTTCCCAGTGATCGTATTGACGTATATATATATAAATATGTGTGTGATAAGACGCATTTGTAATTGTTCAAGTCAGTTTTTTTTCGTCCTTTTTTTAAAAGAAGACAAATTGAGGCATGATTCTGTAAATTATGAATTTGGTAATTAGGGCCCACTAAATGTGTAACAAAAAAACTAATCCTTGCTTCTGTTTTATTGTATCCACAGTTATACTATCTAGTTTCCTTTTTGTTTAAATTAGCAGAGGGATTTCTTGCAGTTCCCTAAAACAAACTGAATGTTCATATGCACCAGGGGTCAGACTATTTCCTCCGATGAAGAGGAGGACGTTCCAGATGTCACACGCACACATACATCGCAGTTGAAGGGGTAAGCGCTGACCTTCACAGAGTGTGAAAAAAGGAAATGGTGTTGTTTTTTTACAAGTCTAACATTGCACCACGTTATAAACTCTCCTTGACAGCGTTGATGTATTGGGTGTTAAGGTGGCTTGCCTCTAAGTCCAAAGATCACTTGTTCAAATCATCTCTACCAAGAACTATTCGACGAATAAAGAAAACGCGAGGTGTGCCTTCCTTCGCTGGGGATGTTAAGCTTTACCCTTCGGTTTCCTGCTGTAATCTAATACAAAACACCACAAGGCCAGGCTGTTCACAAGGCAGCTATCGTCACGTGTTTGCATTATACACGGCAAAAAAACACCAATGTCCTTTTGATGTTGCCCATTCCCACTTCACTTTGAAAAGTGCTCATTAAACGAGAGCCGTAATGAACTACGAAACATTTACATACTGAACTCTAGGCAGTGAACCGTTAAATAATTGGTGATATAGTAACTGACATACATACCATCAGCATGGCTCCGATCCCCTTGCATGAGGTATATCCATTACAGGCTCAACAGTCTTCGAGTAATCGTTACGATTAAATTCAGCATTCCAGATTCGTTTGTTGTTTACATTTTGGTGAACTGAACATCTTAAGAACATGCATGTCTGCGAGACCTATCCACTGAAAAAGACTGACGGAGATAAGATACTGGCATTCGAAATGTATTGCTACCAAAGGATACTGCATCTAAACTGGACCCACAGAGTCACCGACGAAGAAGTAAGAAAAAGGTTGCACATGGAAACACACCTCGTACGGTCAGTGATAGCAAGGAAACTGACACTATTTGGACACGTTTGTAGGATAGACAACAACAGGGAAACGTAATGTGTGTTGTTCAGAAAGATTTAAGGAGCCGAAAATAGAGGAAGACCTAACAGGGAATGGCGTGACGACGACATAAGAGATTGTTCCAGAAAGATGTGGTACTTCTTGAGTATATTGGCACAAGACAGAGAAAAGTTGAAACAAATGACGACATGTGCAGTGGACACATATGGGCCATCTGCTCATGGATCGCGATGATGATGATGAATGCAGCCATTCAACAGCTCCCAGGTCATGTGAATCATTGCAATGGAAAGCTCACGCCACCGCTGGCGGAAAAGCCTCCACTTGAGAAGGTGTTTTGGCCTACTCTTCCAATATTGGCCAAACATCCTCAAAGTGGTGGGATTAGCCACACTATATCCCACCACACTTTGGTGTAACCCACCCACACTGCTAGCCGGACAGAGGTGGAGAAGGATTTATGTAACGTCCCACATTGTTTTAACTGCCGAGCCGAGAGATTGAACCGGTCACCTTTGGATTGCAAGCTCAGTATTTTCACCATTACACCACAACAGCATTCACCAACTATACGAATAAAATGAATAACTTCTTACACACACACAGTTCCGTGCATGTATCATGAGTTTAATACGCGACATTAACTCTTGCATTACTACACCACTTGTCTAAAGCACATCAACTAACACAAGTGCAATAAAAAAATAGAATTCTAACACAGACTCATCAAGACCGATTCGTTAACGGACATATGTTCGTGTAAAATATGTATCTATTTGGTTTTTAATAAAGCTATAACGATTCCTCAATTAAATTGATTAGTCGCCAAAAAAATCATGATCCACTGCTTTTTTGTGATCGATTGCTCGAGCTCGTTGACAAACAGCGACGGTGCCGACATCTCGAAGGCAGAAAACCCCCCGACAAGCCATGGCCCAGTGTGACACGGCTGACGGCGCCGATGATGTCAACAAACCCCACCCATCACTTCCCGTCCAGCGGCAAAAGTGGCAACGGAGATTAGGCTTTTTTATTACACGCTTTTTAAATCCTTTATATTAAGTTCGCTTGCTTGTTTGCTTGCGTGCTTGCTTGCTTGCTTACGACCGTGCAAATCTTTCGGTCGTTTTTTAACCCACTTCCCGTGATCCAATCGAGCTGACATTTTCCACACAAACTCGTTGTGCGTGACAATTAATTTTCGTGAAATTTTATTTCCAAAATTTTACACTGTTTAGGGAAAAAATATTTTAATATTTAATTACCAATTGCTTAATGCTGGCAGACAATCATCTGACCCATAGGTGGCAGCCATCTCAAGCCAAAGGACGAGAAGACTCTAGCCGCCACGCATATAAAGGATTTAGAGTGAAAAACTTTGTTTTTACGGGTTAATTTTTTTATGAACTCACTCTCTCTGTTGTGCCCTAAAATATTGTAACTACATTTTTTCCCACTTCCCAATGTGGTATCGACTGCAAACTTGGTATACTTATTTCATACTGATGACAATACTATATTCTATCATTAAATATGAAAAATACATATTTTTTAACATTTCTTTTTATATGTTATGTTTCGGCTTGGGTCTAATTGTCCCCGCTCAACTGACGTTGGCTGTAAATCACCACGGTCTCATACGGGGCCACTTCCTGGAGTCGTGGAGTTCTTCCATTACTAGTACGGTACATTTAATTAAAGCGTGTTTAAAAAAAGTTTTTTTAAATAGTACTTGTTTTTTCCACAAATACGTTTTGTGTTGTCTGGTTATTCGAGTTATCTAACCAATCATTGATTACTTCAGCTTATCAGATAGCCCAGCTCGCGTTAGCGGGACCCGTGGGCTCTATTCCGCAGCCAAGAATCCTGGTGCCAGCATTAGATCATGTTTTATTAAACGTTGCTAGTGTCATGACACATACTTGCCAAATTTGAAAATGTAACCAGAGGCAAATTTTTTATGACACTTTTCCCATCGTCGATGCCGGACATCTGTGTAAGCATTGCACATTTAACTATGTGAATCTTTAGGGCATATGTACTATGTGCATACAATAATCTACACCTGTGCATTTTGTGTGTGTGTGTGTAATTTTAGACTGGGTGCTCAAATTAGTTTGCATGAAGCCTCTTTTCAAGAATACCATATTTGTTTTTTCTGAATATATTTACTCAGTGTAACACCACGGAGCTAAATATAACATGTTTACAAGGAACTCATAGAAATTCTGGTTTAGTAACAGTACACGCCAAACAATTACTGTGGAAAGATATGACACATAGAGGTAGATTGTTTAGATTGTTTGGCGAATAGAAATGTCCACGTGATAAGTCACTTCGTTGAGCTATCATTTGTGGCCAGGTGGCTTCTGAAAAAGAAGCTAATAGCTCAGTGGGCTTTTCCTGCTAAAATAAAATAGTTTCGTTTCATTTGTATATGTATACTCTTTGGTTTTTTCGGTCACCTACGTGACTTTACCGAAAAAACCAAAGAGTATGAATCCTTGCAGTCACGAAAGCTTCAAATCTAGAATTGTATATTTACATTAGTGATTTGCTTGCATTTCCTACACTTTGCACTCCTCATCATGTGTTTGTATTGTTCGTTGTTGCAACGTTCTAACCCGCCCCTATTGGCCATCTGTGAAAAAGAGCTTTACAGCTCAATGGATTCCTCCAGTATAAATACATATTCTCATTCTGGTGTTATTTTTAGTGCTCTGGACTAGCAATCCAGACATTTTCAATTTTAATATCCCAATTATAATTCAGGTGAAATAATGCACAAGTTTCTTAACTCCCCCCCCCCCACTGCACCCCCCTCCGCCTCTTTTCATGTAGCAGTGCAAATGTGTTCCCCACCGTCTATTGGTGGTGGGGTAAAGTGTGGGTACTCCAACCTCTCCCAAGACATCTGGTCACCGTGCAAGAGTTGGCCGAAATCACCCCGTAGCGGTGTCGTGAGTGATTCTGATCAGGAGTGAATAGCTTATGGCCCGAGGCAGTTGCTTTACGAAGTTGCCACACTTATCAGCAGAGCAGAGAAGAGTGAGTCACTTTAAACTCAACAACCATTACATTTTCAATCAAATAAAAACAAAATAATTGCACCGCACGAGCTAAATTTCACGTCGGTGTGAGGATTCCTTCTTCGCGAACAAAACAGAAATATTTCCAGACGCCTCACTACCAAACGTACAAAGCAACGTGCTGCAAGATGACAAAGCGGTCACGCAGGCTATGAAATGTGGAGGCAAGGATGCATATGGAGAGTGGTGAATTGGCGTGGCAATCTCATGGAAATACAGATGAAGCCTGTCCACTGGATTGAACACTTCATCTCTAACCCTCCTTCTTGGGCTTGTTAATTTCACAGGAAGCATTTAACTCTTCCATACTTTCAGCCATGTTTTTGTAAGGAAGGATATTCATGATCTGGCACGGTTAACACTTGATTGGTATCACGTGCGGGCCTGAAGTCTGGGTGTACATTTGTGCATGTTAAATTTAAAATTGATGGTTTAAGAAATTTTAAAAAACACGGGCAGATATAACACGTCTATAAATATGGCAATAGACAGCGCTACTGGAAATCCATGTGTGCCTGCATTCCTCATATGCGCTAGGCTCAGAATATGTCTAAGTGCATTGGTTAATATGTTGGAAAGTTGACGGGTGAGTTTATTGGAAAATTATTTTCATTTCAGACAAGCTACAAGTAAGAACATGCATATAAACATTTTACAAACAATTTGTTTAGGTTAGTGACAATACAGTTAAGCATTTTCCTGCAACCAAATCGCCCTGAATGTGCCTTACCTCATCAGACCTCAAAAGTTAAGCAATGTGAGACGCATCAGTACTCAGATGGCAGACTGCCTGGGGATACCATTAATGATCGGCACGAGCAGTGCAAGTTGTCCAGACTTTTTTGTGTGTTAGTTTGTTGTCCAGCACCTCTGATTATCACGGTTGGATAGTATGGTGCGAAAGAAGGTCAACGTACGTACATATATACTTTGCAGCATGAGAATGGATTGAATATAGATGTGCAGTGCTCAGAGGGTTATCCTCTCATAGGTGTTGATTTTCGAATGTTCTCCCAGATAAAACCAACATTCATGACTCTGGCCAAACTTCCTCACGAATGACCTTTGTGAGAAAAAAGGCCATAAAACCATCACTGAGGCTTTTTTCAGATCGATCATGAGCATTATGACTGCTACGAATTTACTTTGAAACCCCTTATGCTATACACGTGTATCGTATTTCCTTTGAATGGTGCAAATGTGCACACAGATTAAACAGAGCAGAGTGGCATTGTTTTTATTTATTAAGCTTTTAATCGCAAACAGCGATGGAATGAGAGTCACATATAAATACAATAGGCTAAGAAAACTCGTAGGATTGGCCAGGAAAATAATTATCATTGCATTGTGGAATATTGGTGCTGCCTGCATTTCTATGCTCATTGTTTTTACGTGACAGATGAGCACAGATGTGGGAAGTGATAAATCCAAGCGGTTAGAATCCCTCGTCACAGATCCGGCTCACACAGGTCTCACGATGATATCCCACTGCCGTCTTTTTAGACGACACAGGTTGTTATCAATGGGTTTGCGATATAAATGCGGTCGTGTCACATTTGCAAGTTGCATTGCCGTTCTGCCCTCTGTCAGGACAATAGACGCACTGAAATAGTTATCATGCGAGTACAGAAATGTATAAAAGGAGCAAAGTAGTAATACGATCGGTACGTTTAATTTAAGATCTCCCTTGAAAAATAAACTGAAATATATTGCCCTCTATCCATTTTCCCATTTTGATGAAGCTTACATGCACTCGTCATTGACAGATGGGTAACATATGACATGATTAAAATATCACGCTTTTCATAACAAATATAATCTTACTATCGGGTGTTTATATGGGGTCGTGTCGGAGTGGTTATGTATCTATTTTGGATTTATTTTGCACCGTACATAGCCACTGATCTCATCACTCTCTCTCTCTGCAGTGGTCATCCTCGTGAGCACAATCCCTACCTCGACTGCCATCCTATTGGTCATCATCCGTTAATTAAAGCCCTCCCTTACTTTCCATCAGAGTCATTGTTACATCTCTAATTCATGGTTGTTCTCTGATCCGTGTGTTCATCTTTCCGTCTCTCAAAGTAATTCCCAGAATGCGTCTGCCTCCATGCTCATTTTTACATTTTCAGCTCTGTTGTTCTATGTTCTTTGTCATTTTCACATTTTGATGTACATGTCATAGAATGGAAAATACCCTCATACATATTTTAGACCGTTATAGAGAGTGTATATTGATTACTTTATTTAAATACAGGAGGAGGTGTTTGAAGTAATGTGTATACTGAATTTTCAAAGTTTAAATAATTAAAGACATGTCATTCAGTTTTATTGATTTCCTTTACCTCTCTGACCCAAGCTTCATTTAAATATGCATGTTGTATGTATGTATGTTGAAACACTACACCTGTTCTCAATGGTGAGACTCAACTTCAGCTGGTGCCTGCTCATTGCTTTATTAACCACCTTCGTCAGGTGTGCTGTGGTATGATATAAAAAAAAATCCCAATGTACAACTGAACCATGCTGAGACCTTGCCGAGCCAGCCCGGCACACGTCAGGAGGCGGCCGATTGTTTTTTTTCCACTGCAGAACCTGACCCGTGTCGCTGACGTCACACGCAATGAACTTGTGACCAAAATAATAATGAACTCCACTCTTGGCCCTGCTTGACCCTGAGCAAGATTCAGATGTCTTGTGAGGCCAGACTTTCACGGTTTCTTTCTGACTCGGCTCGACATATAGCCAGTGGAAAAACACCCATACCCTGGACATCTGTAAAAAAAAAGCTTTATAGCTCATCGGATTCCTCCAGTATAAGTCTTCTGATTCTGACCCCTGGCTCACACAGCCCAGATGTGCAGGTGGAAAAATAGGTAATAGAGTCACCGCCTATAACTCACTAGAGTGTCTAAGTTGAGTCCCAATGTACGCGCCTGGCACAGGTAAAAAACAAATCACGGGGTAGAACACACTGCCTCCCCAAACCGGCTTGATCACACCTCAGTTACCACTCACCGCGTGGCCTCGCGTGCACCGTATTGAACTCCCAACACTCTTCAACCTCTCAACCTCCATCCCTCACCCACCTCCCCTGTGGGGAATCCAGGGCATACGGACGGAGAGCAGAATAAAAGAATGTGCGCATTTGGTCGCCAAACAGCGCAGTAACACTACAGGTTCATCTTTGCACAAGTAAATAATGTTCAGTGAAATGTGCGCACCATGGTCTCTCTTTTTTTTCCTAGCCTCATTTTTTTTTGCCTGAATGCGTTCTGATCATTCACAAGACGGGTCAAGAAAAAATAAAATCTTGTAGTCAGCTGAGGGTCACGGAATTCTCATACATGTACACGCACACAAACACACACCCCCTCCACTCTCATCCTGTAAAAAAGCCATTGAAATCGAAGGCGGGCCTCTGCCCGTGGGGAGGCCCGTTTTAAACACTAGAGAAGTGAAGAACTCTCCTGGGCCGAGCGTTCTCCCAAGGAGGGAGTGCTATTTCAAGCGGCAGTCCAGACCCCTTCTGCTTCATTGAATGCAGGGGGGCATCGGGGGCCTTACAGCCGTGACAGCCTTTTCAAAACAAAGCCTTCACCCCACGCACTCGTGTGTGGGCCTCGCTTATGAGTTATCATTCTTGCACGCCACCCTTCAAACACGTGCAAATAACTTCCCCAATACTTTTTTTTTATCGCACCCTCTCTCGTTTCGGGCAATATTTTGAAGGTGACGTCCCAAGGTCACTTCTCATTTTCCTCCTTCACTTGAAGGAAGGCGGCTGCGATGGTATGCGGTGCGCGAGCGTTGTTTTTAACGTGCTTATTTGTTTGCTTTTTAAACAAGCATGCTAAAGTTTGGAATACGTCTGAATGAAGAAATATATATATACACACGTGGGCTGAGTGGCACAGAAGACTATTGCTTATGTCATATCACAACACTCAACCAGTAACAACCCAGTAGCATGGTGGGGGAGGGGCGGCAGTGTGCTGGAGGGGGCTGAGTCCCCCTTTTAATTCATTAGGCTAAAAGTTTGTTCCCCACTGACTGTGTCTTGCCTTCCCTGGGTTATTGTACGCCCTCCTTTTAAACAAGTTCATGCTCCATGGCTTAGATCCTGGGTTTGAGCATTGGCTGAACAGCCAAGATAACAAGAGGTCTTCATGTGCATCGTCCAACTAAACATTTCCATTTTAAAAGCCTACCGAATGAAGTTGATTTGCTACCAAATGTAGTTGACCCTCCCCGAGATATTAATTTAGGTCACACAGTTATTATTTAGCACTCCGTGCTCTGGCCACTGTCACCTGAGTTCGATTCGATTCCCAGCCGTGCCGAGAGCATCGGTGGCGAGTGATATCTGAATTCTGAAACCAACACCTGGGGACCCCTTTCACCAACATGCACAAAAACCAAAATGGTGAAGTGTGGTCAATTCCACACGACTAGCACGTCATGTATGGCAATATTAGGCGTTCATCTAGCAGCGAATTTGACTTACGGGGCCGTAAATTACCGTTGTTATTAATTGATGGGACAAATCGACGTATCATTAACCACCCATCGATACAGCTGAAGGTATTTTAACTTGTGGTTGTAGCAATAGAGTTCCCATTTGGAGAGATGCGCGCACTGGAGGTAGATCTGTGTGGTGCCTTTCACAGGCCATGCCCAATGCGCTGTAATGCAATCCTCTGCTATCCACAGGAGACTTCATGATGGACAACCGGTGTGCTTTGTGCCTCAGACACAGGCGGTACAATTGAGGCACGATTTGTGGAACCCTAAACCCCGTAAAATATCACAACACAACCGTTGCTCTAACTCACCGATATCACTACCTGCCATTTGGCCTCATTGCATAAACCATGACCAGCAGCAGACACGATCGTAGCGATGGATATGGGGACAGGTGCCCCTTGCTGGGGAAGGCTTGTTTCCTTCAAATACTCTCCGTCTGGAGGCGTTTGCTACCACAGACAGTAACGTATGCGTGCAAGTTTAACTTATTTCGCACCATACGTAGTCAACCGTGATAATAGGAGGTGCGGGAAACTAAACAACAACAACAACCCCGTTTGGCCGTTCGCCCTCCTAGCCCCAACAATCCCAGTGAATTGTCATGAATCAGGGCTGCAATTTCCACCAATCAGTTACTTTTTTTTAATGTCACCGTCTCGTTTGTAGTGTTCCCAATTTTTTTTGCTCTCGCTTTTGCTACAATTCTTGGTCACTTCATTGGCTTCTCGATCTGCATAGCTCTGCGGTCTGATTTCGGCACGATGTCCAGCACATGGAGCAAAATGTCGGGACTTCGTGCCGAACAACACAGCACAGGCATATCAGTTTCACACATAGCAGTAGGCTTTCGCGATCAATATTGTCCATGATAGAGGGGGTTTGTTGGGTTAGATCGCGTAAACATAAATGTGTCGTTAAACCCGCCACCACCCGACAGAGCCAACTAGTAAGGTCTGTCACGTAAACAGAACGTGCCAATCCGTTACTAGTTCAGCACACCGGTGTGTTGGAGATATTCTAAATGTTGTGGATTTGCTCTCCAACACACCGGTGTGCTGTACTAGTAAATAAATTGGCATGTTTTGTTTACATTACAAACCTTACGAATTGGCTGTGTCGGGTGGTGGCAGGTTTAGCGGCACATTTATATTTACGTGATCTCACCCAAAACACCCTCAATTAAGGATATTGGCTTAGCATTTGCATAAGTGGAAAGGTAGTGGTTCTTGCCCACACACGTGCTTCAATGTGTTCGAGTGTGAGCCTCAATGTTAATCGATGAATCAGTGCATCATTGCACCTCTAGTAGGGAGGTCGCGTACACACTTGACATGAGGGTGCTGCCAACCCCCACCTCCCAAGAGAGGAATTTGCTAACAGCGACGCCGCCCAGCATCACTCACCGGCGCAAGACGCTGAGTGAAGGCTTCATTGTCGAGTTGAAAGAACGCATTAGTTGTTTAAAATTGCCAGTTTCCTCTGTGCGCTTGTAAATGGATGAATATTGAATTCGTGATATTCTTGGTGAGTAGCATACACTTATACTGGTAGGAACCTCCTGGTTACACCAGCCCACAGGGGATTATTGTGTCCGTCGTGCAGGGAGGGGCTGGGTGGGGAGGGAGGGGCTGGGTGGGGAGGGGCTGGGTGGGAAGGGTGGGGCTGGGTGGGGAGGCAAGGGTGGGGAGAGGCTGGGTGGGGAATGTGGGGAGGGGCTGGGTGGGGAGGGTGGGGCTGGGTGGGGGGTGACAGGGGTGGGGCTGGGTGGGGAGTGGCTGGTCACCCCGTGGTGCCCTTATAAAACTCAACGTTTAACCTACTCACGCCGGCTTGTGCCCGCCCTCACAGTCGGGCATATTTCCGGAATACACCACGCCGCCGTTGACCCTGGCCATTGACCGAGCAACCCAACGTTCCTACCAGCTCCCTCTGCAGGAATGTGTTTCTCAGGAAGCTGCCAAGTGGTGCACCCTCTGAGCCTTGTCTTATTTACCAGAGCACGTGCTTAAGATTAGGTTTTGGCTCACCATCATCGAACAAAAACGGTCGCTGCATCGCCACGCTTTTGTGTCGCGCTTCTGCGGCCGTCTGGAACGCTCTTCCTTCCGATATTAGGAAACCACTGGAGCTATGCACTTTGAAGTCGAATTTGAACACTCATTTCTTTAGAACTGCTTTTTGTATTCGGTTTGTTGCCCTTCCCCCGCACCTCCAATAAGCGCGGTTGGCTTTGTACAGTGCGAAAGAAGTTTAAACATATATACATGTGTAGGAAGTGGGTGCTTTTTAATAATGCGAATGAGCATATAAAGAAACTAGTATACTTACTGTAAGTCATTACTGTTTAATGGGGGAGGGGGCGGGACACACAAGCACATTGTCAACAAGACTGCATTTGAATGTGGACATTGATTAATTAATTCACTTATATATCAGCAATAACCACGATCTGTTGATGTTTACAGTCCCATACATAGTCTACATTGAGGAAATGTAATTATTGTACAGCATTCGTGTACGTGTGTTCATATACAGTAATCTAAACATGTAATTTTCAAATATGATCATCGTAACATCGTCGTTTTACCATGGTAAACAAGTACAGGAATACTTGAGGGGGAAGTGGGGTGGTGGAACAGTGGACCGTGCACTGCACTCCGTACTTTGTAACCTAAGTTCGATTCCTGGCCACGGCTAGCATCAGTGGCAAGCGATGGTTGAACCGGTTCTATCCACACCTGCCTCGTGCCTTTCTTCCCCTCCGCTTCACAAACCCGCACTGGCACAGTGTGACGAAGTACAGGGGCTCCTCTACTTACGAACATTCGACTTACAAACTTTCAGAGATACGGACAAAACAGTCAGTATGTCCAGTTTTCTGTTTGGACCGTGACATCTGCATCGGCAGAACATGAAGAACCAGTGGCATCTACATCTACAGGAATTTATACAACTTTTTAAAGCCATTCCCCGTGTTTACTGTACATGCCTTACAACATGTCTGGAATCGAGAGGAGTAAATTTGGACTTACGAACACCTCGACTTATGAACAAACCGCTGGAACCGAACTTGTTCGTAAGTAGAAGAGTAGCTGCACCTCCAAACAACCCCATAACCAACGTAACCAACATAATGCGGCGAGCCCTTTGTACGGAAGGGGAATTTACAAACAAGCCGTCCATTGTTCCTCTTATGACTGGAATAGCCACAGCTTCACTCGGAGACGTATTTACAATTTATCTCATTTCATAATAAAACTGTAAAAAGAGATGAAAAACATTATGGCCTTAACTGAGAAAAAAAAGTAAATGGGGCAAAGCATCGTTCACTTGTTTCCTCGTCTCCCCACCTTTAAAGAAAATCCGGAACTCTTTCACCCATTCACAAAAGACGGATCTCTCCAGCAAACGTAAGCCACGCTCGCTAAATGAATGTGAGAAACTAAAGGACAATAACGAAACATAACATGCTCAGAACAAAACACATTTAATCCCCACTACCATTGGTAAACATTTATTCCAAGAAAACATATATAAAGCTAAAAAGCTATTTACAAAATACTTACCTCCTGCCAACAAAAGCCGGGTTATAGGTCAGCATTGGCCTTTTGAAATCGTGCTCTTCCAGCCACTCCGCAAAAAAATCACTCTGTGTGTGTGCACGATGACCAATGAACATCGCTGCTGTGTCTAACAATACAGGCATTGCTCACGCAAATGCCAGAGGTGTATACGTGCTGCATTTGTACTAACCAGCAAACCTGTGGGTGATACCCTTGAATGGTAATGATATGTTACAAGCTGGGACAGGTCTTTGGGCTTCCACATAAAAGGGGTGGCTTTGCCACACCCGCTAAATAGTGGAACAAAACAACATTCGCACCTGGCTATGGAAATCCGAATCTCCTCTTCTCTCGTTTCTTTTTTCCTGGCTGACACCTTTTCAACGAGTGGTGTGCTTTGCTGACAGCACGAAAGTAGACGACGAGGCGGGAAAAAGAGCAAGGGCTGCTGTCGCTATAGCGGCCTCACAGTGGCTATGAGATGTTAACTACCTCGCCTGGTATACAGGAGGTCGTGGGTTAAATCCCGACCCTGATGCCTGTTGTATATTTGGAGTTTGCGTGTTCTCCCCGTGTTTTTTTTTCTCCCGCTCCTCCGGTTTTTCCATCCACATTTAGAATCAAAGTGGGTTTAGAGTGTTTTGGCTGCTATACAGTTTTAACATCGTAAGCCACTGCGTGAAGCTATCATTTGTGGCCAGTTTCAAAGTTTCGTTTTACAGAATGCGCCTTCGTGATCTCAGCCTTCACCGCTGCTCCTCGCTGTGGTGTGCGTCTTTGTGCGGCAACGTATCGGCGATTCTGCGCCTTATGATATTTAAAAAAATGTTATATCGTTTTCATCGCTTCTTCATTTCATCACGAATTTGTCACACAATTATCCTGCAGTTGAGGTAATTGAGACTCTCAATCATTCCATGGAGTGTTTGTTGTGTTGAGGGTGGCTTTGGCGAGTGCCGATTTTATCGTGACATGCACCCACACGCATAGGCTGGCTAATTAGCTGCAACATCACTGCAGTTGTGACAGCTTTGTGAATACGACTACAAACTTTACCCTTTCAGAAACCCCAACATAAACATAAAATAACAAAGACATGCCTTCACTGTCTCCCCAAACAGAGGTTCAGCCCTCTTCATCTGTGCATGCAGTGCTTCTCAAGTACGGCGCGTGGTGCACTAACATTAAGTCAAGAGTTCAAGTGCAGAGAATATTTAGCTTCCTTTTTAAGCAAGAAACTGCATGAATTTTGTCCATCAATCACCGGTATTCCACATTGCCGTTTGACACCAATGGCATTCCTGTCCATTTCCCAACATTAATCGTTCCAGAGCTAAAAAGTGTTGGTTATTGCTCTTGAGAAGGACCTGTTTGGAGAACGGCCTTGCCTATGCTGCGCTTCTAAATTCCCACTCGTACTTGACCTGAACTATTGACTCAAACTCGGCGTGCCACACACACCAAACTCCATCCTTGTGCTGTGTTCCTCCCTCCCCCCCCCACGCCATCTCCCCCCCACTCGTCTCCAATAAGGCGCCGGTGTTCACACTCTCCCCTGCGTAAATAAGCACTGCGGTTGTCCCGACGCAGAGGTGGAAACGTTTGGCATCCTTCCCACATGGCCACTCTCTCCATAAGACAACCGCTGTTCATTTCCCACGGAAGCGCGTTGCTCATTTTATCGATCGCGTCACGGCGATGGGCCCAGGCGAACCCCCCCCCCCCCAATGGGGATTTGAACTTGCAACCTTCCGATTGTGGGTCGACTCCATTATAAGCGCGTGCGAGGGGTTGCGCTGTGCGTTGTGAGGTCCTGCGCTAGAATTGAAGGCGGCCATGCGTGGTGGCTGGCCACCCACCCTCCCACTCACTCACATGCCAGGCAAAGACACAAGTGCACCCTAGCAGCACTTGGCTCCACGGTTCCTTTGCGACTTTCAATACGGCGGTCTTTTATCTTCTTTTATCAAAAAAGTGAGCTGTCCTTCACAGGCACATAAAGCATCCTGTCTTCCGTCTGCTGGCTTTGCCCGCTACAAAGATCCCACGACACTGAGGCGGGAGGGGAGCATTGTGTGCGGTGACATGATCATAAATTGTTTAAAATTTTGGCTTCAGAGGCTACCATTGAACCCAGGTCTATGGGGTAAATAGCTCATTGTGCTGCATAATATCCAACCTAATGTATTACAAAGCTGAAAAAGTATGCACATGTTTTCATTTTTATATATATATACACAAAATAGTTTTATGTTTTACAATAAATCCTATATTGCAAAGGCCAAATCAAAACCGGAAAAATTGTGCATGATGAGTAATCATTTATCGGCGAAAAGTCGGGAGTGAACTCCAGACGGACACACTAGAAACGTGGAATTTCCACCACTGGCTCAATTCCAGAAAAGGCGATGAGCCCTGCCTAATGCAAAGTTTTATAAAGGGGATGCTTACTTTTTTGAAGGCCGCTCCAATGCTGTGGCAATAACGGAGTTGTTCGGCCATACTTCACTGCTGTGGGTCAACGCCGAATAGCGAAAGAGTTGGGAAGCCAGGAGTTGTTCAGATATCACTCGGCACTGATGTTATCCAATGGCAGTTAATCAAACTCAGGTTCGCTGGGTTCGTAGCACATTGTTAACCACCGCACGTACGGTGCAAAAAAAGTGCAACATACATACCACCACCTCACCTCACTGTGAGGCTACTGAGTGGTAAAAGTTTCACACCTAGTCACACACGACAGAGCGTTGAACAGTGCTGTCAACCCCACAATCCATAACCGCAAAAAACTAAGAAGTGGCATTGTCATGGGGCACTAGTCCACTCGGATTCCCTTTCTTAGTTCAAAGTAGACTGCAGTAATATTCCACTATAATCGTAGCGCATTCATATTTAACATGGTGTAATGATGAAATGGCACAGTATCAATTTAGTGAATTGGATACCACGAACCGACACCAGGGCAGTAACCCAAAGTAGGTTTCAAATTTAACCTAACGCTTTTAATTTAAGGTTATCTTCACAGTTGACAGTATATGACAATTACTGTTTATAGCATACATAAAAACACATAGCTAGCACAGAATAAAAATGACAATAATCATGTAAAGCCCTTTGACAATATATTGCTGGATGAAGGCCTCCCCACTATGTATCTAGTTCCATTAAACACGTCATTTTGTTTATCCTGCGTTGACAGCGGTGCACAAGCACAAACAACACATTGGCCAATTACACTGGCTTAACCGATACATATATAATAGGCAACGTTTTTGTTGAAGGGACACTGTCAAAAAGGTCGCCTACTCTATAGTCTTGCTTTCAAGGCCACGCTGTTATTGACGAATGAGTTCAATGCTTTGGTATCTATTGTCCGTACTGAACAGCGGCGGGTTTGTGAACGTGTGAGGCCCAGAGCCACCGACAACCAAACCACCCAGAATGCACCCCATCTCTCGAGTCAGAGCTCAGAAGCTAAGCAGCTTAGAGCCTGCGTGGCGTTGAAAAGGACGACCACCAAGAACAACAAGCAGGTGTAGTAGCCTCGTCGGCGTTGTGGGCAGCAGAGGGCAGTGCTGCCAAATCCACTTTCTTTTTTGGTGTTCCCACCTTCAACCCACACTGACCAGCATGGTGAAGTATGATCAAATAGCCCTCAGTGCTTGCATGGTGTGAGGTTTGACGTCATCCAGCAGTGGATTGATTAATGGGCTTTACACATGCCGGTTTTGATATTGTGTACAAACTCATTATACCCAGAAAGTCAAACTCCGAACCGAGTTTTCGTGCTTAAACAAACGCTGCTGGATAATATTGGTTTCAAAAGCCCAAGAGTTGTGGACTAAAATGTATTTATATATATATACTTGCATGTGGAGACAGAATGAAGCTCTGCTCCTAAATGCTTTTACACAGCAAGTATCTCCACTTCCCAAGTCCCACAAGACATAAATGCCCTCCGAAGAAGCGCGTTCTTCACATGGCCCTCACAATAGTAGTGGTAAAACAACAACAAAACCCATTAAAACCTCAGATCCCTCTTTAATCGGTTCCATTAAACCTGCACGTGCACATCACTGGCTGTTTAATCGCTGCACTGTCATTGCACTGCACCGAGGGTAGGCTCCAATGTGGAGGCCACTCACTGACACGTGTGCACACACACACACAAAAGTTGCTCAAGTATTCTGAAAGAACTGGGAACAGATGCAGCACGCTGTGAGCCACCCGAGTTTAACAAATGCGAGAACGGGTTCTTTTTTTTTACAACAAGTGTTTATTTACAATGTAAATATTGTAAACAAACGCCAACAAGAAGACACCCCGACTCTGTTTGTGGAGCCGACTATTGTCCTTTTTGCCTGGGGCTGTGCTTCAACCACGAGCTTTTGTTGTGTGGTCTCTCCTGTGCCTCTCTGCGTGGCTTCTGTGTCGGCTGTGTGCGTTTGTGTCAGTGGCGGATATTTCAACCTGGGTCTGGGCCTCTCCTGGGTTAACTCGCGCCTTCAATGAATACCTGATGCGATGGAAAATTATATCAGTACTGGGGGAAACAAAGGAGGCCAGGCGTAGGGCATTGGCCACACCAACCCCCTCGTACGCCGCGCTGGCATGAATAGGTGCTCCCTAGCAGCATTTTCCTGCAACAGGATATAAAGCTGTACACCCAAAACTCCCCCCCCCCCCAAAAAAAAAAGCCGAGCGAAACATAACAGGAATCTCAGCATGATGTGCATGTTGAGATGACATCGCCATTTTGCCCAGATTTCCCCCACACAACCCCTGCGATTGGCCCGAACAGATAAAAAGAACAAAGACTAACATTTTAAATTTGGACAGCCAGAAAGACAACAAAGTAACTGCGTACCAGCTTTATCGTTATTAGGACTCCTCAGCAGAGTGGAAATGGCCGCAGGGAGATCTCTGCTATGTGCATCAATGTACGCGCGTGTGTGTGTGCACATATACGTGTTTTGTACGCTTTGTGCAAGTTCTCGTGTGTGTGTGTTTATGCGTGTGCGTGTGTGCGAGGCTCTCTTTTTAGCGCGTGGGATAAATGTGGCTAAAGGCCAGCTTGAGCATTCTCATATGCTCCATCACAATTCCCACTAGGGGACTGCATTTCAAGTGTCAGAGCCCCCCACCGAGCGCATTTATCACAATTTCCACGGAGGAAGCGCCACACGAATACGAGGCCATAGCCTGAATACAAAGTGAGGAAGGTTTTAGAGAGGGGGGGGGTGCAAATGTTTTTCAGGTTGTGGAGTCGTCTCGCGCAGAGATACAAGCTTCACGAGTGGCCTGGGGACGAACCAACAGCACTCGCAATCATGCTCAAGTTTCGCGGAACGCCTTCTTCCTTGTGCAAAATGCCGGCATGTAGAAAAAAAATACACGGGCTTGAGCGGTCGTGCACGGATACCGATGATGCCGATAACTTTCTGCAACACCTACGCGTTGGTGATTATGTGCAAACTTCATATATAGGCGTCCTGCTGGCAGGGTGGCTCTGAAGATCAATTAAAGTTCTTCGTGGAAAAGTGTGCGCTACAGTGTAAAGCAGAATAAGTGCCCGTGAGCACACATCTTGCATGCTAGAGGGCAACCCGTCTGACACGTGGGGTGTGTAGTTTTCACCGAACTTCTAGAGTTTAGTCGAACACTAACACTGACAGAGTCGCCGCTCAGACAAAAATCCCCCGTATAGCCTTAACAGACTGTAGGGGCAAGTGCTGTTAGCGAGACACACACATACATGTGTACATTAAACGTGCCAACCCTACTTTGGATGCATAAGCAAAGAAGAAGAAAACATACCCTATAGAACAGTTACATTTTATGAAAATAAATGATCGGTTTAATCAAAAGTCGTGTCTCCTACAGACCTATGGCAATCACACGCGAGACTGCTGTGGAATGTAGGAGCAGCAAAATAAAAACAGTGACCTCTCATCGTGCAGAGATTGATGGTAGGTAGAGAGAGAGCGTGTGTGTTTTTTGGAGTTGAGCGAGATTGTTCTCCACCGCCCCCCCCCCTCTTCTCTCTGCTTCCGTGGCTCTATGTGTCTTTCCAAAAGGAGCAGCCATCCGTTGAGAGGTGCTGCTGTGCGTGAGTGCCGGCTCCCCGCTGGCTTCAGTGAACCCGGGCTGGGAAGCGGCAAGCGGGCAGGGAGGAAGGGAGGGGAGAGTAAGAGAGAGAGAGAGAGCGGGCAAGGTTGGAGTGCACAGAGGCGAAACTGATGAGAGGGGGGTGGGTGGCATGGGGGCCCCGTTTGTTGTTCGTCGCCAATAACGCTCCGCATGGCACCGCTAACACCTCGCCCCATCTGGGGTCCCGCAAACGCAACAGCACCGTGTGCGCGAGGCAGTGAGACGCACGGGCGATCTCGTGCCCCGAAGCAAGCCGCCACTCGTGTGCATCAATAGGAATAATACGAATAGTGAGGCTGAGGAGGAGAAGGCTGTGCCGTGGAGGATGTGCAGCAGGAAAGGCAGTCGTAGCAGCAGTCTTAGCTACTGCTGAACTTATCACCTACACACCCTAACCTTAAACCCTACCGCCTTAACCACAAACCCTAACCCTGCCCATAACCCCAAAACGCTAACTCCTTAACCCTAACACCTAAACTATTACCACTAACCCTAATCTTCTTGGTTCTTTCGGTGAAGTCACGTAGAAGGGAAATAATAAAATAATAAAAATAAAACATAATAAAATAATTCTCACGACGTTTCGGCCACAACGCAAGCACCCGTCCTCAGGTGAAGAACAGGTCTGTCGGGAAGACAGGGTCTGAATGAAACACCCCAGGCTTGGAGCGTATATTCAAGCTAACCCTAATCGTCTAACTCGTAACCATACACGACTTAAGAAGTGGCACCCCACTCACCCCCCAAATGTTTCATGAACTGAAACCAAAGAAAAGTTTGTTATTGAATGAAAACGTCTTCTCTGCTTGGATACAAATAGTCGTGACTTCCTGATAACGTGCACCATCACCATTGCGACGATTCCGCGTGGAATGCGCTCGAGAGACTCAGCAGTGAAACACGACGACTGTTTTGTGAAGTGCATTATCATTGCGAGGCGGCGAGGAGATGGCATGACAGTGGTGGATTCTTGAATCTGTCTGTGCGTAAAGGTGGTGGGATCTCTTGTGGGAATGCTCAAAATTGGAATTGAACAAACAACGCACCCCTCCCTGACAAAACCTTGAGACTCAGTAGGGACAGTTTTGGCAAATGTTGTATATAGGCACGAAATAATGTTTGTAAAGTATTATAAAATGTTCCCTATTTTTGAATGCATTATGTTTTTTACCATCTGACAAGATTTCTGTATGTTGAACTTCTTTCGCACCGTACGTCCCCAAGCGTGCTCATCGGAGGTGCGGGGGGGGGGCAACAAACTAAACACAAAAGCACATCTATAGAAATCGATGGTGAGCCAAAAGCCGCTGTGAGGATGAGCAGAGCTCACACGATGGAGTGTGCTCCTTGACGAGAGATGTATCCACTGATGTATGGTAAAGGAACCCCCATGAACGGCACGACGTGTTTGCATGTCAGTATCATTTACGGCCCTTTGTCAATCCACTGCTGGATGAAGGTCCCCCCGCCCCCCCCCTGCCCACACACCGTGTCGGTCGTGAGGGTTGCTTGACCGCGCGTCACCAATGCTCGTCAATGCGGGTTGGTGAGGTGGGGAGAGGAGCAGTCCAGGACCAGTTCAAATGTCCCGTATTCGAACTCGGGTCTCGGGGTCCCCATAGTGCGGCTTTTGGCTCACCGTCAGACAAAGACGGTCATTGCAGTGTGCACTTTCAAATTGCATTTCTGCGGCCGTCTGCAACGCCTTTCCTTCCGATTTAAAAAGCCACCGGAGCGATGCACTTTTAAATCTAGATTTAAAGCGAATTTCTTTAGAACGGCTTTTTGCGTTCAGTTTGTCGTCCTTCCATACCATTGTGCGTTTTATTTTTAATTCGACGTATAGTGCATATCGCCAGGTGTAGCATGGATGACAAAGGATGAGAGTGGTGACGGAGTGGAAGCCAACGAGAAGATATGCATCCCGTGGAGATGGAGCAACCGCGTGATTAAGTGAATGTTCAGAAGTGATCTGGATCGTAGCATCGCATGGCCATGAGGAATGGCAAACGGCATGGGGGAGGCTTTATCCAGCAGTGGATGGACCATGGGCGATGCCGGTTAAATGCGTACAGAAAAGACATCGTCGAACAATAGGCTACGAAAAGGACACGGATACCACCATTATTATAGCCATGATACAGCCGACTATCGTTTATGTTCCATTGCTCAGACTTTGAAACGAATAACAACAATAGAAATTCCCCGCTGCCTATTACTAGTAACTACCACAACATTGGTGTAGTCATAAACTGGAAGCTTACACTGCTTCGTCTCTTCTGGCATCTGGCCAGCGCGCCTAAGATGAATGTGCGTCACACAATTAAAGGCTAGAATTCAGCATGTTCATGACAATACTGTGGGAAGGTGCAGCTATGGGGTTGTATGACGACATGGGGGCACGAGAACGGGCTGCTTTTTAACGCCCGTACAATGCACGTAAATGCCAAAAAACGCTCATCAAAAGCCAGCCCAGAGTAGCCGATGGGAGCCCAAATGGCAACAGCAGCAGCACAATGGACCTTTAGGTAATCCCAGTGTCAATAGACACGGGCAGCTGAGAACTCACACCAGGCAAGGTCTGTACACTGCTGTACATGGACACCGTATTGTTCTTCCATACAATGGTCGGAAGAAAAAAATGCGTATCGCTTTCGGGGATGCAAATCTAAACACGTACAGTGGTTTTGTAAATACACGGTGTTTGGAAGTTATTCCGCGTGACGTGTGGTCAACGTTTGCTCGACTATTAATCGATAAATTACAAATCCGCGTCGGCGGTAATTACGCGCACACGCGCGCAAAGTTATTGCATAAACAAACTTGTGTAAATATTGTGAGAAGGGCGCATCTGCATCTGCCGCAGTTCCATGATATTTATACAAAACATACGCGACGAATGCCATCCATGCGATTGACCAAATGGTGGATCAACGTATGGAGCACGTGCATTCTGTAAAAGTGGCCTTATGAATGAAGCGGAACAACTGACGGCCACAACGAACTATTGAAGAGTTATCGAAAAAAGTAACAAAAACTTAAAATAATAAGGATGAAAAGTAAAGTATTCTGTTAAACAGCCAGAGCTGGGTGGAACAGTGACTGCTCGCCGCCTTTATAAGCGCATAAAGGCTCATTGTGCGCTCCTTTAGATCACTAGACGACACCCCCCCCCCTTCCAAAAGACATACCCCGTGGAGATCGCCTCTCGGGCCAGTCTGCACACAAATACAAAGATCCCCCGTAAAGGCTTAACAGACTGTTGGGGCAAGTGCTGTCAGCGAGCACCCTACGAATACCGCCACGACGCACGAGGGGGTGGGTGGCCAGCACCACGCCCGGCCTCATTTGTCTCCCTAAAGGCGACGTTAAAACGCCGCGCCAGGTACTCATTTGAGGCTGAGTCGACCTCGGGGATAAGTCCATGGCCGCTTCAGATAATCGTCCCCGGTGTTGGCCGTGCGATGGAAACGAATTCGGGTTGCCGGGTTCGTGGGTCACCGCTCCGCGCACGCGTGCGCTCTAACTCCCACGCACTCACGCGCAGAGGCAAGTTCCGTTACTGTTAGCGAGCACCCACGTTGAAAAAGGCTGCGTTGATCCGAAGCCAACAACCTCCACGCTCGCGCGCGCAACGCTCTCCCCGCATGTTGTCTTTGTAGATCCGCACAGTTGCTGTCGTTCGCACACCGTTTTACCAGGCAGGATTCACCCCATGTCACGGCCGAGTCTACCTAGGCGGTGGCCACGCGCGAGTTGTCACATCGCATGTTCCACGTTCGCGCGGAGAGGAACGATGATGGAGCGGTTGGAAATCGCATGCACACGCACACCTACGCCGCGTTGTAAAACTTATCGCGTGTTTTTCTTTTTCCGCGATGGGGGGAGGAGGTGACGAGGGCGATGGGGGTCGAGGCGGAGACGTTTTTGGTGGTGGAGGGGGTGGGGTGGTGGAGGGGGTTTGGGGTGGGTGGGGCATTTTCAGAAGAGCGTAAAGTATCAGCAAAAGAGAAGACAAGGAAGGATGGAAGCGAGCGAGGGTGGGTGGGAGTGGTGTTGGGTTGGGTGATGGTGATGACGGGGGTTGGTTCGCTGGCTCGGTGTGCGCCCAGGGGAGTGGGGAGGGTCGTTGTGGTGGTGGTGCAGGCGGAGCACGGGGAGGAGAACTGCACTGGGCTGGGGGGCTGCGAGAGGGAATAGAAAAAGGGACTGAAATCGAAATTGGTCACGCCGAGGCGGCTTTGTGCGCGCATTGATCGCCGGCTATTAGCGACCGAGAAGCCCGCGCGCCATTCGTCGGGTGTGAATGCAGCCCGACCTTTTAAAGCGGCCGCCGCTTCCACCGCGAACGTTGTGGCCACAGAAGAAGCACTATTTATTGTTGCTGGAGGGAGGAGGGGGAGGCAGAAAAGCAGGGTGGGGACAGCCCCGTGGGCTTGGAGGAGGGGGAGGGAGACGCGCACTCAAACCCATCATGCGCGCTAACTTTTACGCACTGCCTGCGCGCACTTTTGTATACTCAGTGCTGAACGCTAACTAGTTGAGAGCGTTGGTCAGACACTGCCGCACACGCGCGCGCACGCGGGGTACACGAGGCGACCCCAGTTGAGAGAGGTGCGCGCGCGTTCACGCCCAGAGAGGAGGACGACGACACGCGGCACGGAAAATGCTGCGCTCCCTCGGTGGCTCCTGGGCGCCCGTGCCTCTGGCCCTGCTCCTCATCCACTGCGCGCGACTCAACGCGGCGTTGTCCGACACCGAGCGGACCTCTTTGGGCCGAGAGCAAGAGCAGCAGCAACAACAACCACAGCACCAACACCTGCAGCAACAGCAGCAGCAGCAGTTCCAACAGGGCAGGTGTCAGCCAATCGTGATCCCCATGTGCCTGGGCATCGGCTACAACACCACGCGGCTGCCCAACTCGCTGGGACACGAGGAGCAGCAGGAGGCCGCCATCAAGCTGCACGAGTTCGCGCCGCTCGTCGAATACGGCTGCCACGTGCACCTGCGCTTCTTCCTGTGCTCCGTGTACGCGCCCATGTGCAGCGAGCAGGTGTCGCAGCCCATCCCGGCGTGCCGGCCCATGTGCCGCGCCGTGCGCCAGCGATGCGCGCCCGTGCTCGAGCAGTTCGGCTTCGGTTGGCCCGACGCGCTCGACTGCGCCCGCTTGCCAACGCGCCACGACCCCAGCGCCTTGTGCATGGAGGCGCCGGCGGCGGATGACGATGAAGGAGGTGGAGGAGGAGGTGGAGGAACCGGTGCGGCAGGTGGAGGTGAACCTCATGACCGACTCCCACTGGCGCCGCTGGCACCTCCGCTCCACGGCGGCGGCGGCAGCAGCCACCCGCAGCACACGGGGTCTCCGAACCAGGGCGCGCAGCCACCCGGCGGCAGGGCGTCCGTGCCGTCTTCGTACAAGCCCACCATCAACGTGGGTCGCGGCGACGACAGCAAGGGCGTCCAGCCTCACCCGCCTCCCCCCAGAAGCGGGTCCCCGACGTCGTGCGAGAACCCCAGCAAGTTCCACTACGTGGAGCGCAGCGAGTCGTGCGCGCCGCGCTGCGGGCCCGACATGGACGTGTACTGGAGCGGCGCCGACAAGCGGTTCGCGTCGGTGTGGCTCGCCGTGTGGTCCGCGCTTTGCTTCGCCTCCAGCGCCTTCACCGTGCTCACCTTCGCCATCGACTCGTCGCGCTTCCAGTACCCGGAGAGGCCCATCATCTTCCTCTCCATGTGCTACTGCCTGCACTCGGTGGCATTCCTCGTGCGCCTGTTCGCCGGCGCGTCCAGCATCGCGTGCGACCAAGACAGCGGCAGTGCGTACATCATCCAGGCGGGCCTCGAGAGCACCGGCTGCACCCTGGTCTTCTTGCTGCTCTACTACTTTGGCATGGCTGCGTCCGTCTGGTGGGTCGTGCTCACTTTCACGTGGTTCCTGGCTGCCGGCATCAAGTGGGGGCACGAGGCGATCGAGGCCAAGAGCAGCTACTTCCACCTGGCCGCCTGGGCGCTTCCAGCCGTGCAGACCATCGTGATCCTGGGCCTACGCAAGGTCCGCTCTCCTTAATTCCATCTTCTGGTGTTAGTGAAGGTTTATCCTGCGTGATGTTTCGTGGGATTTGCTGATGTTATGTGTCCCTCCCCTGTCATGGCAGTTTGCTTCTTGTCAAATGTTTTATGCTGTCGTATACTGGGTGTCAAGATCAATGGTGAAAAATAAGGTCATTCTTTATATATTTGATGATTGGTCTATGAAGTATCAAATCCAACTACAGTCCATGTTTTGCCCATTGCGGTCGTGTGCATTATCTATCTGATGATATTAATTACTTGGGCTTGCACTCTACGTATATATACTGTATATTAATACGTTTACAGTCTTTTTTTGTGTGTCCCAGCTCTTCCTTGAACAAGATATTCGTTCTCACTGGGCTGTCATCTGGTTATAGGGTTGTCACTTTATAATGGAGTTAAAATAGGTATTAATGACAGTTTATTTGTGTGACATTTATAGAAGCTTGAAGATCATGTACAACGTTTTAGTTTCAGAATGTCACTTTAACTTCCCATCCATGCCTAAAATCTTTAGAGTAGAGACCTCACTCATCTGCTGTGCTCTCATCTTTACCACACACACACACACGTGTCTGGTGATACGTGTCTACAACTCGTCGACATGTCTAACACCAAACCCATGTTGCCACCGTGTCCGCATCAAGGTTGCAGGCGAGGAGCTCACGGGCCTGTGCTACGTGGGCGGACTCATGAGCCCCAACGCGCTGGCGGGGTTCGTGATCGTCCCTCTCACCTGCTACCTCATCCTGGGCACGTCGTTCATCCTGGCCGGGCTCGTCGCACTCTTCGACATCCGCCGCGTGATGCGCACGGGCGGCACGGACACGGAGAAACTCGAGAAACTCATGGTGAAGATCGGCGTCTTCTCCGTGCTCTATTCCGTGCCGGCCACCTGCGTCATCGCCTGCTACTTCTACGAATGGTACAACGCTGATAGCTGGAGGACCCTTGCAGTGGCCTCCAAGTGCAGGGCTGCGCAGGGCAACCAGACGCCCGACTGCACGGCCGTCCAGTCCATCCCCTCCATCGAGGTGTACCTGCTCAAGGTGTTCATGTCACTGGTGGTGGGCATCACCAGCGGCATGTGGATCTGGAGCTCTAAGACGCTGCAGTCGTGGCAGATGCTCTGGAACAAAAAGTTGTCTCGGCAGACCGGGCGCAAGGGGGGAGTGCATTACAAGTCTCCCTCGCTTGCCGTACATGTGCCTCCCGGCCACCCAGAGACCATAGCCGAACAGCCAGCATTTGTCTAACAAGCTCGTGGCGTCTTGTGTCTGCCACTTCTGTAGATTGCTATACAATATACATAAATATATATATATATGCGTGTGCCCTACTGCATGTAAAATTGACACTGAAACCACTACACTACAGGGCATATAAACCTACCAGCGGACCGTACGTGCAGCTGATACGTGCAAACGCTTTGAAGTGACAAGCGTGTGTGCATGTATTTCTGGAAGACTGATGCAGCAATTTGCAGCCGTGCACTGCGTGCGATGGGTGCAAAAAATAACGCACAATTGTGCATATTGATTGTGCAAATTGAGATTTTGTTTTCCTTTGGTCCGATTGTCTTGGAAATGTCACGTGCTCAAGATGCCCCCCTCGGTTGGGCTCTTCTCTTAAGCACCAGCACAGGCGTCTCGATGAAAACAGGGCTCTAAATGGTGTATCTACCGAATGCCACGTCATTTTTTTACAAATTTATACAAACAAGTGTTATGTGTTACGATTATGTTTTTTTAAGGTATCCAGAATGATAAATGTGTGGGGGGTGGGGGCGGAACGACACAACAAATTAACACGTGGCGTATTGTGATGCCCCCCAAATGTAAGTACTAACGATACAGAGTCATAGAATTTATTTAGAGATCGTTATATTGGAAAATATTATTAAAAGTGCGAGCCCATGTGTAGCTTAAACATCCGATTACAAATGTGGTACAGGCAATACAATTATCAAAATGTTTTGCCTGTACAACATTTATATAGTGCGTCTGTATAATATTCTGAGCCTTTTACAAAAAAAAAACACAGCCTAAATTGTATTCATGCGTGTATTTAAAAGTAATGCAATACCACAACCCGAAGGTAACAGACACATCTGGTTTGTACTGAACTCCAGAATCTGGTAGACATTTAGTGAATGAGTAAATAATCTCCTGTTTTGGAAACTACACACAGTGTATCTTGCAGGGGCATTTAAAATGTGTACCATATTTACAGTTTCGACTTGACCTCGAGGCTTAAAGGTACAATTTATCATCAGGAACGTGGAGGTAAATTATAGATTCCAGATTGTGCCTTTTCGAGACCAGACATTTTGTATTGCTTTTGTCCAAACAGTTTGGACAAGATTTAAGAGACTTTTTTTCGTAAGTTTTTACACTTTCTTACGATGAGTGGGTTGGACAAACCTATTACATTCGCAAAAGAGGTTACACGTTTAGAATTGCGGACGACGTTTTTTACAGACACAGTGTTTTCTTAACAATTGTCATGAAGTGCGCCATAATACAAGGCAGCGATGTGGTATTAGCCTTAAACTTTCGTATGTTTTTTGAACTTCGTTCGCACCGTGTGTAGCCAACCGTGCTAAATGGAGGTGCGTGCGCTGAGATTTGCTGTAGCAACATAATTGCGGCAATGGGTGAATCGGAAATCTTGCTTTGCGGGATGGTTACGAGACCATACAAACATCACCAATGCCGTTTAAATGCGCCGAGTCATTGCAAATAACCCAACGTGGCCATTCTTTGCAAACCACAGCCGAACTTTGTCGTAAAGGATAAAACAAGCTAATTATGTTTTTCTCGTTTGGCCACCTACCACTCAGAATGCCTCACTGGAAATGAGCGCATTAGCAACTAACACTCGTATAAGGAAGCAATTTAATATTAGACGAATGCTCTGAACGTGCATCAAGGTCAGACAAACTAATATTCTAACAAGTAAAAGTGAATAACCCATCCACTAATATATGCAGGCTAAAAACGAAATATATAACTTAAATACATATTACCGTGCGCCTATGACCTAATCACCAGAAATGGTGCCCAAACTCTTCAGAGTTTAGCCTGGATAGTGTTTGGGTGGACGAACATGCAAAAACAGGTGTCATAGGCTGTGGTGGGCAGCAGAGGGTTGTGCAGTCCTCTATACTGTACTGTACTACCACGTCTATGCTCCCCGACTTCTCTAACCCACACTGACGAGAGTGGTAACGTTCTGTCAAATCTGCCTCATGGCTTGCGAAGGCCCTCGCGAAGCAGTGGATTGACAAGGGGGCCGTACGCGTACATCTTGCCAAGCATCATCGTGCCTTTTTATGCATAACTGTTTGGTATGTAAACGATGTGTTATTTGATGGAGATCGTGCAACTCAGTTCGTGTACAAGTGTACACGGCCCATGGTGGGCAGCGATTCAGGGTGGTGATGATGATCAAGGTGTTGTGAACCCAAAGACCTTTTGTCTCTTGATGTTGAAAGGCGGGCAGCTCCAACACAGCTGCACACCAATGGGATTGCTAATGTCCTCTGGAGTACTGTGATGTTAAAAGGATAATTTATAACACGACTTCTCACTGCCAAATCGGATCGTAACAAAACAATGGCAGTGTAAAATAGATTAAGGTGCAGGCTTGCAATTTCTTATGCACACCACTGCTTATGGAAGGTGCCACACGAGAGGGAGCTCTTGTCAGCTCCTCTGGGGTAGCCTACTCTTCAACGCTGGCCAGATGTCAATAACAGATGTGTGAGTACTCCACTTTGAATTGGAAGACACGTCACCGCAATTTAGTGATCAACGTCCTCCCCTTTGTGAGTGGCT
The DNA here is from genome assembly GCF_964198595.1 of Lampetra fluviatilis. Taxonomy (NCBI): domain Eukaryota; kingdom Metazoa; phylum Chordata; class Hyperoartia; order Petromyzontiformes; family Petromyzontidae; genus Lampetra; species Lampetra fluviatilis. Next base: position 12,377,829 of record NC_136280.1, read on the forward strand.
CTACAGGTTGTGACTGATTAATTTCACATTCACGTTCTCTGTCGCTGGATAGAGGTGATGCGTGAGACGCTGATCATCTGTGAGATCTAACACGGCAGTAACCACTCCAGCTATCCGAGTTTGAATTTGCCAATCATGTGTGCAAGTACAGTACAGTGATTAAGCAGGCAACGTGTTCAGGGTATAGGAGCCGATTCAGGTGTTAGCATGAACTGATTTTCTGTCGAATTAACGGATGAAAATTGACAAAACTGACAGAAAATCGTGTTAATTTGCCATTTTGTTTTTCTCCTACCAATTATTCGCAGGAAATTTCTCCTCGCGATTCATGTCACAGAAGTTGGAGAATTTAATCTCAATTGACTGCAAACGTGGCACTGAGATGTGCGTGGATGAGGCAGCTCCTCTGCCTTGGCTTCCTCTCTTGCTTTTAACGCTCGGCACGTGAAGACCACAGAGTCAACAATCAGCTCTTTTTACATCTTACTCATCTCTCATTTTAAAACCCCCCCACACGCTAACTGCAACTGGTTAAAGCTATGACGAGATCACAGGTGGTTTTTCCACAGACATTACAGAAGGCGTGGGTGGTGCGCAAGTCATGTCCTGTATGTGCCGGTGTGCATTTTGCGCGTCTGTCGACAGTCACCGTTCTCTCCTGCACTCACAGCAGCGGATGCCTTTAGAAATTGTTTCCTTGACTCAACTCCTGTTACAGCAAATGACATCTGCTGTTGTTGAAATGCTGTGAGTCTTTCAGTTTGACTCACGGCTTATTGGCAGTAGAATGTGTGCTCATGGTAATGAATCATTATCATCATCGTCGTCGTCATCATCAAAACTATTGAGGTTTCATTGCATTTTTGTTGCTAGCATAAACAGCCCTGGACGTGGTGACATTTGTATCTTGATCCTGATCTCTTGTTATTAATGACCATGTTTCTGATCCATATGTGAAATCAAAAACCGATCTGTAACAGAAGAATCGGTGCAAGCCGGAAAGTCATCAGTTTCAAACAATTATTACTGCCTTTTGCTACAGAGTGAGTACTCTTGTTTAAAAAAAAAAAAACTTTTTAAATTATATTTTTAAACAAATTACTGGTATCACATCCTTATTTCGCATGTTTTATTTCATATGAGATTTTTTTTTTAAAGTCACCTTCGTAGTCCAGACTGGTGGCACACCCTGCACCTTTGGCGCATAGCAAGTCACGGTTGTCAAAAAATGTAGCCCACTTCGAATGTACAGCTTGAAACTTACGCCAGCAAAAAGCATCCATTCATCTCATATTGCTGAGGCTCCAAAAAAATTCGCCGCAGACAAACTGTTGGCCGTACATCGAGACTTGTTCAGTTTCTCACTCTCTATTTGCATGTCAGATTGTGGCCTCAGTTCGTTGACGATTGTGACATGCCACGTCAAAGGTACTAAGTGGTGCGGCACCACATACCACAGACGACGACGAGTATCGTCTCCGCAGGCAACATTTTAATGCTCCCACTTATTAAGTCACTCAACACCACTTACGACAGGGTGTGCGCACATTCGGCCCATTTTTTTAGGTTTTATAACTGAAATTTGTAACCCTCGTGGTTTGACCAAATATACCGTGTTCTTCTATACGTTGAGATTGGGGACACGATGCTTTGATGTTTGATGTACGCTTTGAAAACATGCAATTATATGATCAGGATTGCTGCAGTCGGCACCACTTAAGACACAGAGTGGAGAAAGTCTACAACTGGAGCACTGTTATTATAGTACGCTGTTGTAGCCTTGTCATTTGTTCAAAAAAAAATAGTGCCACATGATCTAAGATATTCAGAAATGTAATTGACGGCGCATATGCTTGTTTTGATATGAAACAGTGACATTACTATGGCATTAAATTTAAAAACATTTTCCATTCGGTCATATGATATCTTGCAGGGAAAATACCTTTGTTGAAACAATGGTCAAGTTTCTTTAATCCGCCCCTTGCCTCTGTCCACCCAGCAGAATACATGATTACACCACAGTTAGTCGATGGCAGGTCATGTGTATTGAGTTGATGTGTGGGCTCTCGCACTGCTTCCAATGACGTCTAGGCAGCGTGGAAGAGTAGGCCAAATACGATCTAGAGGGGCTCTCTAATTGAGGAGCTTCCACTAACAGTGGCGTGGGCATGACATTGCAGGGCTGAAATGTTACCTCTTATTTTGTTTGAAAAGGGCTATTGACATCCATTACTATTTTCAGTACACACATGGTATTTAAGTATATTTGCAAAAAAGCTAAAACTCCGTAAAAAGGGATTGCATTGCACGATAACACATCATTTGAATTTCGTGTAATTCAGCAAGGCCTTCCAGTAACGATCGTTTGTTCCTGTGGAAATTTCGTAAGCAATTGACATGCAATATTTTTACAATACACGGTTATGTTGCGTTTTCCTCTATGAGAGTGGATACATGAAGATATGGGTGCACATTAAATTACTTTGTATCCAGGACATCGAAGGGCACACACACACAAAAGGCAAATGCTGGTAGCTGCTTTTGATGTTCTCATACATTACGCTCATCTCAACACTAACTTTAACTTAGTGTACAAATGTTGTGTGGGGGGGGGGGGATTGTCCTTAAAGAGCTACAAATATCGATAAAGAGATCTATTTTGTGTTACGCCAAGAAATGGCCAAAGTATGTTGATTTCATCAAAACAGGGATAGTATTTTTGTTTTTAAGGTTCAGATGAAGATTGCAGAATGGGCTGCTGAATAAGTAGATTGCACATTGACGTCACATTACAGTCAGTGGTATCACTTGCGCATATCGCGTGAGACTGAAAAACGTTGATGCCCCAAAACTCTTTGGTCTCAGAAACATGTGGTCGCAAGCTTGGTCTGTCCGCTGCTTGACAGTGTGCGCGTCCACATTAATTAAAGGTGAGCTGATATATACGATTTTCATTCAGCAGAAGCGGCAAATGTGAGCCGCATTCAGATCACAGTTCAAACACACAGCCTTTGTATATTAAACGCATTCTGCTCACACAGATGAAACGCATATGCTTTTCATTCAGTTCTCACATGTTTTAATTTTACTTGGAAATTTTGCTCAAGTGCATCATTCGATGATGGCTGGTCTGTAAAAGGTAGCCTGTGCGCTCACGGGCATTTTTTGCCTGGAGAAACTGGCAAATTGAGGACGATGCCTATAGAATAGATAGCCCTACGGTCACGTGATGCCATGGGCTTTGTTTTGAGCCACTCGTATTTATTGAGGACATTAAGGTCCTGCAACAGTGCTGCCTTGCAGTGAACACGTGGCAGGTTAGTAGCCAATGCCGAGCTTGTTCCATTTACTAATAACAAGTGTGTACATTCTTTTTAAAATATTAAACAACAAATGGTGTTATCGCTTCGGCAACTGTGCACGAATCAACAAACAATACAAACTCCAACGCAGCCGTCAATCACACTGCACCGAAGAGGAAACAACATTTAACAACATATAATAAGTGACATTTCGCGCAATGGCCCTTCATCTATTGTGAATATTTTCCCCCTTTTGGGAAATATGGATATATTATCCCCACATTTGTTGCTGGTGGGGTTTGTTTTTGTTTAACCGCTCTAGCTTAGAAAGTGCATAAAGTACTCGTGGTTGAGCTGACTCAGTCCCGAGTTCTCTCCGTAAGCTGGTGTTATTATAGGGCCATGTATAATAATAGCTCATTTAACACGTTTTTTCCTCCTTTAAAAACTAAAAATGTTTTATGTTGGTATTAAAATACTGTATTGTACATTGCTTCAAATGCCTTGTTGGATAAATTGCTATATTTATAATAAAATCATATTTTCAAAGTAAACTGTTTTGAAGCGCCTTAACATCGTTCCGATCCAGTGCTGTTTGAAACATCGACGGTCGCGCTATGTTTAGATCTGTACCTCATTTGCTTATTTTTTTGCTCAAAAAGCAGCGCTGCTAAGCCATGTAGAACCGTGGTTTTGTTTTAAACGCAATTGGTGCCCCACCACTTGGTAAAACAGCATTCCAATACAGCGCTTTGAAGTCACGCCACGCTGTGTTTAGTTTTACGCATATTTTGCGTATCTCGCGAGTTCACAGTCCAAACCAGCGCTGCGAATGCACGTCTACACCTGTTTATATGACGATTAGAGAGACAGGCAGCCGCGGGTTACCTCACGGACTGTGATGAATGGTGGCGTTATTGCAGTGGTGGGTGCAAGGTGTCAGTAGAGTCAGCAGAAGCTCAATGGCCTGGTATTTTTTGGGAGAGAAGAAAAGAAAAAACGGTTGAGCAACACATACTTGCATTTGCTGAGTAACATCTTCTATTTTCGTGTGATCTCATCGTCTTCGACCACTACATCTCCATTTTGATAAATGTATCTCACTACGTATATCCATGCTCTCCGCATTGCTCTTCTCTCATCTGTGTGCATCTCCCGTTTGCATCTCTCGCATCTCACTGGCATTTATGTATAGTGTCAGCAGGTTTCGTCTATACATTTATATCTCCTTTCTGCATCTTTTCTCACTATGCCTCTGTTGCCCACATATATTCTGTCATATCATTATACTGTGTCTTTATTCTCAACGCATTTCTCGCGAGGAGTTTATCCATTGAAATTTCACATTCGACTCAAATGTATTTTGATGGCGATCTATGACGAGAGGACCACATTGTCCTTCTTCAGGAAATTCTGGTGGTTTTTTCATACGCACATATGATGTGTGCCATTTGCACACACATTTGCACGTTGTTTGAAAATCGTTGAGTAGGTGGTCCCCCAAAAAATATTGTATGTTTAGAGCCACCAGGTTTGGCACAAATTAATGTATCCTGGACGGTGTTGTGCAGGAGGAGTTAAACTCGTGTCATCCAGTAGGGCACTGACTCTGATGCTCTGTGACTACACTCAACACCCACATATACCTGGGTTTGATTCTAAGTCAAGATGGTTGAGACCCTAAACACATTCAATTGAACCACTCAAGTAAATCATCTGTTCTGTATCTCCAAGGAATCATACACTATATATATTTAGTCTATCAGCCTATTGATCTTTCCGACTTACATTAACCAGCAGCATTCGTTTAAACAAGAAAGGTCTGGGCTGGTTTCGCCTTGTTGGGAGTCGTCAGCAGTAAAGCATGCTACAAAAATACTGATGGCTTATGAGATATTCTTGGTTCTTTCGGTAAAGTCACGTAGATTTTACCGAAAGAACCAAGAATATGAATCCATGCAGTCACCAAAGCTTTAAATCGAGGCTTATAAGATGTTATTGGTAATGCCCTCTTACGAATAACGAGAAGATAGGGGGGTACTTGCCACTTTAATATAAATTGGCCACTGTTGCCTCTATCGCCGTAGATTCCTTTTGTCCACTGCTGGATAAGGGCCTCCGCAAGCCATGTAGTTTGTTGGAGGTTATTAAATAATGCTTTACCACACTGGTCATTGCGGCTTGGTAGGAGGCAGGGAATACGGACGTTGGAGCTGCCCTCTGCTGACAACATAACCCTCCCCCCCCCCCCCAAAACAGCCTACAGCACCTGCTTTGTACATGGTGGTCATCCAAACAATCGCTAGCCAGACTCTAACCTGCTTAGCTTAGCTTTGGTGATCTCACGAGATCGCGCTATGAACTGGATGTACGCGATGCCCTACGAATCGATTGACTACTTATGCGGAGAGAGTAAAATGTGGGAAGGAGCACTTGTCGAGATACACATGCACATTGCAGAAGAGTTGATGGAATGCTGCCTGATGAGAATGAGGCTCTCCATAATTGCAATGCACGAGCAGTGTACTGTACGTAGGTGAACGATTACACCGTCTCTCGTATGAGATAGAAATATTACTCTGTGATGTGCATTTACTACTCTGGCCAATTCACTGTTGGATGAGAGACCCACACTCTGTCACTGTATTAGACCATTGCTGTGTAGGCACGATTATTATTATTATTATGACTAGATGGCACCTGTCTTTGATCAAGTTCGTTCAAAGATAGTCCATAAGCTTGAGGCAAAATCCGCTTCAATGCATGCAATAGACATGTTTAAAATGTCCATATTGCCTCAGAATGAAACATATTTGAATGTCCCTGATGTCGTCAGATATTGGAAGCCAAGCAGGTGTGAGCCTGGTCAGTACTTGATTGAAAGACTGCCTGCGAAATCCACACTCGTTGGTGTAGGCCTGCACTGCTTGGTGGCCCAAAAGATGACAGTACGGCGATGGATTATTAGACCCATCTGTGTGGAGCTTTGAGTGTTTCCCACTGTACAATCGGGGTTTTTTTCTCCAGGCACTCTGGTTTCCCTCCCACGTGAAGCCAGTCATCGCAATACGGGATCCTCATGAAAAAGGAGTCTTGAGACTCAGTTGAAGCTTTCCTGCATAAACAATGGCATTGCTGTTATCATTATCAAACAATGCATCATTGGACAGACGGACAGAAGAAGATTGTATATTCAACTGTGTTCACGTGTAAAGGCTGTAACAATGCCCTAGTAAACATTTACGCACACGGTGTCCAAACAATTCTCACTCTTTTTTTTACAGCACAGGGGGCCCAATAAATCTCTTCATCAGTAGCACAACCGACCCCCAAACAAGTGCATGGAATGCAGCAACTGTGTAGCTGAAGGATAGTGAGTGAACACGGGGGGGAGGGGGCGTGGGTGGGAGAGGCATATGCAAACACCGAGGTGGTCCTGCCTGCACGACTGAACGCTGCGCATATGTGCGGCGCACAATCAGCCCGTAAATTGTGCCTCTCCGTGGTTCTCTCCCAGCTGAGCAAAGTGCCTCGGCGCGTAGCGGAGTGGCGATACACGCCGAGGCAGATCTGAGTGGCCCTCGTGACGATGAAAGGCGAGGGGAGGGGGCCTGAAGGGACCCCTGAATGACAGCTGGAGTCTCTGCGAGCCAAATGGGCAGTATTACTTTGAACGGTTGTTCCTGTGCACGTGTGTCACCTATCTCGGAGTCGTAGTGTAAGTGGGGTTAGCGTACTGCGCTACGCACTCGGCGACCCGAGTTCGATTCGCGCTCACGGCCAACATCGGCGACGAGTCTCTGAACCGGTCCTGGGCATCTCCTCTGTCGACTCAGCCACGAATGAGTACCTGGTGTCGTGCGGAAACATCGCCACTGGGGAGACAAAGGCGGCCGGGCGTGGTGCTGGCCACCCACAGGCCTTCATTAGTTGCTACTCGCGAACAGCGCTTGCCCCGCCATACGGGGGGGATCTTTGTCTTAGTGTGTCACCTTTCTGCGCCTGGTGTTTCACACAGGTGTTGACGCCACCGGTCCTGCCAACGCGACGTTTTTAAGGGATCATGCTCGTAAGGGAGACGGCGGCGTTGTTGACATTAGCCTGTTGCGCGTTCCTGTGTCCGTAAACACTTCTTTTTTCAGGCATTCCACGGAAACTAAACAAAAGCCTCCAAACTGGACAATGCCAAAACTCGCGATGGCGCCTCCAGTTTTGATGCCTTGAAATGTATTTGGGGGGGTGGGGAGGGGCTTGGTTGATATTTTTGCGCGAAATGTTATGCTGAACTTCTTTCGCAACCGTACGTAACCAACCATGCTAATCGGAGTTGAGGGAGAAAGACAACAAACTAAACAACAAAAAACAGTTGTAAAGAAATGGGTTTTCATACGAGATTTCAAAGTGCATAGCTCCAGTAGCTTCCTGATATCAAAAGAAAGAGGGTTCCAGACTGCTGCAGAAGCGCATCTGAAAGTGCGCGCAATGCAGTGACCATCTTTGTTCGACGTTTAGCCAAAAGCCGCTGGTACGAGGATGCTGCTCGTTCAAATATAAATTATAAACGTGAATCTCAACATGGGAAACAACCTCGGTCATGAGTGTCGAGAGTGGGGGGCTCTGGAGGGGCTAAGACCCCCCCCCTCCACCACAGAACGCTCACCCCGCCCCCCATCTAAAAAAAAGGTTGGCGCATCCTTTTCTCTGAATCAGAATCTTTATTTACACTGGGGGAAACGGAAAAGCTTTCAAGCTCTTTTTCACAGATGTTCATAAGGGGCGCTGTCAGAAAGTTACGAGCTGAGTAGTTAGGACACCGTGCACAATAGGCGAAACCAAGTCATATTGTTCAACAATATGTTTAATGTTTGTTTAACATCTAATACGCCCCCCACCCCCCACTTCTTTTACCAAAATCACACTACAGCCTTGCATCATTGGCAGCAGGCGTGAAGGTGAGCAACGGATGGAGGCTGCGCGTGCATTAAGAGCTTCATGTATGCGTGTTGCCAGGTTTGTTTGTGTCTACAAGTTGCAGTGTCGGTTTCTTTAATGGCCTGCTTTGCTAGATTTATATTTTAATTTTTCTACGTGGCATAGGCAATGATAAGGCAGAGGGCCTAGTGGAAAACAGTTACCTTCAATTTTTTGTTTCATTTATTAGGCAAGAGTTTGGTGTTTTAAGAAATACTCTTATGGTCTGCATTGCTCATCTCTTTTGGCTATCAGCCGTCGCAGTTTGTTGGACCAAGTCAATCTCTGCTTGGGATTTCAAATCACAACCTTCAATTTGAAGTTAAGTGGTCTAACCACAGTCCTATCCAGCCAACTTAATTTCAACAGTCTACATGAAATGGCAAAATAATAAAAACGGTTAGAGAACTACTGAACTCCCAACTTAGTATATTTCCTACTAGCACAGACAGGCATGTGCCTAGTGTTTTACAATAAAGGGTGTGCGCTATAATTTGCAATAGTTAATCTCCAGCCTGTCTTTCCACGGGCTCTAGGAATCTAAAGGATTCCCCATGGCTTAGAGGGAGTTTTCATTCCCATAAGCTCCACAAAAAGGGAGAAAAAAGGTACTTATCCATTTAATCCGTGACCCCAGCTTGACCTTCTATTCCCTCTCTCTCTGCCTTTTGCCTAATCGTGGAACCTTAAAAGCTCGGCCTCATCTATTTTTCAAGGAAAATCAGAGCCTGAACGCTGTTGCTTCCACCCTATGGGTTTTCAACATATGCAGCAGCAGCAGAAAAAAATCCATCCCTCCCTTAAAAACAAAACAACAATCGGCTTGTTAACTGTGTGGAATCTGGCCATGTTGGCAGGGCAGCAAAGCCACGCAGGTGTTGTCCTTCTCACTTAAACCCAGACTATCGCTCTACTCGAGTGTCAATGTGAACACTCCAACTAGGATTTAAAAGGATGCTCCCAAACACCCCTGCCTGAGACCAGCTGCCAGGGGCTCCAGTAAAAACGTGTGGTAGCCGACTCATGGTGTCGCCTCGCCTTATGTTCGCACCGCAGAAGTGATTTTAAAAAGTTTGCATTTATTCTGCTCGTTTGAAGTGGAGTCTGGAGGCGTGAACACCACTCGCGGAACTTAAAGAGAACCTCTGTTACGATTTGCCTTTTTTTTAAACCTGCCTGCCAACAAAAATCTGGCTCCTATGGAGTTTTATTACATAAACTGTATGCTAATACAGTGGAAAATTGACTGAGAATATATCACAGGTTGGCTGGGATGGTTATAGTTTTGGCACGCTCAGCTTAAATGTCTGTCCAAGAATTATGATCGTCTGTGACCTATTTGCAGGTGCTGTGTTGGCCTCCCCCATGGTGAAGTGCTATGGGATCGTGGGTATTCTATGGAAGCAGCTCTCTGCCTGCCTCATGAATCTAAATGATATTGTTAAGCAGCTGACAAATGGACCATTTACCAAATGTGTCGCATAGACAGAGCACATGATCTTCCTGCAAAGATATATATGTACCACAAAAACTCTTCCCTCTTTGAAGCAGAAATTCCGATACCAATTCAAATTCAGCAGCCTTTATTTTACCAACCGAAAGCTTGTCAGCTTTTTTATGTAAAATATCCACTCATGGAATCTGAAAAACATTCCACTGCATTGCACTCTTGAAAAAGAAGCGTAAGAACCAATGAGGATTTCATGGGTAAACGAAGGGCAGTAAAAATGTTATACATTTTCTTTGGTTGTTATTATGATGATATAACAACCTGGTATTCGAGGATGACTTGAAAGAGTGCACGGCCATTCATGGGGGCACTTAATTTCGTCACACTTCAAGCGACACCCCTTGGAATTTAGGCAATGATGCAGGCACAAAATTGCCTACTTTTTGCACCATTTCGCAGATGGCAGTTTGGCAATTCCACAAAAAATGTGCCACACGGCTGCAGGAGCCAAAAACGTCGGCTCTGCGTAGACTGCATTCGGCGCAGACACAATGCGAGAGAGATATGCAGTCACGTTTAGACGCTACATAATACTCGCATATGTAAATCGATATCGTATAGTATTTCGGACCATGCAGACCACGGGACCATTTAGCATTGTACATAGAGCTGTCATGGAATGCCGACATATGGAGCACTCCCCTTGTGTGTGGGCACAAAGCATGAGCAGGTGCCGTATAAATCACACATATTTTAGGCAAAAGTAAGATATTCCAAAGCTGCATTCGGGGCAGCCACACGTGCGATTTTACACCATGGCTGCGTCCATGCTGGAATCCTGATCGTTTGGCAGTAAATCAGTAGTTTTTTGTGGAGGGAGGCTTTTTTTTCTTCAACAGGAGCGTCTGTTTTTGATTTAAAACAGTGGCAATGGAAGCTATGCAGCCTAAACTTTTTTCGAAGAGCACCCAGCCAACAACGCAATGCGCTAACAGCCGCAATGCTGCTTAATAAACCAATCGATTTCATTTCGACGGATAATTGTCGGCGCAACGCTCGAGCATTTGCACTTCGCAGGGCAAGATTCATTTGCGAAAGCCATGTGACTGCAATCACTTGCGTATGATTGGCAACCCGCTCCTTCAATACGCCCCCTTTGTATGGTATTCTCTGAAGTCCCATAAATTATAGCCATCAGGTGGTTCACCCCCTACTATTAAAATATTTGGAGTAGCCTATGCCTGCTTGCCCCCTTTACCGCTCCCTCTGCTTATGGCCTTGATCTTGCTTTGCGAGCCTCTCAAATGCCTCCACCCTGGAATGTTTCTGTGCCCCACCCGAGTCAAGCTTCTCGCAGCTCCCCTGATGATGGAGGCATCGTTTGGTTCAAATTCAGACCGCGCAACATCTTTTACAACAAAAAAACACCAACAACAATCGTATTGGATTTTACACTGGAAGCAGAGGGATACAAACAAACTGCCCCCCTGCACAGGAGCGCCCAGGGCAGTGCAGATATTCGTTAGAAATATTAACGAATTGAATAATGTACAGTTCTTCTCAATCCACTCCTGAACGTAGGCCTCCCCATGCCGCGTCGGTCATAAGGTTTGTTTGATCATACTTCACCACACTAGGGTTCATGAACGGGGTGTCAGGATAGAATAGAATACAACGCAGGTCAACGGCGGGTTCATGCTGCAGTGTGCTCAGCATGAAGCACTCAACAAAAGAAGTTCAACATACATACTGTACATGCACTACACCAATGCTTCAATCTTCTATATGTGGTGCTATGTACGGTGCAATATATACCGTAAATGTTTATAAACTAAAGAACATCCAACAAATACATTGGGGTAATTTTGCATGACCCGGAGGAGTTGGCAACGAGTAAGACTGCTTCTTTGAACGACGGGCACTAAAAATGAGAATCAGAGATTCCACAAGGACACAATTTTATATAAACAATTACTATATATACTTTGTGTGTACGGATATACATTTATACGTCGGATATTTTCAAATATTACTGATGCAGGGTGAGGCAGTGGTAACACCGTGCCTCATAGCAAGAAAATACCTTATCTGACCTCAACCTAATTTATATGGCGCCTTAACGAAGGCACTTTACACAGAATGAAGAATGCTACATATGAATGTAATGGTGGAGATGAGGTTGAATGAAATAGATGAGAGGAACTAATGGGCGAATCTGTGATGCGTGAATTCGGTGAAAGTGACATTTATGACATAAATAATGATGATGATGAATGGATTGAAGGAATGGGGAATTAGTGATAGCCATATAATAAGAATTTAAAGAGGGAACAGTGCCGGATTATCCTCGTAGCAAAAGCAGCATATGCTGCGGGTCCCGCACTTTCAAGGGCCCCGCGCTAAATGCTTTCAAGCTATCAATTCCGGTTCAATGATTCTGCACTTGCTCTATTACTATAGTACTATACTGCCTTCAACTTTTATGAACGACTGATTGTTTAAGGCTAGCGATTTGTCGTATTATCTGGCTGTATAGCAATTGAAAAAATCAAATTACTTCACTATGCAAGTAAAAAATCTGTTTTAATATTTACGTGTTTTTTTTTATTTAGGGCCCCTTTATAGCATATGCTATTAGCCCCGCACTAGCTTAATCAGGCACTGAGAGGGAACAGTAACGGTGGTGGTTATGAGGGGGAGATTAAGGGATCGTGGAGTGAGCTACGAAAAATAAGTGAGTTTTGAGTGAGGAGCGTAAACTAGTGAGCGAAGGTGACTGTTTAATGTGGATGATTCTTTGTGGAGTTGATATATGCTCCCCTGTTCTGCATGGGTTTCCTCCGGGTTGTCCAGTCTCCCATAGCTAAGAACACAGTGCAATGTAATTGCTGCAGGACCCAAACATCCCAATGCATGACCCTCCCGGAAAAAAAAGACAAGTAAATAAATTATTATATTATACACCGAAGGTTAGCCGTGGCCAGGAATTAAATTCAGGTCGCCAGGCTCTCAGCACAGTTTGTAAACCGCGGCTCCCACCATCCACGTTGGTGATGGAAATTCTACATTCCTATCGCAAGCGTCAGCCTCTCCAAAGGACAGCACCTTCGCTATTTTGAGGTCAAACCGTAGCCACCAGGGATGATGCTGCTGCTGCGGTATAACGATTGGCACGTTGGACTGAGATTTCAATGTTGCTACACCACGGTGAGGCGTATGGCAGGTCGGATACAGTGCTGGGTATTCCCCATGTTTTTTAAGTCGTTTGGCCAGCCTGGAAGTTGAGGCCAAGATATCCGACCGAGGGGATATATCACAGAGTTTCTTCCAGTGGAGGCCCTGTCCCGCCAGCAGTGGCACGAGCGAGCAATTGCAGGGCTGCCACCCCCCTTATACCCCTTTGACTTTACTTTCAAAAGCACCGAAATGTTCGTGTTACGCACACCTGCAGTCAACTTTTGAGGTTGAAATAAAATCTCGCAGCGCTCCACATCAAATGCGGGCCCGTGTCCCCTTATTTTTTTTTTGCTCGGGTAATGCGATCTTAGATTCCGAGGCTGATTTAAGAGCATCTTTTCATGTTGCGGTATGCGCGTGTCTGCATGTGAGGGTGCACGTCTGCATGTCAGCCACTAAAGCAGCATGTGGATTCGCTATGCACTGTAATTAGGGGGAATCGGTGCAGTATGTTTGTACACGAACATAAAAGCTGCACTCATATTTTATATATGTTTCACGCACGACATTTTAATATAAATGCACGTGACATTTTGGATTACAAATTATACATGGCTGATGGTCGGATGACAAAATTACCCAGAATGCAGACGATCTCGTCGGATCTCGGAAGCCAAAGAGGCTAAAGAGCCTGGACATTGCTTGACTGGGCCACCACCAATGTAGAGCACAGATGCAGTCGGCACTGTGGGCAGTAGAGGGAATTGTTGTTCTGTTCTCCTGCCACATTCACCAAGCCGCACTGACCAGCATGGTGAAACGTGGCCAAATGTTTCAACTCATAATCTGTAATGCTTGTGACGCACTTGCTGTCAGTAAACTATCACGTCACGTAATCGACATGCAGTGAAAGTACAGTCAGTTTCGGCAAAGCATTCGTTTAACAAAAGGCTATCTTACAATATATATTTATTACGTACATTTGAATTAGCAAGGATAATTATGATATGACAATATTTTGCAGAACAGACGACACGATAATCTTTGATCTTATATCGTACGATATATCGACGTTTCGCCGTATCGCAACGATCCAATTGCATCCATACCTGCACATGGGGGTCACTTAATCTGATGCCACAGTTGTCGGCTGCAGGCACTTTATGGCCCTGTCCATTGGCGACAACCACAACCCTGGCCAATCACGGTCTGTCTATTGACCAGCAGCTCAATTGCCCTTTATCCGGTGTAACTCGTTTGATGGCATCAATTATGCACCATGCACGTAGCTTTGTGTGTGTGTGTACATTTCTTTGTTTGCATCAGCCCTGTACTGAAGTGTTTATCAAGAAGGGACCAACGGTACACATCGGCAGACTCGATGAAGGGGCATTGAAGAAAGACCTGGCTGGGGACAATTCAGAAATAACACTTTCGAAATCTGTATCACTCTGTATATCAGTAAAGGGTGGGAACTTCCACCTCAATGTGGAAGAGCAGGCCAAACATTTCTAGAGCTCCTTCTAGCGAAGGTGCATCTGCCAGCAGTGGCATAAGCAATCAATTGCAGGGCTGCGCCTTCACCTCTTACTGCTGAGACGAGCCCTTTGCTCCCACGTTTCCCTCCTGGAAACCTTCCCCCATGCGGAAGAGCCTGTACAACGCCACGGCGCGTGCGTACAATACATCTCACGCAGCCCCTGCACAACACCCACGACTCCCGACAGAACCTCCTGCTGGCCAGCAGGAGGTTGGTGTTGTAGGTGTGGCACTGGGTCATGAGGTCGCTTGAGGGCTTTTTGGAAACCGTCTGGCTGACGCCACTTTCCCAGCTGCCTGGAATTAGCATGACTTACCGTCCGGTTTTAAGAGACCGATTCTTTTGCTGCGTCTGTGGGATCAATGGTATGCCCATCTTAAAAATATAAAAAAAAAACACCGTGCAGATTTCTTTTTAAATAGTTATATAAACTATGAACAATGAGACATGCTTAATCTTGTTTGGCGCCCGTATATTTTACACAATACATGTTGAATCCCTATGGTGAAACCGGTGCTCACAATGTTTTAACAGCTATCATTGTCAGCTCATGTAATGCTGATGGCTCAAACGTCGGAAGTTGAGCGGCGGTGCGATGGTTAGCGCACTGCGCTATGTGCCCGGCAACTTGAGCTTGATTCCCGACCACGGCTAAACATCAGTGATGAGTGAGATCTGAACCGGTCCGAGGCCCTCCCTCACCAACCGTCACTGATCAGCATGGTGAAGTATATGCAGAGCCCTTCATCCAGCTATGAAATGACAAATGGGTTCTTCAATGTAATTGTCACATACATTGGCGAATACATGTATCTTTGCATATTATGTAGGAGAGGGACAAGTCACCTTGATTAATTTGTTATTTGATGAATTGTGAGTCACGATTTGATAAAAAATAAATGTATCTATTCTTTTTAAATGCTGTGACAAATGGTGGTGAGTCTAGACCCTGCAGGATTAATTGGCAACTATTACAAAGAACATTGCTTCCTACAAAAGCTTCCCAATGCATGCATTGTAAGCTTAGGTATGCGCATGAATCATTTCACCCCTATTATAAAAGGCAAAGGTGCAACCTTGGCATTACTTTCTCCTCACACTGCTGCGAGAAGGGCCTCCACTAGTGAAGGCTCTAAAGAGCCCCTATGGAGGGTATTTTGTCTACTCTTCCAAACTAGCCAGACATATTTAAAGATATGGAAGTACCCCCACTTTACCCTACCACACACAATCTGCCAATAGACTAAATGTGGCATACCAAATCATACTGCTTGGTGGACAAAGGCAGGGAGAATTAAGACATTTAAGGATTGTTCCAACGTATATGTTGGAAGATTGAACCATCGACCTTTGGATTACAAAGTGAAGTGTGCTGACCATTACACCACGGCAACATTCTGCCCCTATTGTGCTGTAGTGCATTGCATTGCAGGTGCCTTCTGTTTGCCTGTACAGGAGAACCTCGGAGCTCGAACACACCAGAACTCGAACAAATCGGTGTTCGAACGATATTTCCGAACATTTTTTGCCCTGGAAATCAAACGAGATTCGGAGATCGAATGGGCAATCGCGACTTGAAAAAACCTGTAAGGCTGAGACGCGTATGGCCAGCGTGCATGACGCTTGCCCAGACAAAGGTTTTACCACCTCCTCCTCACCACCTTCCACTCAAGCCATCAACTCTCCTTACTACAAGTAAAGTGAAGATCTATGTTCATTTATTTCATTTATTCCATATGTTTATTCATTTATTCCATTTATTTATTGTGTTTCTTGTTTTTATGTATGATTTTATGGATGTAATTACTGTAAACTTCGTGTAAAAATGCTTTATAATGAGAGATTTCTTGTGTCTGGAACCAATTAATGTCATTTACATTAATTCTTATGGGGAAAATTAATTTGGTGTTCCAACAAATCGGTGTTCAAATGGCCTTCTGGAACGAATTAAGTTCGATCTCCAGGGTACCGCTCTATACTATTGGTGCTCCCATATTGCTGTGCAGTGTAGATATTTGTCATGTTCTAGCTGAATACATATTTTAGTTACATGCCTTTACACCATACAGTGGGTGGAGCGGTGGTGCAGTGGCGGGTTGCGCTGTGCTATGAACTCGGTGATATCAGTTGGATTATTGACCACGGCTTATATTATGGACGAGTGATGTTGGAATTGGTCCTTCATCACCCAGCACTGGCCAGTGTGCTGAATAATGGTCACACAACCCCCTTGGACAGACTGATACGGCAGGAGGAGGCCTCTGGGATTGGCGTGCAGCACATGTTGTGTGCACTCTATTGCTACTGCAGTGCTTGCAGATCCAACACAATAAATGTGGAAGGTGGCCAGGTGGCTCAGAGGGCAGTGAACTGAGCCTGCACCTTTAGTGATCTCGCGTGGGTAAATCTGGGCGGCCATCTGATTGAGCCAGGTTCTTAATGGTAGTAAGTAGATGGTCCCAAGTATGGTCACTAACGAGTGCAAAAAAGATACCCGAGATATTACGTGTGATTTTTCACTAAATTACAGTCATTCCAGCTTTGTAACCTAGAATGTTTTGTTTGACTTGTGACAAGCAGATTTCTGAATGGACATTTCGTCATCTCCTGACATGATCCTGACATCGCAATTGAAATGGAGAGTAAAAAAGAAAATCAGCACGCTAAAATGTTTACAAAAATACTGTAAATAATTATATATGTAAGTAACCTTGAGAGATCTAAACTACAATTTTTTTATCAATGCCAAATGCTAAACAATTGTGGCAATACGAGGTTTTTTTTTCTGCGGCCACTGTGCTGTGGCCAATGTGGGTGTCATCTAAACCAACCAATCCTGCAATCAGTGGCGGCTCCTGCAAAATCTCTCAGGGGGGGCAAATGTCTGGATGATTGATAAGGATAAGGTCCACCCATGCAATGGATAAATTAACAGCTTAATCATGTAAAGGCAACTTCACTTCTTTAATATTAATGAAAAATAAAGTGACTCTTACAATACATCTTGTTTGTTTCTATACTCACTATCATTACAATCCACTCAGTTTCTTATATTAAAGATTCCACTAGGTGGCGACAAATAATATTGTTGACTGAAACGTGCTTACGTATGATGACGTAAGCACGTTAGTGCGAGCCCTCCCGGAAGCCATAGATAATGCATTGCAGCGCCCGCCGTTCGAAAAAAAACCATCTTTGAATGTAAGTCTATGGGAACACTCTGGGCGATTCTCAGCCGGAGTGAAATCGCCCAAAAAGAGGCGGTACTCCACAGAACGTGACATGACGCTGATTGGACTATATCCAGAGGCACAGTGACGGCTCGCGTGACTCTGTGGTTGAATGACATTGGTGGTGCGTCGCCCAATCGCCCTAATGAAGAAACCGCCCCTGCCTGCAATGCAATGCTAATCAAGAACAAGTTCTTCTACACGCTAAGGTCAGCGCAACTTACCTCCTTTATAAAAGACATCATTAATTGCAATCGACTGTAACTTGGTTAAAATGAAAGGTGATTGATTGAGTTGACCTCTGCTGCAGGTAACACCCTTTGAAAATTATTCTCAATGAATACCGTAACGATTACGAACCTAATTCATGGCTTCGCGTGCGGTGATAACATTGAAACCCCGCAACACATTCGTCATTAACGTTGCCCGATGAAGCGAATTATTTTGCCGTATAAATTGCGGACCATTCTGGCACTGGTCCCTCTTCAGACTCGTAGTCTTTCCTAAAGAAGGCGATTTCGTGAAATTAGTTGAATATTGGTTCATGTGCAATACAGTCCCTCCGTCAATATTTGTTAGATTTTCAAAGACAGCACTTCTATCTAGATTTGAAGTTTTCGTGACTGCAGGGATCCATACTCTTTGGTTCTTTCGTTAAAGTCACGTATGGTATGAAAAAAAACATAAATTAAATGTTGCAGCAGCCCTTTTGCCCACTTCAGCAATTGTTTCTTGATGTGGTTGTCCCACCTGATGACGGACGCTTGTGTTGCACCCGAAACGTCGTGATCTTATTTATTTTATTTTATACCCACGTGACTTTACCGAAAAAACCAAATAGTATAGAGAACTTCTACTCTATTTGCAAGGTGACGTCTATCGATGATTACATAAGCATACGAGCTGGCATGCAAAATATGCAGTTGGTGCTCTGTGTTTTTAGACGTATTTTTTTTTTCTCAGCAAAATAACATCAAGTGATAACACTGGTCAACACACTTTTTCTGGAATAAGGTATTCCAACGGTTTTAAGGTAATTTTGGGGTGCTGATTCCAAATCTGGCATCAGTTTTTGTCTATCACATCAGGTTTTTGAGATATCAAATATTGCATTTTCAATAAAAACTGCAGAAGAAAAATATTAAATAAATGTGGATATCTACATAAAATGATATTATAAACACACTATCCTAAAATACAGCACCATATTTTAACACTAAAGCAGTCACTGACTCGCAACAACTTGCAATCATAGGTGACAGAGTTAATTTCGGGTAAAATCAATGAAAATGGGGTATGCCGATAGCATAAAAATGACGTGATAGAGCAAATCTGAGATCAGAGTTGGAATCAGCACCCTGAAATTAGTCTAAAACAGCTGCAAAAGTCCAGGCCAGAAACAAATGTTTTTTTTTGTTGACCAGTGTAATAAAGTACCTACAAGGTATTCACAATACAGTATCCACATTGTCCAAATCATTGCTGTCAAGAATTGTAAATGCAATTCGTATATGTTAGCACAAATATTAACTGGATGACACCCCATGGGCAACTGCGGAATATCTGTACCCCTTTCCCCTATCGCTCGTGCTTTGTAATGGGCTCTAAATCAATACATACAAATTTTGAAAATAAAAAATATATTAGCTGAATGAGGCCAGTCTTTAGATATTTGTTATAACATATCGTTAAAGAACGTGGTCATTGACGAAAATAATGGAACAAAAAAACTGAAAAGTGCACAGTTACATGGTGAGGCAGAAAGAGATACCGTACATAGCCAACCATTATCATCGGAGGTGCGAGGGAAGAACAACAAACTAAACACAAAAAGCAGTTCTCAAGAAGTGGATGTTCAATACAGGTTTAAAAGTGCATAGCTCCAGTGCCTTCCCAATATCGGAAGGAAGAGCGTTCCAGACGGCCGCAGAAGCGCATCTGAAAGTGCGTGATGCAGTGACCGTTATTGACAACTTTTAAACTTTTATTGCTGTGGATTTCACACCTGATGATGATTGCTTGTGTTGCAGTCGGAACGTCGTGAGAATTTTATTGTTTTATATGTTTATTATTTATTATTTCCCTTCTACGTGACTTTACCGAAAGATTTTAAGCTTTCGTGACTACAAGGATTCATATTCTTGGGTTTTTCGGTAAAGTCACGTAGGTAAAAATTTTAAATAAAAACCACTCATTTACTTGATACAGCAAGCGTGCTGTGACGGTTCCACGTGAAGACGGAGGCTTGTGTTGCCTCCGAAACGTCGTGATTTTTATTTAATTTAAATTTTTTACCTACGTGACTTTACCGAAAAAACCCAAGAATATTTACCGAAAGAACCAAGAATATGAATCCCTGCAGTCACGAAAGCTTTAAATCAAAACTTTGAAACGGTTGAGGAAAGTAAGGGAGCTTCATCAGGACACGTTGCTAGGAGGATTGATGGACGATGGTCAAGGATAGTGGCAGAGTGGCAGCCAAAGAACGAAATGCGTCTGTAAGAATATCCACCGTAGAGATGGTTGTGGTGAAATCAGCAGGTGTGCGAAACTGTTAGTTGGATTGTTACATCGCAGAACCATGAGAAATGTCAACAGCTTGGGAAGGTCTTCATCCAGCAGTAGATGAATCATGGTTATTGTTAATGAAATGCCAGTCTGCATATATGTGCACTCGAGGTGGTTTATTTGTTGAGTATAAATAACAATTAATTGTAAAACCCTTAAGAGATACAATTTACAATACAACGAAACATTTGAGTTGTGAAGCCTTTCATCCTAAAGGATAAATAACAGCAAAAAAACGTCAACAAGTTCAGCAATAACACTGTGGCCTTAAAACAAATGTTCATAGGCAACGTTTAGGGCAATGACCCTTCTTCACAGCACATCATGTTCAGATATATATTTAATTTTCCTTTTAAGGAAAATTAAATTCACAGCACATCTTGAAGGGTAGGTATTTTGGTATCTTAGCAACTCTTCCATTTAGTCTTCATATTTTTTTTGTTCACCAAGTTTATTTGCATAATGCGTGCTCTATTTGCATGAACAAAATGTATATGCACGGTTACATAATGCATAAATAAAACACAAATATACTCACAATTTAAATTATGAGTTTTTAATTTAACAGTAAAACATTTATACGTTGTTTAATTTTTTTATCCATAAAATGTGCAAAATACTTAAATGTAGACTCTCTTTTTTAGTGAGCTTTATTCATTTGATTGTGTCCACAGTCTGATTTGGACCTGGGTATCTGTGCACGTTACGGAATATATTTTTTTCTGTGGTCGAACAGAGGCGAGTGTCACTGAATAGGCTATAAATTACATTGCTGCATCTGCAAGTCCTTTCTTGCTCATTCGCAGGAAATACCAGCGTCATTGTTATTCCACCCTTTCCTCGAGCCCCCTTTGTTTGCTTGTCGTTTGATCTCCTGGCCAAGAAGAGCCTTTGTGGGTTTGTGTGGCTGAGTTGAGTCCATCCTTATCTGTGCGTTGACTGTGACGAGTAAAACCGAGGTCGCGCATCATTTAGAAATGGGGTAATTGCATTTATCCCGTTGACTGTTTGTTTCTCACTAAGACCACCAGCAGGCAAGGAGCCAGGGTTTAAAAAAAAGTGTTTTTGTATTTTATCTATCAAAAAAGAAGAGTTGAGAATCCACAATTCTTCCGCGCAACCGCAACATGTATAACCAGTGGTAAAGAGAAGCATTGATTCTGTCACTTTCCAATGGCAGCAGAGGTAAAAGTAATTATGTATTACGCTTGTGTACCCAAGAAGCCTCACCGAGTCTCAAGACTATTTTTTCAAGCGGGTCTTGCTAAGTAAGGGGCAGGGGAGCGACTATTGTTATGTGTTTTCGAGTCAAGTAAATGGCAAGTGATTTTACAAATTCGGACCGTAGCAGAGAATGGCCTGCTCTTCTTCGAATGCTGTCGAAGGATCGCTAACGCCCACTGTTAAGCTGACGTATTTAATAATACACCTGCAGTAGTAACCAGGGTGGCCTGCTGGATTCAAATCGCGAACGTCTTTACCTTTTGTGGTCTTAACCGCGAAATATAAAGCTGCATCCCTGCAATGTCCTGTTCATACGACTGCTGGTGGAAGGGCTGCCACTGAAGAAACCTCTGGAGAACCTCTCTGGAGGGTATTTTGGCAAACTCTTTCAAGCTTGCCAGACGTCTTAGAAGTGGTACTTTACGACACCCATTCATACTGCTGGTTGGATAGACCCGGGAAGATTTCAGAAAACTTGAGCCTTGCAATGAACCGGAAACCTCCGAATCACAAGTCCAGTGTGCTATCCATTTCACTACAGCAGCATCCCCTGGCAGTGTTATAAAGAGCACCAATTCTAGATATGTTACATGGCCATCGTATAAGCTAGCATCAAGTCATAGCTCAGTTATGCGTCTCACACATAATCCTTAGAAATTCCAAAGAAATGTGTAGAATCTTAAGAATGTAAAGAATACTTAACGACACCCAGAAAGTACAAATATTTTCCGAATATAAAAAAATAATGTCAATTAAAGGTACCAAAAATCTCTGAGCTAAAACAAGGGATCATAGTGGAATGAAGTCATCATCCAACTGTCTGACGCCACCAGATGTTTTGAGTTTGCAGGATTACCTTGGCTTTATCACCTGGTGTTCAGGCTGCATTTCGCCAGATCGAGTATTAAACACTCTTCACCTCAGCGACCGTACGTGCTTATGCTCTGCGTTTGATGTGTACACATGCCTGCTGTCATGTATTGGCATAGCCAGTGCGGGGGGAACACGTGTATCAGCTGCCCCCCACACCCCCCCCCCTTTAAAAAAATATTTTCTCCTCGACTATCAATATTATCATTGGTAAAGGTGCAGCGCTATGCATTGTCTTGCTCATGCCACTGCTGGCGAAAGGGCCCAGCCACGTTGGGAAATCGAACCGGCGGTTACTGGATTGCAAGTCCAATGCGCTATCATTGCGTGAAGGCTGCATCCCTATTGATAACATTACTAGCTGGGAACCCTTCATATATCCACACCGTATGGTCACAATTATTGTTTGCCCTCACTTCAGCATGGTAAAGGTGCCCAGTTGAAATATCACTCGGCACTATGTTAACCATGGTCAAGAATCGAAATCAGGCTGTCAAGTTGATAGCAAAATTAAATAGCAACGGTGCCACCGCTCCACTCTACGTGTTATTATTATTATTGTTAATCACTCGTGCATTAATGCTGTTCTCACTCCACTTATCTAACAGCTCCCAAGTATTTTATTCCATGAATTCCCCCCCAACAAATGCCTCCTTGCACAGAGTTTTAAAATGGATACAATGCAGTTTGTCGTTGTATAATGGGACAGAATGTGAATAACTGACACCCATTTAAATGTGTCTGTCTGGCATGCCAGGATGAGTTAAATGCCACCGGGCAGAGGCAGATAGGTTCTCAATTGCATTAGCTTGGCACTTGACCTTTATTCTAACAATTCACCTTTTTGTAAAACCATGCACACGTTACAGTTGTGGTGGTTGGCTTGTGCTTTTATAAAAGAGCGACATGTCAGTCCATCCAAGAGAATGCCTTCAGCCTGAGATTTGCACATGTCATTACACAGCTGTATTCCTATAATCATGTCCATACTTCATCGCTCGGCACCCTTCTATCATACATCAGCAATACATTTTCAATTCAGGCAGTATTCATAAGGAGCCTGAGCATGTCAGTCAGTGGCTTGAATGTATCACTGGAATAAATTTACATGATTGACAGCTGCATATTTTGAGAAAGATATGCGCTGGCTGCATTTGTTGTATGGTGAATGAGGATTTTTTTTTTTTTTACAAATTTCGCAATGCGATCATTAAAGGCCCTTGCTTATTGCTCTAGATCTAAATGCACGTCCGAGCCTTGCCATGTGAACTTCAAGGCAAACGTTAATATGGCTCTCGGCTGTGTTTTCGGGTTGTACCATGTGTTGTTTCGGCACGATGTCTGACGTTTCACTCAATATACTGGGAGCTAAAGAAGCTCCGAGCACGTGAATCGAAAAATCAAATATGCCATTCAACACGCGTTACTGTACACCATACAGCACAGCCTGGACAACCTACGCAAACAATCACATGTTCGGAGGGTGCATGGTGTTCTGCTTTAGTCTGGCCCCCTCTGGGATCATCTCTGCTAATTTGTCAGGCCGCGGTGAGTTTTTAAATCCCTAAATGTGCAAGCATTTTCCAGTCATGAATCAGAGCCTTCATTTTTCATGTGATTTTATCACCTGCAGCATCCCTTCGCTTGTTGCGATGGAGCTCTCTGGCCAACTCCCATACAGAGAACACACGCTGTTATAAGTCTTTTTTAAACCGCTGCTTTTGAGCCTCCAGTTATATGAGACCACTGGAGTCCAACCCCCATTATCTACCAGTCCATTATTACATGTAAAACAATGAAATAAAGATCTCTGTACCATACTACCATAAAAAGTTAAACATTATATTCCGTCAGCCTATGGGCTCTCCAGACTAATATTATCCAACATAATGTGTTTAAACAAGCAGACGCTGGACCGTTTTGACCTTCTGAGTTTCATCAGCAGAGCCCGGCATGTTAAACAAATACTGCTGGGATGCCAGATGGTTATTGGCAAGAGCTCTCAGTCCAAACCACAAGGCCCTGGTCAACTGTAGGATATAAAGATGCAAATAATGTCAACAATAAATGGGTATATATCAATGCCATTGGCTTAGAGTTAAGCAACATCCTTCTTTCCACCATGTTGCCCATCTTTCAGATGAAAGACCAAAAGAACTAAGGGACTGCTTATAGCAACGCAGAACGCAAGCAGATGACCCAGTTGAGATTCAAGACGAGGACTCGTGTATATGCTTATGCAGTCACACCACCTGCTGTTGAACGGTTTTACAAGTGCAAAAATCACACTTTCAGCAGAGGAAATAAAACACCTATGCGGTCATTTTGACTGCGAACGTAGTATTCTCATGCCAAGCACAATGTTTGTGTTCAGCACATGTATAAGCACCCTGTTGATATGAGTTTGTATGGAAGCCCAAGGGTATTATGTCACTGAAACTTTGTAAAAAAATATAAACGAAAATAACAATGTCCTTTTTTATTATCAAAGGATTAGGTCATATCACAAAGGCAAAGTTGCTGCTTTGACACAGCATCTTAGCTGCCGATTAACACAAGTCTAAAATCACCGCGTATCTTCGTGACCAGCTGGCTCAGTGACTAATTCCCATGAGAGGCATCTCATTTGTAGTGAGGTGTGATTCACAGATTAACATCGATGCTTGTAAAGCAGACTGTGGCATCGTTTGTGGTTGACGCACGCGCAGTATTAACCAGGGTGGCCGGGACTTTGTTAAGCGCGAACCTCTGCAAACAAGGTGCGCACGTGCTACCACTCGGTAAACTCCATCTGTACAAAGAAAACAACTATTTTCATCAATTTACTAGGTTTATTATTATAATTTGCCGTCTAAATGAATTGTCATGAAAAGCGTGTATGATATTAATAATAGGATATAATGAGAGTATGGAACAACTGCCTGACTAACGTTGTGTGCAGCCTAATGTGTTTATTTTTTATGTGAGCATAACACGCACCTCTGTGTACAAACTACTGTCTCAATGCGTGTGCTGAAGCATATAATTGGGTACCACAATGGGGAGTTTTGTCACCTGCAGTTTGTTTAAAAAGTTTTTGTCAGTGCAAAATGTCCCCCGAGATTGTTACTGGAATGTTAAAGCAAACCATGAATCCCAATACATCTCCTAGTGTCTTTTTTTTAAGACACAGAAATGTAAAATTGTAAGAACAGAGCCTACTGGGAACGGCGTTGTTGCCATATGCTCCCACAAAGTTGAGCGACGTGTTTTTGCACGGTTGTGCCGTAAATCATATTTTAATATAGAACACATATGCACAACGCGTCTTTTTTATGAAATGGTGGGCGTGTGACCTGAATCTCTAGAAGGGATTTCAGTGCTTAGAATGGAATACTGGTGGTGCCCTTGGCCAGAAAGTCGCACCCACATCCCAAATTTAGGATAAATCAACTGTCAACTGCAGTCAGTGGTGTTCCATTGCCAGTATGAAAGCTTTAAGAAATTCCCTGATCATGCTTCCTGGGTATTTCAATCGACTCCTGTCCAAAATAACACTGGCATAACCGTGCACAAAAATGTACTCTTTTAATACCAATCAGCGTTGTTGTTTGTAGACCTCAAACCATTCTTTATTTTTATTTTATGTTACAACTAAGTCATAGAATAGCTATACTGCAGGGGGTTCACACACTACACCGAGAGCCTATGGACCTGAGTTTTTTTTTATTTCCAGCAATGGCTAACATCTGTGACGTGTAATATCTGAACTGGTCACTTCCCCCTAATACCCCCCACCCCCACCCTCTTTTACCAGCACGATGAAGTATGCTCAAGCACCCCAAATAACTGGCGTAGCATAGGGGAGGCCTTAATTCTATAGTGGATTGACAAAAGGCTGGAGAATAGCATGGAGAAAAAAGCAATACTTTGCTCATACACTCACAGTATAAATTTCGATTTAAAGCTTTCGTGACTGCAGGGATTCATCTTCTTGGTTCTTTCGGTAAAGTCACGTAGAAGGGAAGTAATAAAATAATAAAAATAAAACATAATAAAATAATTCTCACGACGTTTCGGCTACAACGCAAGCAGCCGTCTTCAGGTGAAGAATGAGACACTACCAAGCTAGGAGCTTATATATTACCGAAAGAACCAAGAAGACTCACAGTATAATTTTAGAATGTGATCACCAGCGATTCAAGAAAACCAAATAGGACCCTGTCCTCAAACATCCCTTATACTTTACTGTTTGCAGGAATTATATTATATGTTTTTTTTTTCGGTAAAGTCACGTAGATAGAAAAAATATAATAACAATAAAATAAAATAAAGTGAATAAAAATAAATATCACGACGTTTCGATCGCAACACAAGCGGTCGTCATCAGGAACAGGGAGGTTTGCCTCTGGGGGCAAGCTGTTTATAAAGGTTTAGAGATGGGCGGGGCAGCTAATGTTAATGTTGGAGAGGGCTCCGACACCGGCAGTAGGTCAACACCAATCAAAGAACTGTTTATAAAGGTTTAGAGATGGGCGGGGCAGTCACGAAAGTTTTAAGTCAAAATTCAGGAGTTAGTTGAATGTCTGCTTAAGTATGAAAATGGTACACACCTCCAAGCTTAGCTTTCTATATTAAGCATGCTGAGAACTGACTTATTACATTTTCATGTTAGTACAAAGACTGCGCGAGTCTTTTTTCAAAACGTAGTAAAAACTGGGCACACGAATGCCCCATCCCATGAACAAATGTTCAAGGATATTTAACATCCTCTTAACAACAGATGCCACGCGGCATGTGTGCTAACCACTAGGGCGGCTCTGCTACCTTGCTCACTAAGCTGCTGTAAAAAAATATAACCTTAATCAGGGCCACGGGCCACCGTTACACACATCTGGTTTAGATAGCTTAAAACATAAAATGAAATAGTTAAAGCGGACCCTCTGTCCTTCCTCTACCGTCGCTTGGGCTGCCTTTTAGGCAAGGGAAGCTTCTGAAGCATGGGGCTCACTGTCCCTTTGATCCCACCGCCTCTCCCCGTGTGATCGTTGCAGGATATGTAATTAGGCTTGCAGCCATAAAATGTTTTACTTTTAACTCAAACACGAATCTCAAAAAGGAAATCCAGACGCTTTAAATATAAATTGATGCGCCAGAGTGCTCTGTTGAATTGGCTTGGTTGGTAATACAACTGCATACTGGATGCAATGTTTATAAAATAACAATTCGCATTTCTCTTTGGTTTTTCGGTAAAGTCACGTAGGTAAAAAATTAAATTAATAAATAATGAAAACAACTAAATTAAATCACGACGTTTCAGAAGCAACACAAGCATCCGTGATTTAATTTAGTTGTTTTCATTTTTAATGTTTTTTATTTTTTACCTACGTGACTCTACCGAAAAAAACAAATAGTATGGAGCCTTGCAGTCACGAAAGCTTCAAATCTAGAAGCATATTCATTATTGCCTAGAATGCTATACAAAGCAAAAACATGTCGTTTTTGTGGCCCTAAATATTTTCTGTTATGCTGGGTTTTTATCGTCAGACACAGATTTGACTCAGAATGATGCATAACAGCAATTTTTTATTTTTTTATTTTTTACAATATTGTACTTGGTGCTGTTGAGAATGAGTACTCTTACACGTAATATCCGGTAAAGCAGCAGTCGCACGCTTGGAATTTTACATTGAATAATGGAAACTGGAACATCGATGAGAAAAAATGTGCAGATTAATGACAATTCAAATTTTGCGAGAAATAAATGGGCTTGGGCAGGACACGGTGTTCAATAGGATAATGATCAATGGTCAAATACAATGAAGACCATTGCTGATCATAATGGAACCACCAGTATCGCTTGACTGCTGTTGAAGCCCAGAAAGTCAACAATGTTCCAGAGTTTGTGGTTATCCATCGCTGTAAAAAATAAGCATAGATGGCAAATAGGCGGAGACATTAAAATTATTTTATTTTTAATGCAGAGATGCAGAACAGAGGTCCATTTATTTCTATTTGTAGGCTCAGATAATATATTTTCTGAAAAGAAAATGACAATTTTCTAATTGGTAGACTTAATATTTTATTCGTGTTTTGGCCATCATTTACACAGCAAAGCTCAATTCCTCATAGAATGTTCTCCAGTTGGCAGTGACTAATTTTAAACAACCCACAGGCATGGAAAGCAACACCACATGACTTCTGCCAATATATTATTTAATTGGCCTATTTTATCATCCAGCACAAAACTGGGAACTTTTGAGCCGAGAATACATTGTGTTCTCTCTCTGACATTTTTGCACTCACCGAGCTAGGTACTGATGGAATAAGTGCAATTAATAATTTCTTATTATGAAGGAGCAGAGCGGCCACAGCAATGAAAAAGCCACAACTGGAAATGCATGAATAATAAAACGATATATTTCATTCCAAATGAAAGAAAAGAACAAAGAGCAGTCTCCAGAGCTGTCCTTGAAAGCTATATTAATTATGATCGGTGGTCAAAAAAGCAGAGCAGTGGGAAGCACATCATAATGAAAGTACGTACGGCTTACAATTTAAACGCTGGTACCAAAAGTATTGATCACATTTGAACCTTTGAAGCATCTTCTGAAATAGAAACACATGCCATGTGTGGTTCAGACCTCTACCAGATATCTCAGTGGCAAAACATAAAGTGGGCTGCAGGGCTGTAGATGAGAAATCAGGGAATATATTATTCATAAAGACAATGTATTGCACTCTAACTCAGAATCTTTATTTAGACTGGAGGACACATTGTCTTTCTTAAACACTCTTCCAGAGACTGTGACTTACTTTGGTACTGGACTGCATGCATCAGCTCTACTCAGAAGACAGCTTTGAATGGGCAGAGATCATCAAACGTGTGACATTGGAGAAACGTGTCACCTGAAGGGAAATCTATACCTGAGACATCAGTACAAAACTTTATAGGAATGGCATCTATCTCAATGGGCTCTCGGATAATGTATTCAGTTATCTCTACTGTTACTACTCTCTCATCCTACTAATGAACGAATGGGTATTTTGGAAAGCCATAGTATCCAATATATGTCGTGTTTATGGTAAATGTACAACTGCAATGGCTTGCTCACACCAATTCTGGCAGAAGGGCCTCCAAAAGAGGGAGCTCTAGAGATTCACTTTAGAAGGTATTTTCCACACTGGCCAGATGTCTTCAAAGAGGAGGAAGTAGCCGCACTTCACGCAACCTGCCAATCATCTGAATTTTGAGCGTAAACATTTAATATTTGTCCCATCCATAAACGATTGCACCAATGTGGAGCTGGTGATAAATTACTTCATGCTGCTAGATATAACGGCCATTGGAAGAGACTCGTCATAACAGGAAATGTTTTTTTTTACGTAGGAATTACACCAACTCTGACAAATTAAATACCGGGTGGGGACAACTGCCTCTAAATGCGAGACGCGTCTCCCTCTTGCGGATTGCTGAGGGTACAAAGGCAGGTGTTGTATCCCCATCTAGTGTACATTTTGCACATTGCAGAGCTGATCCCAGTTAAATGTGGTGCACTGCGGTTGGACTGCAGACGGGTGACTCCCAAACGTATTTACGGCACGCGTGTAGTTTGAGCTTTATTCTGAGGGAACGCAAGACACCAGGATGCGTCTTATTTGTAAGAGTGACCCGGATAACAAAAGTTGCAAAAGTAATAACACAACAAGACAACAAGTACTGTACGGGGTGGTGCAGATGTCTTATGACCCCCATTTAATTCTCTCAAACTATTTTTTTATTTTTTGTTTTTTACCGAAATAAATATGCAAAGGGTAAAAAAACCGTTACGGGTCAATTAATTGTGGGTCACAAGACATCTAGATCACCCTGTGTTGCCTCCGAAACGTCGTGATTTAATTTAGTTGTTTTTTTTTCATATTTATTTTTGTTACCTACGTGACTTTACCGAAAAAAACAAAGAGTATGAATCCTTGCAGTCACGAAAACTTCAAATCTAGAACTAGACCACCCTCTACATCAATTCGTTTTTTTATTTTATTTGTTACACGGATGATCCCGTCTCGCCAGTTTTCCGGCTATTTTAGAAGGGAGATACGTGGTGTGTGAGCACAGCAACAACAAAAATATCAAAATTTCAGACGAGTGCAGGGTCCTTGAAGAATACTCGCAGCAGCTTATGGCTGGACATCGAACAAAGACGTGCACTGCATCGCTCGCTTTCAGATGCGCTTCTGGGGCCGTCTGGCACGCTTTTCCTTCCAATATCAAGAAGCCACTGGAGCTTTGCACGTTTAAAAGCTAGATTGAAAACTCGTTTCTGTTGAACTGATTTTTGTGTTTAACGATACGATGTATTTGACGGTCATAAGCAAAACACGCGCAAAACATACACGTGACAGAAAAGAGGCACTAGAAGAAAATAACTTAGGTCCATGTGCAAGTAAGCTGAGCATCAATTTGCTAAGGTACCTGATTAGTTAAGTATTCTATTACTCTAGGGATTATAATCAATTCGATTACTCTACTGATTATAATTATCTGATTATAATTATCTGATTATAATCAGTAGAGAATTATAATCAGTAGAGAAATCGAATACTTAACTGATAATTATCGATCTTGATTTGAAGCTTTCGTGACTGCAGGAACCCATACTCTTTGGTTCTTTCGGTAAAGTCACTTAGATAGAAATAAAAATGAAACAAATCACGACGTTTCGATCGCAACACAAGCGAACTTCATCAGGTGGGACAACCACAGCAAGAAAATGCTGAAGTAGGTGAGAAAGCTGCCGTGGCAAGAGGTTATATAGGTAAGAAAGGGGGAGGCAAAGGGGGGAGAGAGAGAGGGGGGTGTGGGGTATGGGGGGGCTGCGTGAGCGCTAGGGGAAGAGGCCATGAGGCTGGGGGGGAGGGCAGGCCTAGAAGTAGGAAGCTGAGTGTGGGACACGGGGGGGGGGAATAAAAATGTACTAGTAAACGGCAGGTAGGATGGAAGCGACCACAACCAGTTAAGGCATTACCTGGTTAATAACATCCTTCCAATGATTGTCATTTTGTTTGTAGAAAGTACCATTCCAGGTGAAGTAAGTGTTGGTAAGGCAGTGCCTAACCAAAGTTGGTCCATCAGGATTCAGTCCATGTTGGACCAAGTCTTCAATTATTGCTAAGATGTCAAGTACAGGAACCTTGGTGAACAGAGAGACTACGTCAAAGCTGACAAGCAAATCATCTGGAAACAGTGAGATACCCTTGATTAGAGAGACCAAGTCAGCTGAGTTACGTACTGCTGAGGTAGTCTTGCCCGTGAATGGAAGCAAGGTCTCAGACAGAAAATCTGATTCCCACCACCATCCGGCCCAGAAGAATTCCCTCATCAAAACACTACACCATAGGGCCCACTGCATCTCTGACCAACACCACCTAGCCAGTGAACTGGAACACGTACACCAAGCCCTCAAGATGAATGGGTACTCGGACCGCATTATTCGCAAAGCTGTTTCCCCAACCATGGAGAAACAATCTCCTGAGAAGCCAATCAAAACCATCACTTCACCATACATATCAGGTGTTACCAAAAATATTTCCAAAATCTTAAACAAACACAAGATCCAGGTTCAATTCAATACAGTACACAAAATCCGTGATCTATCCCATCTGTGAAGGAGGCCATTCCTGACATGCAATACCCTGGAGTCTACAAACTGAGTTGTACTTGCGGTCGCAGTTACATTGGGGAAACGAAACGACATGTCTCGGACCGTGTTAGCGAACACAAGGCAGATCTGAAACACGGCAGAACCAATACCTCTGCCGTAGCTGCCCATTGTGACAACGCTGTGGGCTCGGGTGATATTGTTTTTTCCGAGACCAAGGTACTCTGCAAACCTTCGGGCAACTATCAATGGTTTGTTCATGAAGCCATCCAGATATATAAACATAGACATAACTTCAACCGAGAAAATGGATACAAAGTGATAATTATCAGTTAAATTACTTGACCAATCGGGGGGGAAGAGTCTGACATCTATTCCCGTGTGTGCCGCTGGATGGGAGGCAATAAGCTTGGCTTGGTGCCACTGTCGCAAGAGTTCACTTAGGACAAAACACAAAGTCACGGCACAGTGCCAGAAATATAAGGAAATACTGTACATAAACACATATATGAGAGAAGGGCAACAGCACAAGTTTAAAGATAAGCTTTTTAAAGGGAATGCAGATATGCACCTACTTAAAATGTTAAAATTTCATATTTATAACAATTAAATATTCAGAAGAGGTAACATTAATGGCCACGTAATCTATACACTGCTACATCAAAGCCTCCCTCCCCAAGACATCCCCTTCCCTCACAATCCCGTGATTCCACAAACCACCTCGCTTCCTGCACATAAGTTGATCTCATCACTCCATCTCTGTGAAAGGTCATCCTCACACTTGTTCATCAAGTTAGCTGCCATTTCTGATTACCAGTCCCGTCCATCGGTCATATTTCCTTCGAACGATTTATATTTTCCAGATCTACTTGCTTTTATTTAGAGTTGATAATATAATGCCACTAATTACAGTAGTTATCTGATCCAGGTGCCCCTTATTCTCTCTGTAATTCCAAGCATGCATCTCCCCGTACTAATTGGCGTACTTCTCTCTTTTGTGTTCCATTTTCTTTGTCAATGCACGTGTTTCCCTTCAATACCTCATAGCAGGAAACTATGTAATGATTGAAATATGTCCTCTTCAAACACATGGGTTTGTTGCCTTTCATTAACATATTGAGTTTCTTAAAAGTTCGTTCTGCTTTCGCTCATCTATTTTTTTTTTACATACACTTGATCCTGGCTGTCATTAAATAATTATTGACCTCGGTATACATATTCTGCTACATCTTCCAGTTGTGACTCCAATTATAACTTTCCTTTGCTTAGAATGTTTTATTGAAGCTGGCCCTTACTTTACAGTCTTATTTATGAAGTAGTGTGCCGTACTTCTAGAATTTTAAGTGGTTCATTTTCATTGCTTGTCATAATGGATTTAATAACACGGTAAGTAATAATGTCGTTCATTTCATACTAGTGGCATTCGTATAGCGCAATTCTATCGAGGGCACTTTTCTACAGTCATAGTTTGCAGTAATTTAACATCAGGAGGGCGATGCTGCTATATGTACAGTGATCATAATTGAGTAATTTCCAGACAATTTAAAAATCTGGCAAATTAGGACCATGACACCGACAAACAAAGGTCTACTCTTTTCGAACGACGGTACGGGATCTTCAACGTCCACTATGCAGCATACGGCATTAATTTCACGGTCGATGCCGCTGCAGTACTAACCAAGGCGGCCTACCGGTTCGAAGTGCGAACCTCTGCAACAAGCAGCGAACTGGGTCATATCACCCCCCCCCCCCATCATCGAATCACAACAATGTCTTTGTGAATAGCCCCATTGAGCGTAAATATTTATATGCCTGACTTTTATTCTGCAGTGTGTTTTTTTATCTATGAAAGCTCAACATTATTTATATAACTACAAAAGGCATTTTCGCAATGTGAACATTTGAGAGTCGCAATTGGCTTCAGTAAACATTCTAGTTTTTGGCAATGTTCATGCATTTAATTGTTGTTATCGTTTAAAATGTCCTCGGAACATTACTATCCTTTTTTGGCTCTTGTCATTATCAGCTGCAAATGAGTCATAATTGTCCAAATCGAGTGACGTGACTGAATCGTGACTAGGGCCATGGTAATGGTTGTGTTACCTGCCCTAAGGCTTCCAAATGTTTTTTTTAATTGTTTCTCTGGTTTTGTTGCTTTTACGACCTGTAACAGTTGGAGGCATAGTATTTTTGGAGATCTTTTGAACCACACAAATATCATTTTGTCTTTACAATAATGTGACAGTCACATGTCATGGATTACGTGGGTTCGTTATCAAGTTTGTGTGTATTTCTGAGAGTTCCCCTGCATCACAGGTGTGGGCTTTCTCTACAAAGTGAAGTTTACTCGAAGCTAAGTGGCCAAAGGGCCAAACATCCAAATTGAGGAATCTCTGAAAAAAAGTTACGAGAGACCAAGTTGCTGGATAAGTAATACATTAAACATCATCATCCTCATTGACATGATCAATCCACAATTAGCTAAAGGCTTTTTTAACTCGTGGCCATCTCCCATGCATCTGCACTGTAACAATCCAACTTTCGGACCAACATGTGAGCGAATGAAATCGCTCCATCTAACCGGCAGAAAGACGCTTTTCAATTGTTGACTCTTCCACTCCGTCATGATTATTGACCAAAATAAACGAAATCTTTTTTTTTGTTACCAGATAAGGCCCACTGAGCTCTATAGCTCTTTTTGAGAAGTGACCTGGCCACAAATGATAGCTCAACGAAGTGGCTTATCATCTGGATATTTACAGCAGCCAAATATTGTTAAGGCATGTTCATAAATGTGGAGGGAACAACCGGAGGACCCGGAGAAAAATCCACGCGACCACTGGGAGAACACTCAAAGCCCAAATATACAGCAGGCGTCAGGGTCGGGATCGAACTCATGACCTGCTTGTATACCAGGCGGGGGAGTTAACATTTCGTCCCAGCTACCATCCTCCTGCCACCATGTGCACGTATTTCTGTCTCTTAATATAATTCCAAGCACGAATCTCTCCTCGTTTCTTTCTTACTTTTTTCAGTATTTTTTTTTGTTTTCGTGAATGTCCACGTTTCTGACCCAAGTCACGGTAAGCGGTGCTCGCTGATTAACGAATTACAGTGTAATTATATTTATCCAGCAGTTGGGTAGAGAATAGCCCACTATTATAATCAATTAAACATCACGCCTGTGTGTCGTCACAGATGTATAAAAGCCCCACAAGGTGGCCCAACTCGTAATCGTGTCACTGCAGCTGTCAGTGTGACACAGCGCGAGTATATATAATAGGATATTCAACCCTGACCCCCCACCCCCAAACACAAGCTGGTGGTAAAACCTCTGAGCTCACAAGCATCACCTCCAATGCATTCCTCGAGTTGGAATCGATTCGAAAAGATGCCTCCGAATAATCGTTGGAATCGGCGAGCGATGCCGCGTTTATACCGCGGCCGGCTGGAGACGCCGGGAATCGATCCGCCCTCAACACCGTCGATTCTCAATAGGAATCGATTCCTATCACCACGAGGAGACATGGCGGCGTCCGGCGCGGCGAGGTGAGTTTTGAGGCTCATCAACCCGCGGTTTTTGATCCAATTTCTCGCGTTTGTTCGCCTTGTCCCACGAGTGCCGATTGTTTCGTGGATCTCGACACGGGTTGAAAGAGTTGGCAAGACGTACGGTGACGGTGTGACCGTCGCGGTCGAACCTCCCCACTCCCAGTGCAGCATTTTTATTATAAAAAAGTGGTGTCGCTGTTATACTTTTGCTGAAGATGTTCAATAATCTGACCCCCGGTGACGCAAACGAATGCATTATTAATATTGCGTACTGTACCTTCGCCGTACTGTACCTTCGCTTGCTTGTAAACTACATGAATATACAGTATAAAAAGCATCCCCTCACCCCTGTTTAAAGCAATTTGCGCTTAATATCCGTGCAGTGATATATTTCTCAATGAATGGTATAACTTGTTTTTTTTTATAGATGTTCACGTACACGACTTTGTCTACGCACCCCCGTTTATAGCTTTGTCCTAAGCGAGTCAGATACGCGACGTTGTACTGTATTGCATTAAATGCGACCTGGTTTTATCCGCCGTGATGGGAGTAAATGGTGATTGACCGTCACTTTTTGAGATCGAAACGTCGTGATATTGTTATTATTTTTTATTATCTACGTGGCTTTACCGAAAGACCCAAATAATACGTCACTTTAGTATCTGTGTCTGGCCTGCCAAGTTAGACGTGGCAGGAAACTATGGACTGCCAGCCCCTGCGAACGTGGGATCATAATACAGTATAACATGTTTTTCTAAATTGGCCAGTGCTCCCAACAACATGCCCGCAGCAGCCTCTAACACCTGCTATTTATAGCAGAATCCAGGTTGAACTCTGCATAGCTTCCGAGATGTGAATAGTTTTGCATGCATTACGGGTAATTGCGTCATGGGCCGACCACCGCAATAAGATGCATCTGTCGGAGGGACAAAATGGATAACAGAAGAATGTGTGTGTGCTCAGGAGCGTTAATGTAGGCAGGCCGAGATTAAAATGATGCAATAAAGAAGCAGGTTGGCAACATACCGATGTGTGTTCAGATGAGAGTCTTTAGTAAGTGTATGCAGACGACCCCTGAACCTACGACCTAATTGGTTCCTGGACGACCTGTTGCAAGTCGAGCGGTCATAAGTCGAACCCTTATTTACCATAGGCGCAATATTATACATTGGGGTTCCGTTCCTGGAAACCCATTGCATACCATAAAAATATGAAAATTTACCACGAAAATGTGAAAATAACCCTAACAAACATTAATTGTAACTTAACATAACCTTTACAAACATTGTTGATTTGAAGCGACATATTTCGTGCCACGTTCATGAACACAAGGCAGATCTGAAACACGGTAGGACCAATACATCGGCCTTTGCCGATCATTGTTTTAACGCTGTGGGCTCACGAAATAGATTTTTCCAAGACGGAGGTACTCTGCAAACCTACCAGCTACATTCAGAGATTTGTTCATGAAGCCATCCAGATATATGAACACAGACAAAACTTCAACCGAGATGATGGGTACAATCTGAGCAATCATTGGAAGGACGTTATTAACCAGGTAAAGTCTTAACTGACTGTGATGTTTCCATCCTACCTGCCTATGTCAGCTGTTATTTCGTGCTAATCTCTCACATTAACATAGCCACTTCCGTGCCCAGTTACATGCTAATTCCTCACATTAACATCATGCTAATCTCTCACATTATCATAGCTACTTCCATGCCCAGTTACATGCTAATTTCTCACTTTAACATCACTAGACCCAGCCACTTCTTTATGACCCTTGGGCTACACCCATTTAAAACCTTTTTTTAAAACAGTCTGTATCAGAAGCAGACCATGCTTTCCCACCTGATGACGGATGCTTGTGTTGCGCCCGAAACGTCGTGATCTATTTTATTCTATACCTATTTGACTTTACAAACATGTATTAAGTAATAACAAACACATTTGAAAAATCCTTCAGTACTTTTCTGCATGTGCTTCATATTTCCTCTTCTCAGACATAGCGAAAGGCAAAACATTTAAACATTTTGAAGAACATGTACAAAGAAGTGAAGAGCGTTGAGAAAGAGACGCTGCGTTCGCTCTTGGCGCATCTGCAGACTGTCAGGGTATATTGTACATACGCATATGGCAGGAAGAGCAAAGCAGTTGTAGATAGAGTTTTGGTCGTTACTGTGGGGGTTTTAATCACCATAAGAAAGATCGTAAATGCGGGGGGGACGTAAGCCGAGCTGTCGTAAGTCGGGGGTCACCTATATTATCTACGACACAGTCTGAAATGAGGGCTTGATGTTGAAGCTCGCAACGACCATTCGCTGCCTGAAAAAATAATTCTGGAATGGACGATGGTGAGAAATAGGTGACTGCGTGTCCAAATGGGCAACAAATCCAGCTCATTCCAGTTCCTCAACAATGGATTGCCACAAGGTTCATTATTCTCACTTACGCTCTTCAATGTCTATGCAAGTGACATGCCACCAACCGGGTCACGCCACCAACCGGGTCACGCAAATTTGTATTTGCAGATGACCTTGCCCTGGCAACGCAAGCAGCCACTTTCAACAACATTGAATCTACTCTGAACTGAAACCTAAACACCATGGGGAATATTTCCTAGAAATGGAGGCTCAAGCCAAATCCCCACAAAACAACAGTCACTGCATTTCATATTGATAATTATGGGAGCGCCAAGCACACTTTGAATGTGAACTGCGACATGACCTCACTTCAATATCACGGAGTGAAGTGTATGAAAAATGTTATTCTGGGTCAAAATTACATGATGGCAGTACTTGCTATATGAATGACAGAGGCAAGAGTGGTAATTATGATTCATGCAGTGTAATGCTACTGTGAAAGCAATATTCCTTGGTAACAGTCTTGGCTCCATTAGCATTGGTTAATGGATCTAAGAGGGCCTTATTAAAGATTATTGGGATAGAGCTACCTAATGCCCTCACTTTGTGGTGATTTTAGTGCTAGGAGGCTAGAACCCATTTTAATTGTTCCCCTGTTGCTTTTTTTCAGAATCTTGGAAAGAAGTAGACCTTGTCTTGGGTCACTCAGCAGGGGGTTGAGGGCACTTCCCATCACACCTCTAAGTAAGTTCATCTCCAGCAGAGGCGATCCGTGCCATTGATTGTTATCATCATTGATAATTAATATTGCAGTATAGTGGGTCAACCCGTCTTAAATTAAATTCATTTCATGTTCATATTACTCTTCACATGAAATAAAATTGTGCTCAAATATGTCATTGTGTAACACATTCCATCTTGCCAGCTTTTCATTACAACGCATACAGGCTTAGACCAATTTCCTAAGTTATTAATATTCACTTCAGGCTGCTGTTACATTTTTATTTTGAGTGCTTTTATAATGAGTTAATGGCAAGTCTCCAGTCATTATTTGGAAAGTTAAAATGGCACGGGTTTAATTGTTGAACAGTAATTCATTACAAGAGCATATCTTGCATATATCTTGCACTCAAATACATTTCATGAAACTTTCTTTTTAAAGGGTGAAGTTTTCTTTAATGCAGGCAGATCGGGCATAAAAAACAATGGCTTTTTATATATTAACGTGCTGATTAAAAATAATACCCTTATGTCTCATGGAATTGCTTGTGACGTTGTTTGGTCAGGTCGGCGTGGCTTGCACTGGGCGGCGGGCCGGGCACTCACCCGCTTGCGTTGGCTCTACGTACCCATCGGTGCCGGAGGGGCGTACGCCGGATACGGCCAGTACCAAGGCTACAGGGACCGCCAACTCATCAGTGCTGGAGAGGAGGCTTTGCCTCGGTTGGCAGAAGATTGGGAGGTAGGAACCCCCCACGTGCTTTTTTCTCACTGGGCCTTGTTTCAACGCCCGCCAAGTTTACATTTCAAGTTTACCGGATGTGATGGGGCCCACACCTGAAGTTCAGCAACTAAGAGGCAAGGTTGGTGGATCATACGGAGATGGAGTTATGATGTGTGCGAAACACTCGGCTACAGAATGGGCCAGTTAAGTAGATTCTGGGCTAAATGCCATTTGAGTGACTGCTCGTTTGTGGGTTTACTTTGGTAATTTCCAGTTTTGTCCTCCATGTAAAAATACTGAAGAGAAGAAATTGGTTGAACAGTTCAATGCAGGACGCTTGTCAAAACGTCTTGACTCACTGAGGCTTTCCTGAGAAAACATTTTCAATTCTTCATCTTTCCAACTTTGTTTAAATGGCTGTCCAGTCACCAAGTTATTAACATAAGAATAGGGGAAGAAATACGCAGGCATTTTCACAACATGTACAAGTCAAAGACTTCCCTTCAAGATCATAGTTTTACAAAGATTACAGTGTTTTCTTGAGCAGAGAGATAGTCGAAAAATGTTACAGGTAAGTAATGACCATGAGACGGTTGTTTTAATAGCGGATGCACGTGTGAATTGTAAGCTGATGTTCGAGGTTGACAGCATTTCAGATGAGAACCAATTTGGAGATGCAAGGAAGAAACCAAGGCAGCAAAATGTAATACATTTACTTTGTGTTTGCTAAAAGAGTAATCTTCAAAGAATTAGAAAAGTGCAATACTGTTTTTAAAATGTGTCCTTTACACAGATGTGTAGTGGTTCCACGGAGGCACACACTAGAGTTTGGAGGCACAACGTTTATTAACAACCCCAAAAGGGTAACTTCCTAAACATACACGTAGTTAGCTAGGCCCTCAACAGGGTAACACTCAACACTGTTAACTGGACCCTTACAGGGTAACTACAACACATTCCTGCGGAGGGAGTTGATAGGGACGTTGGGTTGCTCGATCAATGGCCAGGGTCAGCGGCAGCGTGGTGTATTCTGGAAAAATGCCCGACTGTGAGGGTGGGCACAAGCCAGCGTGAGTAGGTTAAACATTGAGTTTTATAAGGGCACCACGGGGTGACCAGCCCCTCCCCACCCAGCCCCACCCCTCCCACCCCCCACCCAGTCCCACCCGCCCCACCCTCCCCTCCCCACCCAGCCCCTCCCCACCCAGCCCCTCCCCACCCTCCCCTCTCCACCCAGCCCCACCCCTACCATTTTTGGATGCACGACGGACGGACACAATAACCCCCTGTGTGCTGGTGTAACCAGGAGGTTCCTACCAGTATAACTTGGTCAGGTCAGGAACGTCTGCCTGACCCACAATGCCCAACGTAACGACCGAAGATTGACGTGACGACCGATGATTGACATGATAACCGATGACCGAAGACCGATCCTTCTGGATCTTTCCAGAAGGATCTGGAGCACGCATCACGTGTCCCTCAAGCCCCCTTTTGGGCCCCCTTACTACCCCGTGCTGGTCACATGCCCTCTCGGGTTCACGCAGACTGTCACGTCCTCACGTGCCCTCTCTCTGCTCTTCAATGGGACTATGCCCTCTAAGGCCCGCTTCCCTGCCATGGCTACGCCGGTGCTAGAGAGAGGCACAAAACGCGTAGTTACAGGCTTGTGTCAGTAGATGAAGCCAACGCCATGGCGACTCCAATAACACCTCTACAGATGTAAAAACATGCTTATTGCTTGCCACAAGGGGGCATTGCTTCCACGTTGTATGTTGTGATAGGCGCAATCCACGAGCCAACTGACGTTTTGAATTTAACAATCTGCGAACATGTAAAACCTTTCCTTCGATCTCAACCTAAGGGCAGACAAGTCAAGTTAATAACATGGTTATTTTACTGAATATAAAACGCCTGCCCTTGGCTCATTTTTGGAAGCGTTGCTTTTGTAGAGGCCTTGTGTTTCTTCAGCCAGTGGGACCACACATCGTGGCATACGTGTTATAAATAACCTAGTGGCACAATCGTGTGCACTTTGTCACGAATCAATGCATGTTACAATAAAAGTAATAACCGTTATACAATATATTTTTGGTATAGCTTGTACCTGTATTCAAATGGTAAGCCTTTACTTAATGTTGTCTTTCATGAACTTAATTTGGCATGTATCGCAGTCATCATACTCCATTCTCGGCATGCAATTATTCTATCCCTCCTGCCCCCACAATATAATTCATTTTCATAACTTAGTATAATGTTTTTACTTGCTTCACAATACTTTTTTTTGTCTTGGCTGAACTGTCTTATTGGTTCAAATAGCTTAAATGTAATATTTGCCTATATTTTGCACAAGTCGTGAATATTACTTTCGACAAAATCTGATGCATGCATCTTAAGCATAGCAAGCGTTGTTTATCATGACATACCAACTTAATGGTTTCTCTTGTAGAATCACTGTTCCATCGTTGCATGGGATGGCATTGTTCACAGAATGGCATGAACACTAACCCTAACACTAGTATGGGCTGTGATGCGAACTCATCCACAAATGTAAATACTATCCAACCTCAATGTTAACCCAAATGCAACAATAGCCAAAAGCATTACCATCATGCTTGCGCCATTACAGTATTAATACGCACCGTTAATTGAAATGTATAACTAATTCTAATCTTAGTGCTAAAGCTAATGCTAGTGTCTGAACAGCTGCTAAATGAAATTAATGCGGCATTTAATAAGGCAGCATGGACCTCAATGTTGCTGATTAAAAACTCGGTGAACTCTTCTTCCACCATTGCATCCTCCACCAGCATGAATTTCAGTCATATCGGTCTTCAAGTGTTTCTATTGAATTCAATGATCAGTGTGTGTATTGTACCTTCACATGTGTTAATATATGACTGGCAATTATCTTTTTAACGTTCCTACATATACATAGGCAAACAGTCTGGTAAAGAATGTCAGCACCTACCTGTCATCCCCATCTCTTGCTGTCCTTTGTTCTTGTAACGTGCCACAAAGCATTGTTCAGATACTCACCTCCTGATGTATCTGTTGATTTCTAGCCCTCGGGCCATCGGTAATGTACAACTTTGCTGTTCCCTCTTGTCTCACTGCATATTCAAACGATGCTGCATTCTTTCTAGCTATAACCTTAGAAATTTGACGAACTTGCTCTTCGTATGAATTATTAATTTGCCATTCAACAACCGTAGCGTACTGCTATTGCCGTGTCTAAGTTGCAGCCAGTGCCTTTGTACCACATCCATATTTTAAAAGCTCTAATTCAGAGGGATTAAAAACATGAATTTGTATTCGTGCCTCTATGCAATTTCTGACTCAGGTTCTATTTTATTAGTGATGGAGATTGCTTGCAGTGCTAATGTACCGTGTCAGGATGCTGAGCCAGCAGACTTGAAAATTCAGCAATCAAGCTTCTTAAACGGACGTGAAACAGGGTGTAGGCCGTATCCACACTCGAGCTCCTTTTGCTTTTTCCGTGGGCTTGTCTCGTGCATGACTCCCACACGGCACCCATTCGCTCCCCCCACCTCCACCTCTCAGTAGAG
Source organism: Lampetra fluviatilis (assembly GCF_964198595.1). Classification (NCBI taxonomy): domain Eukaryota; kingdom Metazoa; phylum Chordata; class Hyperoartia; order Petromyzontiformes; family Petromyzontidae; genus Lampetra; species Lampetra fluviatilis. Next base: position 12,420,724 of record NC_136280.1, read on the forward strand.
TCGCCCCAATGAGAAGCCCCCACAGCACAACACTCGCATGGATGGGTTTGTGTTCTGTGTCTTTGTCATTGGTGTTTGCTATTGACAATTACACCAACAGCCTATGTAGGCTATTATCGGGGATCTCTGTTGGTACGTGTTAGTGTGTGCATTTTGGTGTGGCTTTTGTGTCCACCACAACTGGTCACAAACTTATAATTAAAACTAAGATCGGTTCTTTAAAACATATTTCTTATTAATAACTAACTCAATTACAGTGATGCCCTAATTTACATCTCCCTCACGTTTCGAAAATACATCGTCACTGTTCATACCACTCCATAAATTGCCTCAATTCACGCTTACGTCGTTGACAGCATCATCCAGCCTTTCTCGTATCCGTCGCCTCCGCCTTCGCCCTCCCCACTTCACCTACCCTGTAAATTGCTTTGATTTACGTTGTTTCGATATTCGTCGTCGTACCTTTCAGGAACGCATCCCCTGCTGTTGTACGGGGTATTACCGTACAACAGCAGGCTTCAGGAGGCATAACACAGTTTCGTTTTATAAGAATATTGTAGCTGCAAGAAAGGTCCCATATTGTAGCTGCTCTGCCCAAGCTATAAATGCCCTGATAGTGGCATTGTCTTTGTGCTGTTCGCCTTTTGGCATTCTCTGGTCTAACACTTTGAGACTAGGCTCTAAAAAAAGCTGTCTGGTGTGGACTAATGAGTTTCAAAGGCAATGCATATATAATTATCAGTGTGTTTTTTGTTTGCATGTTCTCCACAAGTACATGTGGTTAATGCAGACAGGATTCCTATGAAAAGGTTTTTGTTTGGTGTTTTAACATCTTAACGCCTGTTTTATTGCCAGAAGGGGTAAAACCTAAGAAAGGTCCCATATTAGAGTTTCATTTTGCTTATTTTTCATGGACCAGCAATTTGCATAACGCATGTGTAACCATTGGATTCCTCATGTGACGTGTATTTTACATGTATGGTTGATGTAGGGCACAGCATTCTGTTGGTCCACATGAGCTTGGGTTAATTTAAACTGAGTAAAGAGAACATGATTTCCTTGCATATGCATTATTTTTATTTCATTTGCACGCCGTATTCAATAGTGTTACGTGGCTGATTCCAGCTAAATATATATTTGTCTCTGGATATTTCCAGCACATGGTCAGTGTTATTTTAACATGACCATTATGTACAATATGTACAAAATTCCCTTTATGCAGGCATACCCTTTGTACGTATCATTCAACATTCTTCGTACACGGAACAATATTGCTTTGAAACTAGCTGGTGGCTTCATCATAGCTGTCATTGTTGATGCACGTTTCGCTCGTACAAGAAATATCTTAACTCCAATCGAAAATAGCATGTATTGTCAGGCACACTAATTTCAGGTAATTGAATCACCTGCTTGAAATAACACGGTACAATAGTAAACAAGTAATAAATAAATTATTTCTGGCTTCTTTAACCAATATTAGTAAATCGTTCCAGATTTCAGTTCAGCATTTAATATGCAATTGCCCCAAGGGCTTGAATCTGACCTCGGCATCGCCAGCAATAAATGGTTGTGGCAATGAAAGGATGTGAACATTTATAGATTTGTGCAGTGTTGTTGGTGGCAAACTGTACAATGCTTTCTGTGTAAAATTGGTGACCGAGCATTAACTGCAAAAGATGATCTGACATTGCAGACATTCTTTATTGTTCAAACCAGTTGAGAGGATATGGAGAGATGAAGCATAGAGACCTGTGTTACGCTGTGAGTTACATCTATCAGAAAATTAAAGGTGAATTTTTAATAAAGTGGCACTTAAGAGCGCAATATTGTTGGCATAGTGAATTAGTTCTTGTATGAGTAATTCACCTTATAGCATAGAACATTGCACTGCTTGCGTAACTCAAAAGACAACATGGCATGGGCATAATTTAGAGAACAGAAAAGCATCTGAGACATTCACTCAATGAGAAAAATTACTTTCCTCTTCCATAGAGGTTTTTGGGTTAGATCGCGTGAATATATAAATGTGTCGTTAAAACCCGCCACCACCCGAGACAGCCAACTTGTAAGGGTTGTCACATAAACAGAACATGCCAATTTGTGATGAGTACAGCACACCAGTGTGTTGGAGAGCCAAGCCACAACATTTACAATCTGAGTACGACGTTTCGCCAATAATTACAACTAGGTTCATCAGGCGACAGCCAGATTCGTGGAGGAGTCTTACTGTTTCGTTCCTTATATAGAGGCGTAGATGTGTTGACCAGGCTTCTGCGTTCTTGCACAATGTGGGGGGGGGATTACTGAGGCAACGTTCATTATGCATGTGCATTATGCGAGCCCTTTGAACTTGTCCTTCCTGTCTATTGTGTTTATTAAAATAGCCCTACCAACGGTAATACGCTGCCCTTTGTAGGCATGCATTTAAATAATGTATTATTTGATTATTCGCTTCCACGCAGCACTAAGGCTTTCTGAACGGTTAAAGTTATTTTGATTTCTTTCAATTTCGATAGATTTTCTAATTAGTCTGGCCAGTAGTAGCTAGTTTTGCACAAAACTTCAACATTTAGAAAATGTTGTGGCTTGGCTCTCCAACACACCGGTGTGTTGTACGAGTGGCGAATTGGCACGTTCTGTTTACGTGACAACCCGTACTAGTTGGCTGTGTCAGGTGGTAGCGGATTTTAACGACACGTATATTTACGCGATCTAACCCAAAAATCTCTTATGGATGATATTGGTCGCGAAAGCCTACGTGTTATACTTTCCTCTTCTCTGCCCATGACTGAACTTTTTGTCCATCCAAATGTTTTATTCAATACAGAAGTCCACCTCTTCTCATGCTCTCACCAACTTCCTGCATTGCCTTAAAAACATAAAATCGGCCTCTTCCCCATTTCATCGTGATGTACGTGTTTTCTGTTTTATCGAACGCGTGCCTTGGCTATACACTGTTTACTAATTGAGGTCTGTTTTCCGGAACACAGGGGTGATGTTTGGGCATCACGCGGTTTGACGCTGCTTAGATTTTCATCTCTGCATTGACAAGGAATGCGCAGTCTGCTTGTAGACACTGCCGATGAATAACTCCTCGCCATATTTCCTCCCCAACACTCTCATGCCGTCTCACACCCCCACCAACATCATCTTCACCTTCGTCACTATCATCGTATTTTATTCACCCAAAGTATGTTAGGTGTGGTTTTTTTCGTTTGAAAACAAAGGTGGAAATCACGTAAAATTACTTGTTCATTTTAAGAGGGACAGGATAATATTTCCCATGAGGTATATTATTTGTCGAACTCTGTTTTGCCCAACACGGCATTGTCCAGGAACTGAAGCCTCACGTTCGGTGAAATATTACTGGATATAATCTTTTGTTTATGTTGGGGAGTGCTAAAAACATGATTATTACTTTCCGCAACGTTACAGTATCGCATTGAAAATACCTATCTTTAGTCTTTTTAATCAATAAAACAAAAATTACAGGTTCACTGCCATTTAATGGAAGGATAATCACGGGATGGCTTCAACTAAATATATGTGCTGTGATGGATAAATCCTGTAAAATTTAAATCTCTAAGCAATTACATTCATATTATTTATTGACATACCTAAAAACTTGATGCTTTTGGAGATGTTGCATTGGATAATATAATTCCACTCGGAGGTACATTTAGGAAAGTGCAATCTCATTTTTGGGAAACGATTAATATTTTTCTTATTACGGAAAAAGCTTCTTGGAACCATCAGCTCTTTATTTTTTTTATATTCCCATCTGTTCAATATAGACCACCGTGGATGCATGTGCCCTGATGTTTGTTGTGCTAGTACATTACATTCCTAAACATCGTGTTGAAGCAGACTGCAAAGTACTGCGTTGTTTTTTTTTGCAGTTGTACTGTATGGCTCTCCGATATGTTTTCTGATTGTACCGCGTGTTGTTCGGCAAGATGGACATTTTATCATGGTTGTGGATTAGAGCAGTGAAGCATTAGTTAACACTGAGCTCTGAGCCCGCTTACCGGAGTACGATACTTGGCCACAATTATGTCGGTGGTGAGTAATATCCAAATCGCTCCTCGGCACTGTCTCATTAAACCATACTGACCAGCGTGGTGAAGTATGGTCTATAAACCCCATTACCGACACTGCGTGCACAGGAGCTCATCTAACAGTCGATTGACAAAGGGCTATACATTTGTAAATTGGTATTTGGTGGCATCAGTGATTTTTATTGGACAATGGTATTGAAAAAAAAATATTTTAAAGAAATGTAGTACATATGTTGTGTTTAGTTTGGTCAACCATCACATACAGATATATTTTAAATGTTACTGCTTGTTAAAACCTTGACAATTTTAAACATTAATTTTGCATTCAGTTCCATCGTTTTCAGAGATTTGGGGGGGGCGGGTCACATCTCTCTACAGATGTGTACTTTACAACATATCCGGCTATTTAGTTGCACTTTTGAAAGCAATTTAAATCGGAAACTTACATTTGACACATGCATAGCCTCCAGAGTTCTGTGCAGATCAATGTATAATAGTCAGTCATGTGATGCAGTTGGAGAATTGGGGGCAGTGCCTGGTCAATAATTGGACAAAAGGGGCCTCCTGGTGTGGAACATTTTATAGCTGTTGTTTGTTTGTCTTTTGTGCATTGAAGACATATTGATTGGACTATGCAGTGGAATGGACAGCTAACCGAGCCCATAAGACACATTGACCAAGGGCCATAAAAAATAATTGTTATGGGAAATCCGCTCATGATCCATTTCTCCTGAAGCCTCTGATGGCGGCATAACCATGCTCTGTCCTTTGCTTTCGGGTGGACATTGAAAGCTCTAATAACGTTGTTACAAAATATCTGGAAATTCATACTTTCTGATAGACAATTAAAGTTGTCACACGGAATGACAGTTAATTATTTTGCATCCAGATCCTGTGTGTAAGCATTTGAAATATGTACCTGTTTTTACAAGGGATATGACAGAAAGCCCCAAAGTAAGCAGAACTTGACATCTTATGGCTTTGTGAACCGGGATTGCTTCTGTCCTCTTAATTCTGTGCTAGACAGAAAGTTTATATTCCCCCCCCCTCCTTGCAACATAATGATTTGTGAACACTGTATTGAGTGCCCTATTCTGTGCTCAAAACTGGGTCACACCCTATCCGATGTTATTTGTCAGCACGCATGGGGGAATTGTGAGCAGGGCAAAGGGTTAAGGGAGAGTGGCTGCGGGCTAGCGGAAATTGCGTCACCGAAAACGAGCCGGCCCTTTTGGCTGGATTATAAACAGCAGGACGAGCCGAGCCGTCCCGGGCACACGAGTGCAACCAACGGCAACCCGCCCGTATGCGTACGCGCGCACTCGGCAGGGGCGCAGCAACGCTGCGAGTCTTTACGCTGTGACGCTCGCCAATTTCTCACGGGAATCGCGTGCTTCGCCCACCGCCTCATTGCCGGAGACTGGTGTCATTAATTTGTTCGGTCCCGTTACGCGATGGGCGGCTGGCCGACAGGGCCTTCCCTGGTCTCTACTAAAAAGGGGCTTTTTTTTCTGATCGTCATTAGTTGAGCCGTGCGGAGAAGCTCATTAGACGTAGCTCGACTTCTCGAGTGAGGTGCACCGCCCCCACCGGGGCGACTTTTTAAGCAGCGAGCGAGGCCTTCGCCTGAGGTCATCAGTCGACCCGTCCTTCACACGTTGCCTCGGCGACGCCCACATCGCGAAGGTGCCTCCTCGGCAGCGTTTCGCGGGGTAGGAGGTTTGCGTGGCGGAGGCGGATGATGAAATGCCGTCGGTGCATCCACGAGTCTCGCTGCTACGACCTTCACCGGGTGCAGCGGCCGCCTGCGGCCTTCAAACCCCTGGGCTTGGCCCGCTCGCCGACAGCGCATGGTAATTTGGGCAGGTCGGATGCCGACGACGGTGCGTGTACACCGCCCAGCTGTCCGTCCAAACGCAAGCAGCGCAAGTTCAGGTAATGCGCCATGACCAACGGTCGGTAAGGGGTCTGATCCAGACAGGCAGACAGGACAACTGAATGAAATGAAACGGCTTGTAGTCCACAGTTGACTACAAGACCGTAACATTCTTTACTGAGCCAATGCGTCATAAATAAGTAATGTGTCTATGTTGATTGCATTTCTTTTTAGTATTGTTGAAAACGTGCCTGGTTGGAGTCTTGGCCCATTCGCTGTGCTTATTTATATACGCATGCCTACATGTGGTTGTGTGAGTGAGGTATGAATTTTGTGTGACGCTTAGTTACTAATAGAATAAAAAATATATTTTCGCTTTGGGGTTGTTGTCTTAAATCCTCTTTGCTTGTAGATAGGAAATCAGCCAATCGCTCGGCATATTTGCGTAAGACTTTGTTATGTATGGTCAGGGAATTTTTGTCATTTTTTATTGTATTTAATTGCAATGACTGTTGCCTTCTAGAGTAGAATATTCACGTATAAACTCTACAAACTACGGATTTGTTTAGCTTCACTGTAACCTCACTCTTAGGTTTTTAATACAACTGCTCACACGCAAAAATAACATTGTTTGAAATATCAAAGAACATAATGAGAGTGGGTTTCCACACATTACCCATTAGTGTCACGGGCATATAAGGCCATTTTTCACTTTGCGCTTGAGTCTTAAATTATAAGTAGGGTCCATTATCACCGAGATTGAGATGTGAAAGGGTTTGATGGAAGAAAGATTTACTGCATAACGGTCGTGTCTGAATGAAATGCACGTTATCAAAACCCATTTCGGTTATACATGACAAAACGAGTTTGCCGACGATGTTGAGCAGGATTTAAACTGCCTGCTTGCTGCAAGCAGTTTTTAATTTGAATGTCAACTATCTCACCCAGCGTGGCACCCAGAGGCCTGCGAAGAAGGGGTGGGAAGGTTATTACCGTCTACATAGATCAGGAAAGGCACCATTTTAGTAAGTGGTTTCTGAATCTAAACAATATAAGTATCATTCAAATGTTTTAATAGTTTACCATGCAAAGGCCTGCTCTTGCAAAGATAATGTTTCTAGCCAATTCCATTACAGTGAATGGGTATTTTAATTGATCACAAAGCCAGTACTCAATGTTATATCTGTGTGTGTACGCGTGTGTGACTGGGGATGTCTGTTGTTTTAATTAAATTGACGCTGCTTTGCTCGGGATGTATTGCACATGCCAGCAAGGTTTCATGTGAACAACACAAGGTGACTGCTAGGCTGAGGGAACATGGCTTTATTTATTGTTAGTGACAACAGCAATAACGATGCTCGATGTATGGCTGCCCTTTATTGTGAAAATATGTACCAATGTATTTGATTTAATGCAGATCTGAGTGTCGCTAGCGCTATGGGGGTTGACAAAGGGCCTCATTGTGTGCTGCCGCCTGCCGAGGGTAGAGAAAATTCAAAACGAGTCGGTACGTTTACTGCCGCTAAGAAGGCCTGGCGCACGCAGTAGCTGCCTGTGCCCATCTAGCCTCTATCCCATCCACGCATCTGTCCCGTTCACACAACGTGATCTCAAAGATTTAGTGTGGATTTGGCATCCCATTGTTATCATTGATAGAACTGGTTGCTTGCCAGTACATTGTTCCAGCAGGGACAACACGAGGACACATCTTAGAGAAGCAGTATATGATATATTGCCTAGAAAAAGCTAGCTCATATTTTCACTGTCTTCACCAACCATGGTCATTCCACTGCTAGATGAAAACTCCCCAATGCTGTCGCTGTCCGTCATAGTTTTACACGACCGTGACCTTGTCATTGGGCCATTGACGATTTGTTTTTCGAGGGTACACTTTCTCACCACTACTCAAATGGCCTAAATCTAACCATTAAAGTCGGTGCACTCGTCGATACATTATTTTAATGCGCGCATTTATTCGGCACATGAATTCACTCATCGGTAAAACATTCCCAAACTTTCCGATTGGCCACCACCTCAAGAAGGATCGTTCTTGGTCGCCCGCATTCACAGTTCGTGGACTTGCCAGTCATGAGATGTATAAAGTCTGAACAGTGCTAGAGACATTACATAAACACGAGGTCCTCTTGACAACCTCACAATGAGCCTTCTGCGTGTAATTGATTTTAATAGTGTGTGCAGAAGAGGGGCATATTCCTCTTCACAGTGGGTATAGAAATTAAACATCGCAGGCTAAAATTAACCACGCAAACTTGAGCATACAGCATGGTAGGGTGCCAGTAAGTAAGGATTAGAGGCGCAAAGCAGGATGTCTTATTTTTAGGTCACGGTGTCGGTTTGCAGTTTTCCCTTACAGATCGATTAAGCCCATGTGATATAATGTCTGTGGTCTTTAATAGATCACTGTACTTTCAACTCGGTCAAGGGTCAATAATGTACATGTGTGAACCCACAATATTCCCATTGATATTGATCACATGAGTGGGTCTTCCTTTTATGTCATTGTAAAATTTTACATCATTAAACTGTTCTATTTCCACCTCCATCTTTGAGCAACTGGGCATAGATCTTGTTGACAAAAAATAATATTTATAAGCATGCTCACAGCTGCAGTGTTCCATAAGGTTCTGTATATTATACAATAGTGCATGGATGAAAATGGTTTTGGTGAGATGTAATTCTTTCCATTGCAAGTGATGGTATCATTTTTTTTCAAACAGGATAAAAGAAAATACTCTTTTCCCTTGAAGGTTTTGTTTGTTGAAAGTCCTTTAAGAATGACCTGGTCTTTCACAGCGTCAAGTGGTACATGCTATTTATTGGTGGTCTCAGATCAGATTTGAGGCTTTTTAGACAAGAGGGGGTGGTGGGTGGGTTGTAAGGGGGAGGGTGCTTGGAAGGGGGGGGCAAGGAGGGGTGCAGAACTTCCAAATACCCATGAGAATTTGCACCTCTAGAAGGTTTATTCAGGACAATAATTAGGTGTAGTTGATTTGGAAGTGGCTGTGTCATCTTGGCTTGGATTACAATATTGGTGATAGGCAGTATTTGTTTGCTAGATATATTAATGCGAGATGCAGGCTAATTGAGTAACATAATTAGCGTTTTGGAATGTTTTACAATAGTATCAATATTTTACATTTAATTAATAGGAAACATGCTCTGGCAAAAAACATATTTCCTGTTCAAATATATTCCAGGCTCTAGCAAGCCTCACAAAAATAGCATTTCAAACGAAGCTTCATCAGAATCAAGGCCATCTGCTGTGATGTATTCTGCGGATTATTTGAATTGCCAAATTAGTACAGGTATTCCTCGATTTACGAACGTCAGGTTTATTGCATTTTGCGTTCACGCAATTGACACATTATGGACATTTTCCATGAACAAAATAGAATTTCCACGTTCAGAGAATTTCGAATTGCACGTGCCATGAGATCAAACAAGAAGCACCCGGAAGGCTGCATCATCCATCCGTACAGCGCAACAGTACAACAGTAACTCCTCCACATCACCTTCCAGTCATTCCAACATGCAGATCTTTTGTTGAGTTTCCTGAAAATATTAAATTGGTTTAGTTTTTTGTTAATTATTAGTTATTATTTTTCTATTGTGACAAGTGATACAAGTGTATATGTTTAGGTTAACAGTGGAGTTGGAATGACATCCCTGATTTTTCATATCATCCCTGATTTTTCATATCAATTAATGGGAAAAGCCATTCAGATTTACTAAATTTTGTTTTACGCTTGTCTTTTTTTAAGAATGCTGCATCCCTTTCTTAAAAATCCAGAGATAATCTGTACTCTACTGCCAACCATGATCACAGGGGGAGGTACCACATACTTAGTGTGTACATAGGATATTAATGTTGTGATGTCATTGTCTTCTCCCATTCTTTTTTATTTCACCACACATAGTTTATTTGGCTGTGCCAAAACCTCCAGAGTGTTTTGCTAAAAGCCATCCTTAAAAGATAATGGTGCAGTACTGCAATTCCTTGCCTATGCTCTGTGGCACAATAATTTTTTTACATTAGTATCAACCAGAAGGTGCTGTAACGCCTCGAGGGTATTTTAGATTTTTCATCCACACTGGCCAGACTCATTGACAGGTGGGAGTTACCCACACTTTATCTCATCACATACGATCTCCCGATTGATTAACTCTGGTGTACCGTTTATCCTGCTAGGTGAACAAGCAGGGGAGTATTAAGAAACTCACCCATTGTTTCATCTGCCACAGTCATTATTTTGGCACTTATTTTCGTGCATCTGCAATCCTGCTTCCCTTGCGGAAACACAACCAAAGGAGCCCTCTGTTGGAGACGCATCCCTGTGAAAAGAACAGCACAAACGCACAAGCAGCAGTAACAGCAGCGGGTCGTGTTGCGCTGCAATAGGCGGCCGCTCTCATACAACGGCCACAGTTCGGAGTTGAAAGATTGCTCTCGCGCACGTTCTACCCCGCAGTTGACGGGCGAATACCCGCGGCTGCCCGCCTGCGGTTCTGCTCTCTGCCCCCTTGTAGGTTCGGCTTGCCGTCGCTCTCTGTGAAAGGCCCCTTGCGTAGGCTGGGCAGGCTGCCCTGGTTGGCGCTGCAGCCGTGGCGCCTGCTGTCGCCGGGCATTGGCAGGCCCGCTTGGCGCCTGTCCAGCAGGGTAAGAACTCCCCCCCCCCACCACCACCCCAACTTCACCCCTTGTGTTAGTCTGTCGAGCGTCAGTCGGTCAGGCACGTCTTGTGCGTACGTGCCGGTGGTAGTGTTCCGGTGGCAGCATCTTGGCAAGCTCTGCTGTCCATTCCCAGCGATGGTAATCTTTCACACTGGGAACATTAGAAATTTTAAAGTGAGTTTGTTGGGCATGCACATTGCACATCTGCTCTTGGGAGATAAGTAAAAAGCATTTTGATATAAATGAAAAATGTCCAAACATTAACCTGATGTAAATATTCGCCTACATGCAGTGGTCACGTATTTGTTCGTGTCTGTGCATGTGTACACGCCTCACTGTCCTTTGACAATAATCAAGCATAGAGTGGTGTGCCAACCCTCGATACCTCCCCTCCCATCGTTGCATACCCACATCCCATTCCTTTACAGTCACCCACCCTCCTATGCAAAACATTCCAACAGTTTTTAATAAATGCCTCACCGCCTAAAACAGTAGCTGGTTATATTCCAGGTACAACTGGTCTGTTCATTAATCGGCAGGGCATAAATATGTTTCCAGAGTGTGTTACACTGGGAAATTAGATATTCGTCAATACCATTGCCCTAATAGGCGATGATGTTTACGATGGCCCTGCTTCATAGAGATATATAATTTAGGTAATAGTAGAGATACGAAGGAGGGCCATCACCTAAAATATATTTCTTCCTCTGTCAGGCAGTGTTATTGATGCTTTTTTGCGGGGGTACTTTTGGTTATTTAAGTAACTCGCCACATCAAAGGTGCTTGATTAGAAGTCAAGAGCAGGCTGTCATTGTTAAGTACAGTGGTACCTCAGTATACATCGTTAATTCGTTCCAGAAGGTAGGACTTATACTGAAAATGACGTATACCAAACGAATTTTTCCCATAAAGGGAAAGGAAATAATCTGTTCCAGAGTATAAGAAATTATATTTTATATGGCATATTATACATTAATGGGGTTGTATAAAATAATTTAGACACTACTTATTACTAAAATGCATACATAAATTAAAATAAATAAATTAATATACATTGAAATAAAAAATAAAATGTAACGTCACTTTACCTTGCTGAGAGGAGTTGATAGCCTACGAGGATGGTGGTGAAAAAGGGGAGGAGTCGTGAATGGGGTAGACGCGGGTACGCGGTGACTCATCCCGACCCATACAAGTTCTAGCAAGCGCGTCGTATCCCAAGCAAGACGTCGTATCCCAGGACATTTTTTTTCTTGTCAAAACACGACGTATACCAAATTCGACGTATTCCAAAGCAGTCGTATACCGAGGTATGACTGTAGTTCTATTGCTTTTTCATCCATGGAAAGGCCCAGTGCAGCCACTCTTCACCTGTGTAGACTGAGCTTTCAGTGTCGTCGGCTAAGGCTGACCATGAATGGCTTTATTTAAAGAACCTAAGAGCCAAGTCCATGACTGCGCTTGCCTTCCCAGAAGAACTGATGGATGCTGCATGTGAAACTGATTGAACCGTTGGAGCACACAAGACTAAATCAATCTTTGTTGTAATCCGTATTGTAAAGGTGTCTTATTTCAAATTCTGTAAGGCTTGGCACAAATAGGCTGTTGTTTATACATCTATAATTTATTTAGTTTCAAAATTGCCACTCACTTTGACTTTGATAGTTATACCTTCCTGCCAAAGTCTCGCACAATGTCCCGTTCTCTCAATGAGGATTGTGTTTCCAGACTTAAGCCTTTGCGCCCTGCTTGCCCCCAGCTAAGCTGCCACCCGTTCATTCAAAGTGCTCTAAAGACAGGCCTTTTACAGCAGACTCGCCTACAAATGTATGCACGCATTCAACGAATCCACTTATTCATTTGCGTGGAGCATCGGGTGATAATTCTCAACATACTGACTTAGAGTGGCTCAGTCCTTCCACGAAGCCGAGTGGCTAAATAATTGCTCTTTTTACATTGGCCAGGGCTAATTGGATGAAGCTCGTACATCCAATAAGCGAAGGACTCGCTGCTCTCTGGAGCTGTGTTTCCATGACCAGCAATAGATTATCAATAGAGTAGTGGTTGGCACAATATAACTGGCAAGATAATGGCACCGTCCGTTTTTGATCAATATTGTCATAAGATACATGCCCTTTGCATCACAGGGGACAGTAAAGATCCCCCCCATGTAATAGGCTGGTGTCGTGGTCCAAAGTTTCCGAAGATCACTCAATTGGGATTGCACGTATGAACATTGCCCCTGCACACTCTCTGTGGAACATGATGATAGCTTCACGCGATCAGAATGGTGCATATCGCACATAGCAGTTATTTTATGATTATTGTTTTTTTAGTGTTATTGATGAAGCACAATAATATGCTGGCTGGAGAGAATTCCATGGCTGCTGTTGGTGGTGTGTGTTAATCATCCAATATATAATTAACTCAACTAATTAGACAATACATAAGAAAATGCACGTACAAACACGCCAATGTAATAAAATAAGAACATTGAGTACAATAAAAACAAATACAACACAATGTAACACAAGCATTAAACATTAACAATCGTGTTACTCAGATAATTACAGTGACGTCATATATTTCTTCCTGTGCACGGCCTCGTCGAGACGACGATGACCAATGTAGGCGGGAGGCGCTAGATGAGTCAATGCGCTTTACTTTCATAGTTTGATTGGTCCGGATACTAGCAGCTCACGTAAACTCGGCTTACGTGTCTGTGCATTCTGAATGTTTAATTGTCTCATTGACTCCGAATGGCTTATGTGGATGAGATGATCGTCTTGACCAGAAGGTGCAGGGTCGTGTGCTGCCCTGAAATGCTTTATCCACCAGTCCCTTATCAAGAACAGCTGAGATGTGTTTTTATATGTAGGACCTGAGATGACACGCGCCACGCGTTTGGTTGCGATGCAAGCGTGCAGCGTACAGTGGGGGAAACTGAGGACGTACAGTTGTTGCGCCAATTAAGGGGTGAGGATTAAGAGACGCCACAGGTGTTAAGGGTAACTGAGGACGCAGGCCAGTGATTGGTCAAGAGGGTGCTTGGCTGATGACTGGCGCCAGGTTGGCGACGAACAGGATCACGTGAGGCTGGGGGCCTGGGGGCGAGTAGCAAAGCGGGGGATGACATAGCTAATTGGGACTAATTGGTTCGGGGATAAAGGCAGAGCGGAGCGGAGAGACAGGGAGTCTTTGGGAGTGTTGGAGTCGGAGCTGGAGACGGTGCCTGGGACAGAGATGGAGCAACGAGAGTATAGTATAAGGTAGCAGTGGATAAGAGTGTATAGTATAAGGTAGCAGTGGATAAGAGTGTATAGTATAAGGTAGCAGTGGACAAAGAGAATACATTATACGGTATCAGTGGATATAGAGAGGACGGGCAGAGTAGCAAGGACGGAGTGAGTACAGCGTAGCGAGCAGCAGAGTAACGGACCTGAGTGGGGAGAGAGAGAGCGAGCGAAGCGGATCGAGCGAACGGAGGAACATTGAACGATGCTGTCGGAGATGTGAACTATATGCGGAATAAAAGGAACGAGAAAGACAGAATTTACACCATTGGAACCTCATTTGCCAGTAAAAAATATGATAATTGGTTTTTTACCCTTCTATCTGGCAACAAAACTGACACCTTTTTTACAAGGAGTCATGTTTGCATAGACCACAATACCTTGTGTCATAATGCAAACAAAAAACATAACTCTGATAATGTGCACTGTCCTTGAAGTTGATTGGTCCACACCCGAGACTAGGCTCCAAGTAAAGTTGTCGCGTCAGTAAGAGTCCTACATATACACACACACACGTGGTGTGCACTGCTTTTTATCCATCCAACACCCAACACTCTCCCTCCTCAGCCCACTATCAACCTAACACTCGCATTCTCTTGCTGTATATTGTTATCTTTGAAATTAAATTGCTTTGCAACGGCCTATCGAGGTTGCGTCATGTAACGGTTTAAATTAGCCTGCAGGTTCGTTTGCCATTCCTTTAGCTCCTGCGTGCCTCTCCCAAACTGCAAGGCTCTGTGCCAAACACCTACAAAGCGTTGCAAAGGTTCAGCTTGGTTATTAGCTCTCGAATGGACGACAGTCACTTGTATTAATTCTAGATTTGAAGCTTTCGTGACTGCAAGGAATCATCTTCTTAGGTTTTTTCGGTAAAGTCACGTAGAAAGTAAAATAAAAAACAAAAATCACGACGTTTCGGAGGCCTCCGAAACGTCGTGATTTTTGTTTTTTATTTTATTTTACTTTCTACGTGACTTTACCGAAAAAACCTAAGAAGATGAGTCACTTGTATACAACTTTGAAATACGAATCCTCGTAATGCTGTTTGTGTGAATACAGAAGCCACATACATAGGCCTGGCCAATACTCTTGGTTTCTCTCATGTGTTTTCAGGTTGTATCCAAAAAGACATCAGATAATTATGCAACACGACCGCGGACGGCTACATAGTAGTGGCACTGTTGGATCGCAAGCCTTTTCACACTTGAGTGATTTGGACAGGAACATGTTAACTGCCCTTTTTTAAAACCTAAGGTAACTTGAAATTTGATGTCCGTGAGTTTAATTCGGGCTCTTGACGTGTAACTGGTTCAACCTGTGGGCACGCAATTTCATGTGAATCTTGGTACATAATTAATGTTGTTGCATTGTCTATCTTTAGTAACCTTTACCTGATTGAAAGAGTAGGAGGAGGCATCACTATGCTACCATAAGTCATTGAGTGTATAATGCTAAAAACCAATCCTCATTATTTTACCATGTATTATGCACGATCTAATCATACGTTCGCTAAACAACCTACGACAGGAATGCACATTCTTGGTTCTTTCGGTATAGTCACGTAGAAGGGAAATAATAAAATTATAAACCAATAAAAATTCCCATGACGTTTCGACTGCAACACAAGCAATCATCATCAGGTGTGAAATTCACAGCAAGAAAATTTGAAAAAAGTGGCGTTTTTTCTAACGTCAGCACCACGGACAGCGATTTGGCAGTTGGCCAGATCTGTGTTTGGAAAAGAAGAGGGGGGAGAATAAAATGGAATGCACATATCTACATGCGTTGTCTTCACAATCTAAGGCCCGTGCTAAAGTGTGTCTGACAAGTTATGAAGGAACACAGTTGGCGAACCGCATCAGAACTGCTAAACCTGAATACTCAATGATGATGATGCTTATAGTTTCAGTGATTCTTGAGTTTACCACAGTTCTTTATTTGACATTGATTGATTAGGCACAAAATATTTGTGGCTGTAGTGATGATGACAATGAAATGTCAGTCCACCCCCTCCCTCCCCTTATCACTGGTCTGTATAAATCAATCACAAAAACCATGAAATTACTTTGTTGATCATTGTCTGATCTGTATCCCCCCCACCCCCCCCATTATTTTGCCTCCGTGAATCAACAATGCCTTCTTGATCCTGCACATGTCATTTTAACTACCTCGCCTGTTATACAGGAGGTCATGGGTTCGATCCCGACCCTGACGCCTGCTGTATATTTGGAGTTTGTTCTCCCGGTGGTCAGGTAGATTTTTTTCCGGGTCCTCCAGTTTTTCGCTTCAACATTGCGAAACATGCGTTTCTAGAATGTTTGGTTGCTATAAATGTTAAGCCACTCTGTTAATCTATCATTTGTGGCAGGTCACTTCTCAAAAAGAGCTATATAGCTCAGTGGGCCTTACCGAATAAAATAAATAAATATTTTTTTAGTTTCATGTGTTGATCTCACCGCTCCATCTCAGCGGCAGACTTCCTCCTAGGTGTGTTCCCTCCTTTCGCTTGCGTTCCGTCACCAGTCTCATCCAGTCTTGTCCCTTGTTCTCTGATTAGTGAGCTCCTCTCTGTGTCTCTCAAAGTAATTTTGAAGATGCGTCTCTTAATCCTTCTTGACATACTCTTCAGCTTTTGTTCACATTTTGTTGCCGAGTATTTGTGTATGTAAGCTGCATCATATCAGATACTGTGCTTCTTGGCGTTTTGCTTTACAGTCAAATTAAATTTCCGAAAAACCCTCCACAGTGCTCTCGCTTGCCTCACTTTGATTTATTGTCCACTTTCAATAATTGTCCTCATTTACATACTTTCTATATTCTTTCCAGCTCTGTCTCTCCAACAACTGTTTTATTTTGTTTACTGACCTTGCTGTTTTGCTGACATTAGTTTTGTTTACTTATCTTTAACCCAACTTTTCAGTCGCCTCCTTTGTTCCTTTGTCGAGTACGCCTGAATAAGTCAGCCTTGCAAAATCGATAACGATTTAGTCAGTTAGCATCTAACAATCAATTGCAGTTTTCATATTGATTTTCCAGCGCTGCCGCCACCAACTGCCAACCAACGTGGGCTGTTGCTGCTGTTGCGACCGCTGCTGCTGCTACCGCTGCTGCTACACGTGCCCACTCAAGCCACCTGCATTCGTCTCCTTGCAGGTGGCCGTGTACAAGTCCGTGCCGACGCGCATGCTGTCGCGCGCCTGGGGGCGCCTCAATCAGCTGGAGCTGCCAGGCTGGCTCCGCCGGCCCATCTACACGCTCTACATCCGCGCCTTCAGTGTTGACATGACGGAGGCGGCCGTCGAGGACCTGCAGCACTACCGCAACCTAGGAGAGTTCTTCCGGCGACAGCTCAAGCCCAGCGTCCGACCCGTGTGCACCAAATGCATGGTGAGGCTGCCGGTGGTACTCAGCCACAGACACACGACACTGCAAGCATGCATGTGTGCAGCGTCTGCTACGAAACTGTCACGCGAACTCTTGTCACCCTTGCAGCAGCAGCTTTTGGATGGCCATCTAACAAAGATGGTCACTGCATCGCGCGCTTTCAAATGCGCTTCTGCGGCCATCTGGAACGCTCCCTTTTGATTGTTAGATGCTGACTGACTTAATCACTATTGATTATGCAAGGCTGACTTCTTCACTTTAAAATCTGTATTGAAAACTCATTTCTTTAGAACTGCTTTTTGTGTTTAGGTTGTTGTCCTGCACTTACAATTAGCATGGTTGGCTTTGTATGGTGGGAAATAATTTCTACATACATACATACATACTACTGGACCTACTGGACATCTGTGAAAAAATTAACCCGTAAAAACAAAGTTTTTCACTATAAATCCTTTATATGTAAGATCACCTCTTGACATGCCCCGTATATTCCCGAGGGCACTAGCGTTGACCTGTTTTACCACTTTCAAGAACCTGGCGGCTTCAATTTAACTGCTCTATAAATAGTCTCCACTGTACAGCGTGGGGGCAGGGATTTCATGCCATGTGGTTAGTCAACATTTGCGTCATCATGAAACGGGCGGCTAGAGTCCTCTCGTCCTCTGGCTTGAGATGGCTGCCACCTATGGGTCAGATGATTGTCTGCCACCATTAAGCAATTGCTAATTAAATATTTAATTTTTTTCCCCTAAACAGTGTTAAATTTTTGAAAAACATTTTCACGGAAATAAATTGTCTCGCACAACGAGTATGTGTGCAAAATGTCAGCTCGATTGGATCACGGGAAGTGGGTTAAAAAACGACCGAAAGATTTGCACGGTCGTAAGCAAGCAAGCAAGCACGCAAGCAAGCAAGTGAACTTAATGTAAAGGATTTAAAAAAACCTTCATAACTCATCGGATTCCTCCAGTTTAAATAAAAATTCTGATACTAATATTGCGCTTGACCAACTAAGGGTCATGGTGCCCTCCACCCCAGCTGGTCACTCGCAGCAGTTGCATGCCTTCACAGCAGACTGAATCATGTTTCAACTTGGTCCTGCGTGGCTTCTTGGCGAAATTAATAGTTAAAAATTTTGCGTTAATCACAAATTGTAGGTTTTCCAATCTCGCTTCGAGTACCGACACTGAACCAAACATTTTTTTAAAGTGGCTCAAGTCCTGCCAGTCCACGACAGGGTGATCCATCTTCTTATTGCCCTTCAATCGCTACTACCGTGGATAACGTTCCCTGTGAACTTCGCTCATTGATTCTTCCACTCATGTTGAGGACTCAGGTCTACCAGACTGTCTGTTTCATCTCATCCGCACTAAGTTCAACCACCACATTATAAGTCAAACCACCACTCTTCTTGTTCCTTTCCTCATACTGCTTTCTATTTGATTTCCCCATCTACTTTTAACCATCATTGGCCATCGCAAGCTGCCGCCATTTCTCGCAAACCTGTGGTTACAAATCGCGGGTGAATCTCCATTGGGATTCTCAAGAAACACTTGGCAATGGGGATGGTTTGCATCAGCTCATGTTTCCCATGTGGTTTGCTTGTTTGACATTAACGAGGCTTGGCTGTGGTCGGGTGCTTCACGGACGAAGCCTGGACAGGGTTGCAGTGAGCGGGAGGGCGGCAACGATGGGGATAGTGGCCAGTTGAGCCACTCACCGTGAGAAATAAATTGTAATTTTTTTTGTCGACAGGTGAGCCCTGCAGATGGCAAAATCTTGCACTTTGGCCGGGTGAGGAACAATGAGGTGGAGCAGGTGAAGGGAGTCACCTACTCACTGGAGAGTTTCCTGGGACCGCAGGGCGGCACGCCCAGCGAGGGTGAGTGGCGTTGCTCGCGGACTCGCACATTCGCACGCTCGTGACCATGCGCATGCACGCTTCTTTCCAAGCCATTTATCACAACATGGACCTAGTCAACATGCAAGCCATAATAAGCTTCAAAGCTCGTTATAGGCAGGCCACCTTTCACCTGGATGTATTTTTACCCTTTGCAATGAACATAGTTTTCTTTTTTATTAATGCAGCAGTTATTGCAGCGAGTGGCAGAATTCTATAGGCAAGATGCCCAGTATTTGGTTGTGGCTAGTAGGCTGGGATCTTACTGGTAGAAACCTCCTGGTTACACCAGCCCACAGGGGATTATTGTGTCCGTCGTGCAGGGAGGGGCTGGGTGGGGAGGGAGAGGCTGGGTGGGTGGGGAGGGGAGGGGCTGGATGGGGAGGGTGGGGAGGGGCTGGGTGGGGAGGGGCTGGGTGGGGAGGGAGGGTCTGGGTGGGGAGGGAGGGTCTGGGTGGGGAGGGGCTGGTCACCCCGTGGTGCCCTTATAAAACTCAACATTTAACCTACTCACGCCGGCTTGTGCCCGCCCCCACAGTCGGCCATATTTGCGGAATACACCACGCCGCCGTTGACCCTGGCCATTGACCGAGCAACCCAACGTTCCTACCAGCTCCCTCCGCAGGAATGTGTTAACTAACACCACCTTATCTGTTGTTTTGCTCTAAAAATAGCCCCTATCTTAGCCGTAGCAACAAGCTGACAGCATAAACAAGCACTCGTGTTTGGCATGCGCACTGATACGCATGCACCCTCATTAAAGACACAGTATAACATTACTTCTTCATGATGCTTTGTATGGATTAATGTGTTGCTAATTTTACCCAAGCATCGTAGATCTCTGTATTGGTAAGCTGTGCAGAAATTGTTGTAATGATAGTTCTAGAGGTTTTGTAGTTATTGATACAACACGTGAATTGACCTTGGATGGATAGGACAGGCAGATGTAAATTATTTTGGGCATTTCTATAAATAGTCTCTTTATTGATTCAATAACAAAATTAAATGTTAAATGGCCGGCTGGTTTTTGCGTGCACAGAACCAAGCCATGTTATTTATTGTAGCCATCTTGGTTTTTCTGGAGTGAAATGTAACCGGCTCCTTGTTACGTTCATTCAATTGACACCGTTTTAGAAATATATTGACTGCATTAGCATAACAACATGCATGTTCAGTGAAGTGCTTGCGTGTGTCTGTGTGGGGTGTGGTGGTCGAGGATTTAGCTCACTGCACTGCGAACTCGACTCTCTCCGAATTGTTTTCCTGGCAATGGATTACATGTGTGGCAAAGAGTAGTATCCAAACCTGCTTTAGGCCTCACGTGGATCAACTTGGCCTTAATTCAATACCTGGTGTACTGTGTAAACATCGGAGGTAGCTGAGCATTGTGCACCTTGCTAGCCTTAATAGGTGATTTATAACAGCACTTTCCACAGCAGTGTTCGTGACTCCACAAGTGTGTATGTGTGCGTGCCACACAGCGCCCGTGCAAAGCACTGTGCTCCAGGATCAGCTGGTAAGCCGACCAGGCAATGCCCTGTACCACTGCGTGATCTACCTGGCGCCCGGGGACTATCACCGTTTCCACTCGCCTACTGACTGGACTGTGCACCACCGGAGGCACTTCCCAGGTGCGGTTAACGAATGCCGAATGCCGTCGCACAGCATAAGGTGGCAAGGATTAGACATTGGCACGAGTTGTTTGGGGCGTTACCACCGCGAATGCGGGCAACTGCTGCCCCCCACTGTTCAACATCCACAATCGCAGCTGGAGCTGCTGGCCAGGTGAAAACTAAAATAGCATGCAAGTGTAATGCTTGCTTTCTGTTAATGTATTTTACGTAAAATCTGGATTCACCCCTGCATTCCTCGTCATTTCACATCTCTACCTGCTTGTACTCTATTATTGAGTGCAGCTCAAAGGTATGTAGAGCTGGCCTATACATTTGTAGAGAAGTTCCCACAGACGCACTCGGAGACGGAGGTATGTTATGGGCTTTCGCCAAGGGTTTATTAAACGTTAACAATTACACACAAGGGTACACAACTCCCAGGGGCTAGGGGTCCCACACTGAGTCCTGGTCCCTGCCCAGCTAGCTCCGGTCTCTCTCTCGTGTCGGATCGGGGACTCTGCCGACTCCACCGACCAGAGAGAGAGAGCACCTCTATCAGCTACCACCGGCTTCTCCCCAGACTCACTACTCGATCCCTCTCTACCCCTGGTTCCCTCTTCACCCTTCGTACTCTACCCGTTCCCACAGTGACCCCGCTTTCGTCACGGGGTCTCCCTTAAGTACCCTAGGAGACGTGACGTCATCGCACTGAACGGCACACCTGACGTCACGTCCCCATTTTACTCGTCTACACATTCTTAATAAAGGCTTTTGTTTATTAGATCACGATCCAACCCAAAAAAAATCTTGTAGGGGGTTTCCCCAGTTAGTGAGGTTGGTCGTAAAATTTTAAAGGACCTAAGCAATCAACAGCACAACTACAGTTGGTGTTTGGTCAAATGGTCCAGTGTTAATGTGTTTACCGCTTGTTGTGGAGCTCCCTTGGTTATTACTGCAAGTGTACTAACCATAAAATACGTGCCGTCTGCTTTATGGTGGATGTTAAAGATCCTGTGACATCAATCGAAGAAGAGTAGGTCACTGTACGCTGGCGTCTTGGTCGACATTTGCCCAATTGGAAAGATTACTGACAAATTGCTTGATTGGGAAAACATCAGTCATCTGCCCCCTACTTAAAAAACTTAGCAGGAACTTATTGGAAAAGTCTTGACTCTCGGGTGAGACTTTCCTGAATAAACAGGTATACTTGGAATAATAAGCACCTCTAAAAGTGTGTATGTGTATAAGAGGGAAAGAAGAAAATTTGTCATTGTATCCATATATGCATTCATCAGGCCTTCTTACAATGCAGTAATCATTGCCAGAAATATAGCGATAACCAGATTACCCTAGATATCAATGTAGAAACAAAACTACAACGAGTGGAACAAATTGTTAAATGAATTGTGCTGCTCACCAAGCTGTGCGAGCACAGTGCAACCTTCTTAACCCCTTACTGGAAATGTCGGGTCAACTGCATGTGACTTGTTTATCTAGGAAAGCCTCACTGAGTCTCTGAGGACTCTTTCAGGAGGGTCCTGCCAAGTTTTTGCAGCAGGGATAATTATTTCTATATAGATTTAATCCAGTCATATGCGGGTATTTCCCAAATTTGGACCATGACGCTACATCACACAATGGCCTAATTTTGTGAATGACATCACGGGATCTGTTAACGGCCACCGTGAAGCGGGCGGCTCTTGTATATTTTTCATGGTTAATACACCCACAGATTTCATCGGGGCAGACGCTCAATTAGAACCGTAGACCTCTGCAACAAGCCATGCTGTGTCACCACCCATTAGTTGTTTTGTACATTAATCTTACTCCTATACGATTGTAGTTAAACAGTTCGACACTAACAATACAAAACTGATGATGGAACACTGGATCAGATGTGTGCAAGGGAACAGCCAAACATCACATTTATCAAAATGTCTGTGTGACATCTAACTGCTTGATGGTGATATCCCATGTAACCTTTAGTGCAAGAGATATTACCATTGAAGCGTCAAATTATTACCCTGAGCAGGGTGGTGTCACTGGGATGGCATTGGTAGCAGCAAAGCAGACTTAGAAGCCCAACATTGATTGCACAGCGTGCTTATTGTAATGGTGAACATGACAATATTTTGTCCTCGGCAGAAAAAAAAATTCTCCTTTTTTTCTGCATCGTTTTAACGACTTGTTGGCTATTTATATGTTGTTGCATAAGCCCATGCATTCATATTGCTTGGCTACTATTTATGGTGGCTGAACGGCAAAAGCTGAAACGAACAATGTCCCTAGGTTCCTTGGAGAAAGCTTCAGATATTTAACATTGTGCGCAAATGCCTACTAAGAATTATTTCGGCGGTTCCCAACCTTTTTGGAGTGTGCGGGGAGAGGGGACCCCCTTTTCAACCTCCAAACGTTTTGTGGACTACCACATTCTACGAGTTATTTGAATTTGTACATTTCCGTGGTGAGTTTTCTTATTTTTATATTTTTTCTTTACCGCGGACCCCCCTGTAGTAGCCTCGCAGACCACCAGGGGTCCGTTGACCTCAGGTTGGGAACTGTTGAATTATTTCACGTAAAATGTTAGAAGTTAACACCCTTTATAAGATGTCCAGTAACTGACTCCATCAGGGCCATGTGATCAGCAAGTTATGTTGCTACTAAAATCACCTAATGCTGATTTCTTGACAATTTATTCTCAAATTCTTCTTGTTACGGCCTTGACACAATGCTCAACTCTTGCAGTCATCTCAGTTCATCAACATGGTTTAAAGCCTGCCCACACTTTTGAGTAGTTACTGCACCACATCACAGCACTATGCTGTGAGATATTTCTTTGTCAGAACAATATTTTGTCTACATAGAGCCGGGATTTTGCCATGTTATGTGAAACAAAAAATGGTGTTTTTTTATGTAATCGTTGGTGAGTGATTGTAGACCACTTCACCGCACTTGCTAATCTTATTTAATCACAGGTGACTGTAACCTGATTCAAGAGCTCCTTAGGTCACGGGGAACTTCAAAATACAGTAAACTGAAACTGAACCTGGATTCAGTCCCAGGATCTCAGCGGTGCCCTGGGCCACTCCGAGCATTCTCCTGAGACTAAAGTCATTGGGAGACTCTTCATTACCTTTGTCTGTCGGTCAACACCAGGTTCCCGCCTAGGCTCTGCTGAACCGTTTTTGAAATTCACAAGGTCATTGAGCAGGTAACGAAGCCAGGTGTGGCATTTAGGAAAACCATAAGTGTAATATAGATAGGTACAGACTGTGATGCGTATGGGGGGGGGGGGGGAGAGGATTGCTAGGCAGTCGTGGTGCACGCCTGTAACCCCTCACTGTAGAGGTGAGGATTGGGGTATCACAAATGTTGTGAAACTCCCTTCCCATAGGTGTCGAGGTGCCATCGCCTGGCTTGCATGTGCGTGCGCACGCTCGTATACGTACCGCATTAACTTGTGCGTATATTCCAACTACACGTGTGAATACTTGTGCATATGTCGTCTTCCTGGGTATCGCACAGGGACACTGATGTCCGTGAGTCCTGGAGTGGCACGCTGGATCAAGGAGCTGTTCTGCCACAATGAGCGTGTGGTGCTCACTGGGGAATGGCAGCATGGCTTCTTCTCTTTTACTGCGGTCGGTGCCACAAATGTGGGCTCCATCAAAATCTACTTCGACAAGGTGTGTGCATACACGTAGTGCTGCCAGTACTGGGTGTCTTGGTGGCCTCGGAAAGTCACAAACTTATTTCTGACTCTAAGAACCCCTTGATACTTAAACTACAGCTGATCCAAAATGTCACGGCCCCAAGTCCTTTTCCAGAACCAAATTCCACTCTCCAATTGTCACAAACCCGGCCCGCACGTCACCACCTTCACATTCATTAGCGCGTGGACTATGTGTCCTCAAGTTCAAATGTATCCATTGCAAGGCCCCTCTCTCCCTCTACAACCTCCTCCACGTCCCAGCCTGCTCCCTCCACTTCATGGACTCTGCCCTCCTCCTTGTACCAGTATCTGCTGCTCCATCTTTGGTGACTGCTCTTTTAGCCACTACATTTCCCCCCCCCCCCCCCACCACTCGGAGCTCTCTCTCCAGGCAGATTTTCCTGCTCCTCTCTTCTTTCAAATCTGCCCCAATCTTGCCTTTTCAGTCCAGTTCCTTCGCACCCCCTTAATTGCATCTCTGCATTCCTTCAAAATCAGAATCTTTATTTATCCCGGAGAAATCCGATGAGCTATGAGGCGCTTTTTCACAGATGTCCAGTAGGGGCAGCTGAGAAAGTTACAATCCCTGCCATTTTCCTCCATTCTATTTCTTTGCTCTGAGATGTTTGTTATGCTATCTGTGCATGATAAATGTAAGTCTCGCATTACTTTTTTATGACCTGTTATCCATCGTTATTGTCGCCGTTGTTACTCCCATTGACATATCAAGATAACAGTGCAATTGTTTTCCTAAATGCAATCGTATCCCAAGAGACTTCACAAATTAAATAAAGGGTAATAACGGTTACACGGATCTGAACAATATTTCAGTATAAAATAGGACAAAATGGAAACCATCATGCAAGCAATGACCGGAAAAAAATACAACAAACCGGCCTAATAAACTTCCAAGGTCCAAACCAACAACTCGCCACGTGCGCAAGCACGAATGTACAACATTAAAACACATTCCTGCGGAGGGAGCTGGTAGGAACGTTGGGTTGCTCGGTCAATGGCCAGGGTCAACGGCGGCGTGGTGTATTCCGCAAATATGCCCGACTGAGGGCGGGCGCAAGCCGGCGTGAGTAGGTTAAACGTTGAGTTTTATAAGGGCACCACGGGGTGACCAGCCCCTCCCCACCTAGCCCCACCCCTCCCACGCCCCACCCTCCCCACCCAGCCCCTCACCCCCCACCCAGCCCCTCCCCACCAGCCCCTCCCCACCCTCCCCCTCCCCCACCCAGCCCCACCCCACCCTCCCCACCCAGCCCCTACCCTCCCCACCCAGCCCCTCCCTGCCTGCACGACGGACGGACACAACAATCCCCTGTGGGCTGATGTAACCAGGAGGTTCCTACTAGTAATAGTTGACTATTTGTTGGCTTCACTCTGCGGCAAACGTACTCGTATGCGTTCTTGGCTTCTGTGTTCCAATCCAGGAGCTGCACACGAACAGCCCCCGCTACATGAAGGGAAGCTACCATGACTTGAGCTATGTTATGGAGCCCAGCCGTAGCGGCATCCCACTCCGGAAAGGAGAGCACCTGGGTGAATTCAACCTGGGCTCTACCGTCGTCCTCATCTTTGAAGCCCCAGCTGACTTCACCTTCAACCTCAACGGTGGACAAAAAATTCGTTTTGGAGAGGCCCTCGGAACATCCTAGATACCCCAGTGGTCGCTACAAAAATCATTCTCGCATAACAATATGTAGCGTGCAATTTAAAGAAAAAGAACATCCGTCCAATCTGCAAATTTTAAACATGTTCTCAAAAAGCTTCACTGATGGTCATCCATCATTGTTCTAGTTTTTTTGTGAGCGCAAGAAAAAGGGGCATGGGTTGGTACATTTTGTACTTTTTTACGGAAGTAATTTCAAGAGATTGATTTATTAGACGGTCAGAGAATGGGAACGATGTAAATCCGTTGGTGTAGATATTCCATATAAACAGGGATGAGGCGGAATTAAATATTTGTAACATGCTGATTTTTGGCTCTCATGCAGAATCCTCTCCACTATTGTATAATCACCTCTTGCCATATTGAATTCACAATTGGGTACCACAATGTCTCTTGCTGGAACAATCTCCCAAATTCTGTGAAGTCCTGCAATACTATAAAGTTACATTCTTTTGATTATCAGAAATGCATTTCTTGAGTGTGGTTTATTTCATGTAACCACTTTAAATGTTCGTTGCAAATCACTGCTGTATGCAGACACATGCAAACCTGCCGGATTGATTGATAGTTGTGCTGGATGTTTGTAATTAATGTAATTTGTTTTGTAAAGTTGATCACAGGCTTTGTAGAGACTCATTACAGTGAACTCTCTCAATAAACACGTGATTTTCCATGGTTTTAATCATTTGGTCTTGCTGAAAACCCTGACGATTGGATATGTTGTATTGCAGCAGCATACGTAAAATGAGTGGGCCCCATGCCTAAAAGATCACAAACACCTATGTAGCGTTAACAAAAAATAAGTGGCCTTAAAATAAAATATATCGGTGACGTGTTGGGCAAATGGTGCCCCTTGCCCAATTAGAGACGCCAGAGAGACGGAGTGGATAATACGAGTTGGAGACTGCACTTTGCTGATGACCAGTTTTAAAATTAGAATATGAATAAATCTTCACTTAAAGCTTTCGTGACTGCAGGAATTCATATTCTTTGGTCTTTCGGTGAAGTCACGTAGATATGTGACTTTACCGAAAGACCCAAGAATAGAATATGAACAGTTACCTAATAGTAGCTATTGAATATCGGACAAACCCTTCGGTGATCAGAAAATATTACTGGTTAAATGTAGCTTTGTACTGAACCCGAATCAACGGTCATGACAACAGAGGCCACATGGAAGTCGTACGAGCGAGGTTTGCATGTCCCTCTGGGTGGTCCTTTTCTCGCCAAACGGGCTGGTTAACGCTTTCCTGTTTCCAAGACGTCTGCAAGTTGCAGAGTGTGGGTGTCACGTTCACCATTGCATCTCGTTCGTTTGTAAAGACATTGTCTTCACTGCAGAGAGCCGTAGCGACACGACTGCAGTCTTCATAGCTGGTGCTAAACTGCGCACACACCCTTCCCGCATAGCCTTGTGGGTAGCCTCGGTACGTCTTCCAGCCTGAAGACATCAACAAAATTACTTTATTTTTTATTCCGATTCTGTGCCTATGAAGGCCGGCACTGTGCCACTTTGAATATAAATTAGTAAATTTTTCTAACACTTTCAGATTATTGAGGCATTTGTATTTTACTCAATAGCGCACAATTACGCAGCTTCATATGCAAATTTTTTTACTTAATCAGAAAATGTTTTTAACGTATCGTTCTCATAAACACTCCATGGTGTAAAGGGCAGTCTCCAGCTCTTATGATCCACTCTGTCTCTGGCCTCCCTAAGTGCTATGCGGAAGGGCCATTACCCGAAAAATAGCTTATTGTATATTTATAAGGGCACTGTTCTTGACAAATGTGTTGAGTTTGTTAATTGCGTTTTTGCACCACTGCCAACGCAGCATCACGACATCTGTTTAATTACGTAGTGTTAACAGGTTATGTTTGTGATAGTTTAAATGCTGCTCCTAAGCAGGGATTAACATAAGCTTGCAGTTCTGCACTACAGGTGATGTGTGCAAATGTTAACCATCGTTAAAAAACCGTTTTGATCAGGATCATGATGAACCAGGGTCATGTGAAGAATTTTGATTGACTGTTTCTTTTTCTTTCGTTAGCTGTGATGTAACTCCCTGTACCTCATTTGGCCATCCAACGCACCATTAGGGCACATGGAAAACCCCTTAAACGAGCACATTTATCCACCTTTGGGAGGATGTATTTCACGTGTCTTTGGCATTGACCATAAGCGTTGCATTTGGTGAGGGATTAACATTACACACTGCTACTATCAGTCAAGGGATATTCACTGTAATGACAGATTACTGAGATTCACTTACACTGGTCAACACACACTTTTTCTGGCATAAGGTATTCCACCGGGTTTAAGGTAATTTTGGGGTGCTGATTCCAAATCTGGCATCAGTTTTTGTCTATCACATCAGGTTTTTGAGATATCAAATATTGCATTTTAAATAAAAACTGCAGAAGAAAAATATTAAATAAATGTGGATATCTACATACAATGATATTATAAACACACTATCCTAAAAATACAGCACCATATTTTAACACTAAAGCAGTCACTGACTCGCAAAAACTTGCAATCATAAGTGACAAAGTTAATTTTGGGTAAAATCAATGGAAATGGGGTATGCCGATAGCATAAAAATGAGATGTGATAGAGCAAATCTGAGATGAGATTTGGAATCAGCACCCTGAAATTAGTCTGAAAAAACTGCAAATGTCCAGGCCAGATTTATTTTTTTTACCAGTGTTATCTTTTAAAAGCATGCAGAGTGCACGTGTTGACATCCCCTGAGCGCCGCTGCACCGGACCAGGTGGGAAAAGGCGGTACATGCTGTGTCTGCCGTGTCAAGTGAAATCTTTGTAAATCGTGTTTATTGTGCACCGCGTATCCAAGTCCGTGTCGGCATGCCGCTCGCTTTAACCGCCAGCACCAATCTGAACGAGGCTAGGCGCATTGTCACAAGTTTTTGCAATCGCGTCTCAATGTTACACAGCGAAGACGTAAGAAGGTGAGCAACAGGGCAGTCGCCCATCAGTTCAGCCCTCTCCCTGTTGGCTGGATGGAGTCATTCTCAGTGGGTTTGACTTGCAAAGTCGCAGATGCCCAGGCAGTGCGTGTGTGGTAGCACACGCCTGAACGCAAGCAGCATAAGAAAGGCAGTTGGTGGATTGCGCTAAGATCATTCTGCCATTATGGTCGGGTGGGCTCTGGTCATTGTTGAGATATTGGGTTGAAATTTCGGCAGCCACTTGTGATTAAAACAGATTAGCCAGTTTATGGTCTCAACCTGGCCACCAGTGAGTGGAGATAAAATATACACACGTGTGTATATTGGTTTTCACTTAATTTGCCTAAATTCCAGGTCTGAGAATGTAAATATGGGTTTCAGTGTCATGCAACTACCTCATTGCGTAGTGTATGGGAAAATACTGTGCAAAATATGCAAAAAGGGTCACTGAAGTTCTGTGACAACTATCTTCAGCAGCGATTCTCTAACGCGTGCGAGTACTGTTCCGCGAGATATGCAAATGCATTCACGTGCCATGCCGATAGCGCAATTGAGAATGAGAACAAAAGACCAATAGACTAATTTCCCGAAACGAAAGGGATCGTGTATGCCATAGACCCACGTTATACAGGGGATCCCGTGGAAGGCCGTAAAGCCATTATGTTGCTGACCGAACTGCAGAGGATTTGAATGTTGTCTTCACTCGTCATCGGAGGTGATTGATGTCCGATGCACTATTTCCACAAAACACAAAACTGATTCTTGCACATGCAGAATTCTTTGTTTCCCTTGTAATAATTCAGCTTTCATAAGTTGAAGCATTTCGATTTTTTTTTATATTCGTGTACGCCTGCAATCGCTCAACGGCAATTTCGGGCTTTGGTTCGGTAAAACGCCACCTTACAATGTACTTTATTGTGCTTGTTCGATGTTGTAAAATGTGTTTATGTAAAAGCACGGCTGAATGCGCTACTTTGTGTCCGTTCAAACGTTGTAATAACTGAACCTGGCATCAGTCTATCATCCCTCCAGTCCGGGTGTTCCAGGCAACCCTGGCCCGCGTGCGTGTGCTGCATTGCGGTTAATCCAAGCCTATATGATGTGAGGAGGATCGCATTTGAACAGTTGGGTCTATTCATTTGAAAGTGAAGCTGGGACGACCGGATGGACTGAATGGTGCCATGCGTTCTGACCCCTTCTGGTGTTGTCAAAATTGGGGCAGGAGGCCGTCTCACGTGACTGTCATCTGCCTGACCAAAATGTAATGCAGTGGATTATCATGCCTTTTGCATATTTTAGAAAAGGATGTATACGACTTTTGAGGGGAGTTCGGCAAATAACCGAGCCGTGTTTAGTGAGCTGAGCTTTGGTGCCTTGCACGTGTTGGATTACTGTTAACTGCACAGGACAGTAAATTACAGCCGTCAAACTTGGTTGGATTCCACGCAGGTGGTGCTCTCACTCTGGGCTTTACAGGACTCCAGAGTGCGCTGGTGTTCTGAACCACAATGCTGTAATTACCAATCCAATGTATCATTAGTGGACGACACATGTTTTACTTTACTGCAGCCTGTGTCAGACTTGGTTCATTCATTCTGCCGCTCCAATGTCAAGATTGTCTGAATTGTGGCCAATTTACCTATGGGGTTACGTGAAGAGACTGCCGTGCTGTGAGATTCCAGGCTGGACATTGCCCTCACCAAGCACTGGCCGGACTTGGCCAGCTCTGCGCAGTGTTTTTTTTTAATGTTCGTACGTGGACCCAAGTTGTTGTGGGCAGGCTTTTAACATCGGCCCAGTGGCGTTGTTGACAAGCCCCCTCCATAGAGACGGGTCATAATCATGCTGGTTACCAGCCAATGCAAGGGTTTTTTTTTTGTCGACACTTCCATCCACTAGTAATTATTCAAACTATTGGCGTCAAGTTAACTCTGCTTCACAACGTTGGCCAATAACGCTCCGGTCTCTGCTGCGTTGATGCATTCGCTTTATCCAACTAAAATGGCTGTGTGGACATCGAGTAACTTAACTGCAACTTCGTGGTTTTACATAACCTTTATGTGAGCTTGTTTAAAATACTAATTGGATGAACCCATGATTGAGCATAGGCAGGTTACAGAGCAGGTGCTAAGAGGACCAATATTGAATAGAAACGTTACGCGATTCTGTATTCTGTAAAGCCTAGAGTCCATGCAGCACCTGTTTTCAGTGGAATTATGCACTGTTTAAGGTGTGTGTGTATGTTAAACTCTGCAACATAGGGTTGCATGCAGTCGTGTAAAAGAGTGTACAGTATACATATAATAAATGTCTAACCTAATTTATTGTTTTATATACATTGAACATTTTATTATTAGATGGCAAAGGTAATCACAGCCCACCCCATTCCTCTACCATCACTGAAACGTATTTTTGCTTAATGTGGCATCCCACCAGCTGACTTGGTCAACAATGGGTGCCTACGACAAGATCTTGATAATCTGCCTTCCTCGAACGTGCGCACGTTAGTCACCCATTGCCAGATTTCACAGGATGTAACAAATAGAGCCAGCCCATGTTCAATCCACTGTCGGATGAGTCTATTCTGTGCCCGGCAAGCATATACTGTATTCACTTGTAGGTAAAAAAAAACACATTTAAATACATTTTGGGTCAAGCTATTATAGACACAACATAATGCATGTTTAGAAATCAACTTGGAACATTCGTTGTTTTAATGACACCTATCTGGTATGTTGTTAGCGTTCTGATCCACATTGGTGGTGTCTCACAATTCCCCACGTACTATTCCACACCAATTAAATTTCGAGTTGTACCTCCTGGTGACGGTGATGCGGCCAGAAACATAACCCAGACTTGCTGGTTTGTCAGTACAATGACCTTAGCACCACACGATGTATGTTGATCTTCTTTCACACCGTACGTAACCAACCATACTAAACACTAGCAATGCAACACACACTCCTTGTACACATTGACATGTATTTGCCATGGGGGGGGGGGGGGCAGGAAACAGCCCACTGCAAGTCAACACCTGTACTCCAATAAATCCACGTATTCAATATAAATACTGAATCAGTATCCATTGCAGATACGGGAACCCCAGTTATTCAATTGGGAAATACGGAAACGCCTGGCTGTGTGCGTCTGGTTATCGTGACCAGTCCATGGACCACAATTATAAACCTCCGTTAAATTCGGCGGGGGAATTGAAAACATCGATGCAACTTTTCCCCAAGGCTGTGCTTCGGTGGTCGGACCCAAACGTCGGTGTGTGAGTTGCAATGCAAAGCCATATGCAAGAAGTAACGGTGCACAATGTTTACACACACATGCTAATCGGTGGGGGGTTTTTTGCACACAACGTAGATTTTAATAACTTTAAAAAAAGGGGTTCAAAAATGCTTAAACACTTTTTTTAAAAAAATCGCAGTTCAGCAACACACTCGTGACCGTAAAATGTGCCGCATGAGTTACTGTCCCTTTTTTTTCAAATCCTTCGAATGTCCAGCAAAACCTGCAACGATTTGAAGTCTCTTCAAATTATCCATGCACAGTCCAAGCTACAATGTTTTGCGAGAATTTCCCCCTGAAGAAGAGCAACGGGGAAAATGGTGTGCACGCACGTACGTGTGTAACACGGGATACAGCAGTGTCGTATCAAAACACCAAGAGGAAAAGTACAAATAAAAAAAAGCTTAAAAATAAACAAAATCCGGAACCCCACACTATTCAACTGGCTTCGGGTAATGGTTATAGCGAGAAGAATTCATTTCAATTGCGGAATAAATGTCAAATGTTTTCAGTCTTGTAAACGAACAAGTACTTGCCATTATTATTGGATGATAAATGTACAAATTACACGCACCTAGTTCTGACTGCCAATGTGACCTCTGGGCAGAAAAAACATTTGGAAACAGCTTTTGTAATGTCGCTAAATGCCAATCCTAAGGTCATCAATCACAGGGACAGCACATACTGGAGACTTACTTTTCATCAGTAATTTAAACTTTTAAAAATAAATTATATGATGAGTATCGGTGCATTATTGCAGCAGACATAT
Source organism: Lampetra fluviatilis (assembly GCF_964198595.1). Taxonomy (NCBI): domain Eukaryota; kingdom Metazoa; phylum Chordata; class Hyperoartia; order Petromyzontiformes; family Petromyzontidae; genus Lampetra; species Lampetra fluviatilis. Next base: position 12,453,964 of record NC_136280.1, read on the forward strand.
ACAGACATGCCTTTTAGCTCCAGATGTTTCGTGTTATTAAAAAAAATGCAACTGGCACAACGCGTCATTACAAATTCAGGTTTCCAGCTACGTGCCTTCAATTAAATCTTAAAGATCGCAGGTACAGAAAATGGACAGTGGGACCATGTAAGATACGGTCACTGGACAATAAACAACACAACCCTTGGTAGGTCCCCGCACATCAACAGAGATCTTTTCAACTTGCACATCCAAGCTGCGCCAGCGAGTCGAGCCAGAACTAAAGTGAAATCCTCAAGAAAAGCTAAATCTGCCTCGGGGACCCAAGCAGGACCAGGGAGCAGGATTAATAATTGTCATCATACCTTGCATCAGCCAATACTGATTAATACCGTGATACGTATGCAACCTATGACATTTATTGTGTGGGATATCAGCGACACAGTTTGGGTTTTGCAGTGGAAAAGAAAATCGTGCCTCCCGAGCCAAGCTTGGCATGGCAAGGCCCCAGCACGGTACGGTTGTACTATGGAATCAACATCATTAGCAGAGGAAACAATGCCTAAACGAAATCACTGCTGTAACTTGGTAACGCTTATTATATGCTAATTTTTGCTCCATGAATACAGGGTGAGGCTGGCTGCTCAGTCACATTTGTTTTGAAGATATGACACCTTTATCTCTTCTTGTAAGTAGCTGTTCGGTAGCATGATTTTTATGGAGATCAGAGCTCCAAATATTGCTGCCTTTGTACGAGTACATAGTGGAGAAGAGTCGTGCGTTTCTTATGGGTGTCGCACGCATAGGCGGCAGGCGTACACGCGGGCAGACACGCATGCTTTAGCTTCGCCGTTATCTACAAAATGAGAAGGCTGGAAATGTATACAGCAGCAGCACCAGCTTCACAGCCATCCCCCCCCCCGCCCAAAACAGTAACTGCAAAATATAACATGGTAATGATAAAAGCTTTTGTGTCGTGTCCACAACAGGGGAACCCAACACCCACGTTGTGTAAAAATTACATCTTTAAAACAATTCGATAATAATTCCTTTTCATATGTATTTGAATCACAAGTGGAAATAATGTTCCCTTTTCTGCATAAAAGTTGGAAGTCGGTGTATCAAGCAGTGTATGCGTACTCGCAGTTAAAAGGATGTTTGCAACTCAGAATTATAGTCTCTAACCAATTATATCAAAAACGACATATCTGTGCAGTGCATATTTACTTCTGATCAGTATTAAGAGAATTGAAACAATCGACAATGTAATACTCACTGGACTTGTTAGCAGACAAGACTAAAACAATGAAAACGTGAAATTAAATTAAAATTATTCCAGTATCCTTTTAACTTAAACCATGTTGGAGCTCACCAAGATAAGTTATCTCTTGACGTTGAAGACCATGAAATAATTTTGGCCATTTCACAATGAACAATAAACTAATCATTGCTATCGACACTGGCACAAAAAGGATAACTTGCGATTGATATCAAGGGATCTTTAATGACTGATTTACAGGGTTGATACACATTTGGAATCGTTGATAATATTGCAGGCAGGGGTTCAGGGATCTAATCCAGCGGATGTATTCACCATAAAACAATACTCGCTGTCTGCTAAACAGTGGAAATTAATGATCCTGTAATGTCACTTGCAATGACAAGACTTGTGTGCCGGCATCATGGTCCAAATTTGAAAAATTACTCGCAATTAACTATACTGAAACATACATAGTAATCTTTTCCCCCTCCTGTGAAAACTTAGTAGGACCCCCCCCCACCCCCTCCTCAATAAATGTCATGGAACTCAAGGGAGGCTTTCCTGGGTAAACAAGCAGAATAATAATGTTCCTGACAAATATTGCCAGATGAATTGACGTCTCATTGGGCGCTCAACTGGTTTAATAAAAGATACCACCTAAGTTATGATAGCATAACGTATGGATAGGACATTATGTACAAGTGTGCATGTATTGAATAAAATACGTGAAAAATATTAAATTGTATTACATTCCAGTGAATGTTCATTGTAATTAATTACTTGTCACTGTAATTTACCCTAAGAATTCTAGTTCACCCTTGCTTATTTTAAATACAAAATGAAATTTAAAAAAACACAGCTGCCCCAGAATGTTCAATTTAACACAAACAATATTTACAGAACTTGTTGGATTATTTTTTTTTCTCACTTTTTTTATTTTTACAAAAGAAAACGAGGAGCATAATAATATTTACATACCTTAGCCGGTCCTGTTACTAAATTTAACCACGTTTCAACATCCTCATTGTTTCACGTTTAAAGGCTGGCACGGTAACAGCAATTCATAGTGTAGATTTTCATTAGTGTAACAGCAAAACCCAGACCGAATATCCACTTGCGTGCTGCAGACATTAAAACCTTGGATCTTAGGCGAGCAGATTTCCTCGACACAAGCAATCGTAACGCGAGCTGACATCACAAAGTCCTACCTCTCAAAATAATCCAGATGAGGATCAGCGTTCACAATCTTGCTTTTCATGTGTCACCTTGACAATTTGCACATTTATTTAGAGATTGTGTGTTTTTTTACGCCAGTTCTGCACACTGTCCGGTGCTCATGCAACCGTTGTTGGATTTGCATTTCAGGGGCACACAGTGAGGTATAGGAGATGGGGAAACTAATACCCAAAGTCACGTCAGATAAAAAGAGATAAATTATCCTTAGAATTACGCAGAAGTACCTAAACCTCAATTCAATAATTCTTTCCATTGTGCGCTAAAATACAGTAAAGGCAGCTCACACCGTGTCATCTAAAACTGAATATGGTGTTTCACTTGTTTCACTCCTTCCACCACCAATAGAAACAAGATCCCCAACTCCTACACATCATAGCCCACAACGAGAGCACTTCTCATTAGGACCGGCTTGCGTGGGAAACTTTAAAAGAAACGGACTTGAGAACATTCCCAAAACTCTTGGAAATGGAATTCATGTACAGATATCAAAGTTTGTATTGTTTTTCTTGCCAAATTATCCACATTTTAATTGCACTGTACATTCAGTTTTGGTCAAAGAGACTTAACCTGAAAATGTCAATGTTGTAGGGAATTTATCTCAACACAAATAAAACAATAAATGTCCACGTGTTTTTGCCAAACATACCAAGACCTTGGGCTAATGGAAGCTGCACTCCATTTTAAGATCCAGACCTATGTATAACAAACTACTTGTGGATGACCGTTAGAGAACATGGCAACAATCATACATTCAAAGTACATTTCACAGCCCTTTGTCAAACTACTGCTGAATTAAAACGAGGACTTGTCTGACCGCAATTAACTCTGGTCATTGTGGTTTGGTGAAGTGCTGGGAGGGGGGGGCAGGACTGGATCACTTGCCGATCTCATCTGTGGCGGCCGACTCAAAGAGTCAAACCCAGGTGGACCAGGTTCAGTGTTGCGCACTCATAAATGCCCCCCCCCCCCAACACATTAAATGTAATAATTTACAACTAAATGTAGTTTCACGATTACATTCTTCACTTTCATCAACCGACCTTGTAATGCTGAAGACTTGCGATGCATAACGATTGGCTATTAGGTATCACTGTAATGGTTTCACACAAGCCATATCACACGAGATTGTATACCTGCAGCGGCAGTGCAGGCTACTTAAACGCCGTGACCTAATTTGTAAATTAAAAACTATGGAAATTACCAAAATAACTTTCGTTCTCAATCAGCCAAATTACCTTTGCACAGTTAGCCAGAAAAAAAAACCTCTAATGCAGCCCTCCCATTAGACCAAGGTGTCATGTTAGGCTGGAGTGTACTGACAACATTTTCGCCATATACTGTTGCTTTCCTGAGCCACGGTACCATGGTGGCTTTGTTGTCCAGGAATGGAGTACTCCTCTTTCTTACCGCTATCAAGAAAAGATTGCTCAGACTCCACACTGTCCAACATAGGATACGGTCCAGTGTTCATAACTGCTTGCAGTTCAACTTGGCAAAAAATACGGTCCTTAGTTTTAAAGATAACTATCGAGGAGTGCATAATATAAACAATGATACTGGGAGATCTACTCTGTCCTGCTGCAAGTGTCAGTGTCGTTGCTGTGTCTTGAATCACAGGCAAAGCGATGCAAAAAAATGTTACGAAGTCCAAAAACATTTTCCATAAACTTCACCAAAAATCCCAGCAATTTCCTCAAGATTTAGTCTCGTAATAACTTTCATTATAAATGAAATGCACGTAAGATATCAGCTGGCGATGACAACATTTTCAATAGGTACTAATAGCGTCCCATCGATAGCAAACTTGTCCAATTGTTTCAAGTTTTTTCCCAAGTGTGGCATGCGGTGTGGCCAGAGCACATGACGGCCATGTGCGCATGGCCAAAGGGCATTTGCACAGATCGTGTAGGCCAGGTTAGCAGCGGCCCATGCCTTCACCACACATTAGCTGCGGTCGGAAAGGAGCACGTTAGGGAAAAAAATGGTCCACGCAGCTCATGGTGCTCAACCCTCCTCGTAGAGAAGTGCGGATCGGGTGACTTCATCTTCAGAAGATATTTTTCAATGGGTGCGACTGCCTACATCAGCAACATAGATGATGACAATGACAGCAGTGGACTAGACGATGCCTGGATTGGCGATTGCAATGCGGTTTATTATCACGACGCTGATAGCAATGTGGTGAATGCTACGAGTGGTGACGACGGCGGCAGACGTTGGTGCCCAGCGATGAATGCAGCAGCGGTGTCATCGACAATGATGTTTGACGATGGATGTGTTAAAAATGTTGCGCTGTCCGAGATGACGGTAGCGACGACGATGGCGACAACTAGAGGCGACGTCGCTGCCGTTTAAGGTTTCCTCTGTGTGGCGCGCGCACTACGGGGCAGGAGTGAGAGGAGCTGGGGTGTCGGGGGGGTGCTGGTGGCGGAGTCAACCGGAGGACGCGTCCGAGTTGAGCTCCGCCTCCGAGTTGAGGTACGCCGACTGCACCACCTGGAATCCGAAAGACTCCAGCACGGACATGGACGCCCTGGCGGGGCTGCCAAGCGCTGGCCTGGCAGGCGCTGCGGGCCTGGTGCTGGCGGCCACGCAGACCGGAGAAGACGAGGGTGGGGATGAGGAGGACGACGATGAAGACGATGACGATGACGATGAAGACGACGATGACGACGACGACGATGACGACGACGACGAACTCGACGAATGCGAGGAGCGTTTTTCCAACGGTGATTTGTGCTTGCTGTGCTTGGACGACGCCTCCGACTTGGTTGACGATTTGTGGCGCTTGCCGGTATCGGCGGTGGACGTGGCCATGGTTGTGGTGGTGGTGGTTGTGGGGGCGTTGATGGAGGCGGTGTCCTGAATGGAGGTGCCTGCGTTGATAGCGGCCGGGTCTTTGCCAGGCGGCCGATCGCGGTGTTCGGCACGCACGTGCCGCTTCATCTGCGACTTGAACTTGAACCTGGTACCGCAGAGCTTGCACGCGTGCTTGTGTCCCGTGCCGGGTGGGGGGCCTCCATTGGCCGTCTCTGCTGAAAGAAGGAATCGTGTGGTGCAGGTTAAAGCAACAGACGGCATACTGTTCGTGAACCACGTTCAATTCCTGACCATGCCCTTCACGTGATTCCTTGTAAAAGTTTCCAGTTTGGTGTTTTAACATCTTAACACCTGTTTTGTTGCCAGAAACAAGGGGAAAACCTATTCTCATATTTTGAAACTGGCAAAGGAGGTCCCATGATGTAGCTGCTAAATTTGCATGTAAATGAAAGATCAGAGAAATCTTGACAAACGAAGCTGTGCGGGTGGCCATTGTATTGTGAGAGATTAGCATGTCAATGAAATAAATTTGCTTGTAAATGTAAGCTCAGAGAGAGCTCGGCAAGCACATCGCCACATGGAGGTGGAAAAGGATGGCAGGCCGCCATTTACTAATACAGCTAATGGTGGCTGTGTAAGTGAATGTAACTCAGAGAGTCGAAAATAACTGCTAACATAGGTAGGTAGGGAGGGAACATCACAGCCAGTTATGACCTAAACTGGTTGATAACGTGCTTCCAATGATTGCTCAGTTTGTACCCATCTTCTAGGCTGCAATTCTGTCTGTGTTTATATATCTGGATGACTTCATGAACGAATATTTGCTGATAGCCAGTGGGCTTGTAGAGTACCCTCGTCTTGGCAAAATCTATTTTGTGTGTGCCCACAGCATTAAAATAATGATCAGCCATGGCTGAGGTATTGGTCCTACCATGTTTCAGATCTGCCTTATGTTCACGAACCCAGTCCGAGACATGCCGCTTAGTTTCCCCAATGTAACTGCTGCCGCAAACACAGCTTAGTTTGTAGACACCGGGGTATTGCATGTCAGGGATCAGATCCTTCACAGATGGGATCAAATCACGAATTTTACGTACTGTGTTGAATCCTACCTGGATATTGTGTTTGCTCATGATTTTGGAAATATTTTTGGTGACCCCTGCTATGTATGGCAAGGTGATGGTTTTGATTGGGTCCTCAGATGGTTCTTTCCCAACGGTTGGGGTGATAGCTTTACGGATTGTGTAGTCTGAAAATCCATTCTTCTTGAGGGCTTGGTGTACGTGCTCCAGTTCACTGGCTAGGTGGTGATGGTCGGAAATGCAACGAGCTCTATGGTATAGAGTTTTGATGAGGGAATTCTTCTGGGATGGATGGTGGTGTGGGTCAGGTTTTAGGTAGGCATCCATATGGGTGGCTTTCCTGTAGTGTCCCAATGAGCCATCAGATCTCTTTTCGATTAAAACATCTAAGAATGGTAACTTGCCATCCTTTTCCACCTCCATTGTGAATTTGATGGCTGGGTGTATGATGTGGTTGAAGAATTGATCCAGAGCTGGTAGGCCATGTGGCCAGATGACGAACGTGTCATCTACGTACCTCACCCACAAGGAAGGACATTGCAAGAGGGTCTTGTCTAAATTGTCTAGTTCAAATCGGAGCAGTCTTATTCTCTCTGAGATCAGGGCTAGGCTGGCCCTGAACAAGATCCGTTTAGCATTAGGAGAAGTGACAGCAGCAAATGTGAGTGTGAAGGCGATCGGTATTACCTTGGTGTCGCGACATCTCTTCAGAAAAGTGAGCGACTCGATCGGATGAGCCTTGTCTCGAAGTTTGTTGAAAGATCTAATAGTTGTGTGGAAACCCTCCCAGTAGAGGCAGTAAAATCTTGACTTAAAGCTTTCGGGACTGCAGGAATTCATATTCTTTGGGTCTACAATGGCCACCCCCACAAATGCGTTTGTCAAGATTTCTCTGATCTCACATTTACATGCAAATTTAATTTCTAGCCCCGCCCACTGACCCTTTTGCAACACCCATCTCAAACATTTATATTTACCTGCCTTAGCAGCCCTTCCACCATTTATTCTCAGCAGCTCTCCCACTATATGTTTCACCTGATGACGATTTCTTGTGTTGCGATGGAAACGTCATGATATTATTATTTTTATTATTTTTGTTCTATCTGCGTGGCTTTACCGAAAGACCCAAAGAATATTATCAGATTATGTTTTTTGTTTGCATTCTGACCACAAGTATTGTGGTTAATGCAGACATCATTCCTTGTAAAAGGTTTCATCTTAACACCTGTTTTGTTTGCCAGAAAAAAGGGGAAAACCTATTCTCATATTTTGGTACTGGCAAAGGAGGTCCCATGATGTAGCTGCTCACCCAAGCTCTCATTACTCTGATAGTGCTTGTCGTTGTGCTGTACGCCGTTTGGCGTCACCTTTTGAGACTAGGCTCCAAAGAAAGCTGTCTCTGGTGTTTTGTTGCCAGAAAAAAGGGGAAAACCTATTCTCATGCCCTTCACTGTTAGCTATAGATCGACAAACCTGTCCTTGGTCTTACCTGGAAAGATTTAGACTCCATTTAGTACCCGGTATGCTGTCAACATCAGTTTGCAGGGAGGATATTCATTACAGAGTAATAACACAATTTGGATTTATATAGCGTCTAAAATGCAACAACATAAAGGTCTTGATCGTGGACTTGAACAGAGGCAGATTCGGCAGCAATAACGGCTGGGGGAAGTGAGTGGCAGACGATGGGGGCAGCAGAAGAGAATGAGTGGCTTCCCACTAATCAATGGTTAACTGCGGGGTTCGATAGAAAGGCTTGGTCGCTGCAGCAGAGGATGCGCATTGGGGAGTCATAAGCAATTCAAACGACTTCACCAATCGCTGTCTGTGGTCCTGAGCCACTGACTGGCTCCCTCACCTTTGGGTGACGTCTTGCCGGCCTTGGCGTGCAGCTTCATGTGGCTGGCGACGTACCCTGCCGTCAGCTGCTTCCCGCACACTCCGCAGGGCACCTTCTGCTGGTGGCGCGTCACATGTGCACGCAGCCGCTCGTGTGTGGCAAAGCTCATCCCGCACGTCTACGTACACACACACAGTCACAAATACCCCTTTTCCACTGGCACATCTGAGCCGAGCCAGGCTGGGGCCCTCACGCTAACAGGTGGTTTCCCACAGGATATTTGCTGTGCCGAGCCGGAATCAAACCGTGTAAAACTTTCCTGCATCTGACCCTGGGCCAAGCAGCATGACCAGGGCTAATGACAGAATCCATTGCCCGTGACGTCAGTCGGTAACACCGCGAGGCACAGCGTCGCTGCATCATCTAAGTGCGTCTAGACTCCGTTCAATGCGCGCAAAGTCCATGACACGGCTCGGCTTCTGCAGTTGGAAAACAATCCGGTGCTTCCTTGGCCCTGGGCACAGCTCAGTTGTGCAGTGGAAAAGAAGTAAAAGATCCCCCCCAGTATAGCCTACATAGACTGTAGGGGCAGGTGCTCTAGGTGAGCGCCTCTTAAGGCCGGTACGGTGTCACGAGGGGGCGGTGAGGCCAGCACCACGCCCATCCACTTTTGTCTCCCCAGTGCTGATGTTTGACACACCACACCAGGTACTCGTTTAAGGCTGAGTCGAACTAGGCGAAGCCCAGCAACCACTTCAATTATCACTCGCACACACACCCATGCACTTGGTCAAATTTTCATTTAGAATCGCCCGCAAGCCATGTGAGTGCGATTTTCACCCAGTCATACGTCACAAGTCATGTTTTTGAAAGCACCATTAGCCGCTCACGATTTGCCACTCACACAAAAAAGCTGATAGCCGATTCTTTTTTGTATACCACTTGGGACAGTACCACCACCTCATAAGATAGCTATCTTAAAGATGCCTTGTTTTATCTGGGTAACAGAATGGGGGTTCAGGTAGGTAACGGAGTTGATTTCGTGTACTCATTATTTAATTGGCATGTCCCTCCCTTTATTTATTTTACTTTTCTACGAGATATCTGCCGACTAATATTTAGGCAGATATTTGGAATTAAGTACCTTTCATTGCCATCCCTTGAAATTAAATGCTTCAGGGCTTATTCGGAAACTGCGTTGTTTCGTTCCGTTCACCCATAAAAATGATACCATAGAAGCTACAGAAGCAATGCCTTGGTTAAAAGGAGCCTGACAAGTTTCAGAAGACGACATAGTTGATGACGATTATGAAGCCTGATGACAATGTGCAAGATTTAACACCGACAATGATGGTGCTAGACTCCCGTGATAAGGATATGACTGATGTCTGGTGAAATAGATGATAACGGTGTTGACGTCTTCCAAGGGTGACAAAGACGACTGTGGCTACATAAAGGATGGCGAGAATCGCTGGTGGCCACAGGCACCCCCGATTAGCAAGGTTGGCTACGTACGGTGCATTCAACATACATTCATACATAAATACAGTAGTCCCTCGGTTAACATTTACATCGGTTGATGGTTTTTCGGTGAACGTTTTCGCCTCCCATAGGACCCCATGGTTTAGATGAACGTTAAAATTTGAATCAACGGTATGTTTATGTTATGCACGTGGGTGCCAATTTCGGCCAATCCGAGCACTCGAAAGTGTGCTGATCCATGTCCTCAAACAATCAGCGAGACCCAAGTATGCACGTTTAGACCTCGCCTGGATTTGTTTACATTGTGTTTTCTGTTTTGGCAGTGGAAATAGCTCTCTTATAGACTCAGTGATTTTGACTAATTTCTCAACTTATAAGTGATTTTGATTAACAGTTATTTCGGTTAACAGTAGTTTTCGTGGAACGGATTAAAAAAGTTGACCGAGGGACTACTGTATGGACGAAAGCAGATGGTGGTGGCAAGTCATCGCGATTCCAGAGCATTAAAATTCACTCACCTGGCAAATAAAGGGCCTCTCTCGCAGGTGAACCTGCCGCACATGGCTGGTCAAGTGGTCAGGCCTAGGTGTGGGAGGTCAGGGGTCAGAAAAAAGAGTCATGCGTTAAGGTACATCACTACACAATAAACGACTTTTTTTTTTAACTACGCACACATACCAACATTTGCTATCAACGTGAACTTACACAAATGCACAGCTGCACATTTCGTTAGTCAAGTTTTCCCGTGTGAAGATGGCACTAGATCTCCCTGTGCTCTCACCTAGTTATAAATAAAAGACGTGAATGATTTACCGACACAAAACACACTCAGCCACGTAGCCCCGCAGCCCCACAGCCCATTTGCATGCCATAATTATGACAGCATGTAAATCATATCCCAGTAGTGTGATTTCATAAAATAGAGTGCTCAGCACTCAGTGCTCAAAATACCATATAAATGTGTTTTCAAATACGAGAAAATGTCTCACAAATATCCAACAATCACCATATATCATGTTCTATGCAATCCCTTTAAACCGTCCCATCCCATGTAACATGCGTGCCACTTTGGCTGGGTCGCCATTAAAAAAAAGAGCCTCTCCGCTCAATGAGCCTTACCTAAAATAAACTGCGCAGAATATTTGCAGGTGGCATACGCAGGATGTGTGCATGTGATGTCAAAAGGTTTCAGAATGAGACATATAAATTAAATTCAAACCAACTTGGATGTAATTATGTCAAATTATAAAATATCAATGAAATAAGATGACACAACAAAACGTCAATATTTCGATTTAAAGCTTTCGTGACTGCAGGGATCCATCTTCTTAGTTCTTTCAGTAAAGTCACGTAGAAGGGAAGTATTTTTATTATTTTATTACGTCCCTTCTACGTGACTTTACCGAAAGAACCAAGAAAACGTCAATAACTAAATAACAAGAATGAGTGCCTGTCGTTACATACTTTTAATATCCCGCTTTCACAATTTAGTAGCAGGAACCCTTCATGTTGGGATTAGGATCCCCGGAACAGAGTTGGAAGATGGACAGGCAATGGGATGCATTGGATAAGCAATGAACTGGAGCAATTTGTGCAATAACACCACACACCCATTTCCACAAAGACCCCCCATATAGCCTGAACAGACTGTTGGGGCAAGTACTGTTAGCGAGCACCTATGAAGGCCAGAACGGTACACGAGGGGGTGGGTGGCCAGTACCCCAGTAGTGATGTTTAAACACCGCACCAGGCACACATTTGAGGCCGAGTCTACCTAAGGGAGGCCCAGGACCGGTTCAGATAATCGTCACTGGTGTTGGCCGTGAGCGGGAATCGAACTCGGGTTGCCAGGTTCCAAGCGCAGTGCGCTAACCGCTGCACTGCCACACCTGCCCCCACACCCACATGACCAAAGCATGCAGCAACCCGACAGCGCGCCCATTCACACTCCCACACAACAACGCGAGGAAAGAAAAGCGGTCATAATGACGCAGCTCCCAAGCGTGCTTTTAGAGGTGTACATTTTTTCACTCGCAATTTTATCCCGACTGTGCTAGCGTCTTGGCGTCACAATACGAAGCGTCCATTTGGATCGCTCGCAATGCAGTGCGCAACCCTTTGCATTAGAGAATGGCTCTCGAAATTGGAACGCCGCTTTTCAACGTCAAGTTCAGTTTTCCAAAAGCGCTTCAGCTGCTCTCTTTTTGACTTTTTAATTCATCATTATTAAATTCATGATCTGCCTTCAATCGCTATTCTAGGGACACATTCTGCTGTTTTCCCAATGCAATTATTTGTGTGAAGAGGCAGACATCGCAGAGCAACTGAGATCCCTCCAAGTGAACTGTCCACACAGTTTGGGGGCAAACCTTTTCCACCCATCTTTTTGTATATTTTCGTAATGTTTGTCGTGTAACAGTAAAATCTACATTTCATTCTCAGAGCTGTAATTCTGTAAAATTGAATGCAGAACCAAATGTGACGTGATGAATATTTGCAGTCATTGGCGACGGGAATAAACCATAAACCATTAACTCAGTCCACTTGAAAACCCGGTGTAATGACAGGCGGCTCAAACCTGGATTAGAACCCAGGATGTTAGTGCCAGCTCAGCACTCTGACCTCTGAGTCACCCGCACATCTCATTTAAAAGGTGCATTTTAATTAAACTGTGCGCTTCCACAGACTATGATAAATTTAATTGCTCCACTGTCATTAGAACCGTTAATTGAAAGTCTATTTCCAAAGGATGGAAAAATACAAAGAAATGTCCACATGCAACCCAGTTATACACATTTGCGTCACCTGCAATATAGATGAACAGAACAAAAACAATCGAAACACGAGCAGTGCCATTGTCAGCGTTGCTCACGTGTGATGAGCTTCGAATCCACAATCATCAATAAACACTGCCCCGAGAACAACATATATTTAAATAAACATATACAGTAATAGGTGATGGCCCTTTGTTTATAGCAGAGCTATTATCTCTCAGCTATGATATCGCTAAATGAAGCAGAATAATTACCCGAATCGTCACTTATTTTAAAAATATTGTTTCCTCTTCAGGGCAGGGTGATTGACAATTGTGTTTGAGTTTGTGGAGCACTTCCAACCCAAAAACACTTTTTTGCTATTATAAGAGTTTATCTTTTGCACACTTTTACTGAACTTGCCGTGTTGTCTGTTTATATTCTTTGGAATCTTTGACGCTGAATATCTTCGGATCTACGAAGCCTAACGAGCTAAAATTTTCTACAGACTCACGTGACAATTCAAGGTTTTAATTATAAAAAACGGTCCAGGTCCTGCTCATCGCAGTCTTATTCGTATTTTAAACTAAAATTGAATACTCTTTGGTTTTTTTCGGTAAAGTCACTTAGGTATTTTATTAGATTTTTTACCTACGTGACTTTATCGAAAAAAACCAAAAAGGATGAATCCTTGCAGTCACGAAAGCTTCAAATTTAGAATTAAAATTTAATATTTCATAATCGTACATTTTACCCCCCCCCCCTTTTTAAATCATGAATGGTCACGCCCACCTACGACGGGAAACAAATGGTCCAATGACAGCGGCTGTTTGCTGGCCAGCCTGTAACCAATGAAAGGAGCGCTTCTATCGCCGCTCGTCATGGCGCCGGAGCGGCCGCTGTGCTCCCCTCTTCCTTAACGCGAGACCAACCAACAAGTACGCAAAATTGTTGGTAGAAAAAAAACAAGTTTATCAATGCACACACTTTTATTTGCACTCAAAAATAGAAAAAATATTATTTTGACCCTGGAATTTATCTAATTTGATGTGCTCAATAAAAGCGGGTGGCTTCCTTTCGATATGTTTAATTTTGTTAATGCAAGCCACTCACTTTGATTGAGCACATCAAATTTGATTAATTCCGGGGTCAAAATAATGTATTTTCTACTTTTGAGTGCAAATAAAACTGTGTGCTTTCAAAGCTTGCTTTTGACCTATTTTTTTTCAATTCCAGTACCATTCCACTGGTTGGACATGATGTGTTAAGGTAGCCTTGAAACAATGCCGACATCCTGGATTATCTGATGGTACACTTGTGATCGGTTTTCCCTTTGTACAAACGCAGTTTGTCGATCGGCAGGTCGCGCGTATGCTGAGGTAACGCTCGAGTACTTCCACCTCCTCCTAGACGTCTGGCTAGTATGAAAGAGTAGGCCAATGACCATTTAAAAGGCACCCTATAGCTCTCTCAAGTGGAGGCCCTTCCAATATCAATGGCATGAGCAAGTAATTGCAGGGCTGCACCTTTACCTTTTCCGAAAAACTCGATGTTGACCTAACGAGAAAAAATTTACCCGTAAAAACAAAGTTTTTCACTATAAATCCTTTATATGCGTGGCGGCTAGAGTCCTCTCGTCCTCTGGCTTGAGATGGCTGCCACCTATGGGTCAGATGATTGCCTGCCACCATTAAGCAATTGGTAATTAAATATAATTTATTTTTTCCTAAAAACTGTAAAATTTTGGAAAAAAAATTTCACGAAAATAAATTGTCATGCACAACGAGTCTGTTTGCAAAATGTCAGCTCAATTGGATCACGGGAAGTGGGTTAAAAAACGACCAAAAGATTTGCACGGTCGTAAGCGCGCAAGCAAGCAAGCAAGTGAACTTAATATAAAGGATTTAAAAAGGCACAATATCTGTTGACTTGCCAGGTAACTTGGAGGTGTTATTTAAGATATAGAATACATACTGTTGTTGTTTTACATTTTGTATAAGAGTAAAGCTTTCATAGGAGCTTATAACGTTTATCTATTGTCACTCTATCCTACTGGGTAGCACTGTGGGCAGCTATCAACTCCATTGGGAAGCCGTAAATATAAATCTCGGCCCAATCAACCAGAAACCCATCATCCCTCTGGGGTTCATTAATAAATTAGCACTTCGTGAGAAGTAAACAGTTTTTTTTCCCCGACAAATAAACTGGCAGAGTTTCCACTGAATGCCAATGTAAATGAGCACAGCCCAGTAATCATTTTGATATTGAGAACATATTGATGGGACTTCAATCATAAATTTTACAATACATTCAAATACTGCACCGTTACAATTAACACGAGTGCCTAACTTAAAAACTATATAATAAAAATACACACCCACTGATTGCTCGAAGACCTATTGGTGCAGTTATATATTTATAAACGTATGTGTTGATTGTAATAACATGTTAAAATTAAGTGCTTTTACAAAGCTTAATTAAAACTTAAATTTGCAACTTCACTGTTCAAATTCACACTTTGAATGTCAAGAGTATTCATGGCTACTCCATGTACTGCACTTTTTACCAAATATGACGAAAGGGCTCAACAGTTTTAAACTTTTTTGACATAACAATTACCCAAACAATGCACGAGACCAAGACTACTTCAACAAGGAAACAGAGAGAGAGTGCCTAAGGGCCTCGATACACGACAAAATATTAGGATGTTGACTGTAAACTCAAGAGAGGGTTCAGCTACCCAGGAGCATGATGATGTGAAGCTCACGTCAAGGGTCTGAGCCAACAGTGCCGAGAGCCTAGATGTGATCTCGTGTAACAATACATGGTCACAACATAGACACCAACACGTGCACAAAACAAGCGTACAAAATTGATTGCTTTTTGCACGTTATTTGATTAAGGGCAACTGCGATACATATGTAGTAACGCTCACGACTCGTTCACACCGGAGTTGGAGGCACACTTGTTTATTTAACACCAACGTTGTGACATACACATTTGAGGGGGTATCGGCCCCCTCACCCGTCTATCTGAGGACACACCTCTCTAGCTAACCCTAGCCTGCCTCTGAGTCCTCCACTAATGGGCTAGGGGAGGCTATCTTGGCCCGGCACTGGTCAGTCGGGCCCGGTACCCAGAGTCCAGACCAGCACTGGCTCTGGCCCTGGTACCACGCCACTGGCTCGAGCCTGCGCGGTCCTGATAAGGACGGCGTACCAGGGGGAGTCCAGGGCTCTCTCTAAGACGTCTTCCGTCTTCTCTCCTTTAGCTAAACATCACTCCCGAGCCCTTCGATACATTCCCCTTTTATACCCAACCCCTCCCTGAGGGGTGGGGCCCCGGGGGATCATAACGACCGAATCGACCCCCCAGGGTGTCTGGCGCGGACGTCGCAGAGGGCACCTGCTCGTGCACTCATGTAGCCCCGCCTACTGTGTTTGTTAACCATAGGCTGCCATGCATAACGGGCTCTCTCTCTAACACCCCTACATCACTCCCCCCCGCATAGCATGCAACCGTCCCGGCTGCCAACATACAAAAATTTGACAATAAAGGTGCCTTCACCCCCTGACCGCGCGTGTGCCTCACTATTTTTGAACAATAACAGGAACCAGAACAAGAACGCAACAGCAAGATGAGAAAACAACCCGTCGCACCCCCCCCGAATAAATACGAATTCCGTAAAAAAAACAGCCTATATACAATCAGCAGGGAACCCACCACGCACACACAACACACGGTGAAGCCAACATATGTACATCCGAGGAGTGGGGAACACACCACCCACACAACATCCAATGAACACAACAGCTATGTACACATTTTCCGGCCTCACAACAGTTTGCGCATTTTAGCGCGCGTCCTTGCAGCGGGCCCCTCACACGGGGTAACCGCGCGTGGCGGACCATCAGGTGGCAATTGTCCGTCTTGGGGTGAGCATTCATCCGACTCCGCGTGACCCTCGGTATCCGCAGGAGGGGTGATCGGGCGTGAGCCCGTCACTCCTGATGCACCTGAAGGTGGCACAGCCGGCAAGGCATTAGGTGAGAGCGACGGAGACGGACCCAGCGAGTCGGCCGACCCCCCACATGTTTGGCCACGCGCGTGTGAAGTGTGATTTTGTACCGCAGAGAAGGGTTTTAACCTAGAGGGGTGCACGAACCATCGCCGCTTCCCCCACTTGATGCGCACGCACTGCGGTCGTAACACCTCCACCACTTCCACAGGGCCCCGCCACGGCCGCACCAGTTTAGAGGAGGTTGCCAGTGGCACCTGGGGGCAGTGCAGCCATGCCTTGTCCCCCGGCTTCCACTGCAGCATGTGCGCTCGACTCAATCTGAGGCGCTCATTCGCCTTCTGACGGAGGTCAGAGTTTTGCATTGCAGCATCCCGTGCCTCGGTCAATTTGTCCAGATTAAATTTAACGTGGTCAGCCAGATTAGTTTTTCCCTGCGGCACGGGGATCTGCAACTGGGCACGAACAGGCGGGTCTGGTTCTCGGCCGTACATGAGGTAAAAGGGAGAAAACCCCGTAGCTGCATGGGGTGCCATCCGGTACGCCGCCAAGACCCCCTGAATTTGTAGGTCCCAATCCGTTTGCGAGTCCGAAACTTGTTGTGATAACATGGACGTGATGGTGCGATGCAACCGTTCGACCATCCCGTCAGTTTGTGGGTGATATGGGGAGGTCCGAATTTTCTTTGTGCCCAGGAGATCACAGACTTGTCTGAGTAGTTTACCGGAAAAATTTCTGCCCTGGTCGGTCAGCAGCCTCTCCGGAGCACCTTTGTCCAGGACATAACCCTGAACAAAGGCCTCCACGATGGCTGCTGCCGACTGGTTGGCCAGAGGCCAGGCCATAGGCCAGCGTGTAAAATACTCGACACCAGTCAACAAATATCTATTCCCCCTGGGGGTGGCGGGGAATGGTCCCAAAATGTCCAGAGCGACCAGCTCGTTTATCCTGGACACTTTGATCGATTGCAAGGGCGGGTTAGACTCCCGTGCCGGCGGTTTGCGTTGTGCACATCGAGGGCATGATCCCAACAAATCCCCAACATCCCTCGTCATGCCAGGCCAATAAAAATCAAGTTGCAGCAAGGCGAGAGTCTTTTGGGTCCCCAGGTGTAGGAGGCGCTCATGAGCGGCCCATACCACCCTGCCCCGCAACCCAGTAGGGACCACCAGCCGATGTCGACGCGACTTCCCGTCCCAATGCATCAGCAGGCCTTGGCACATTTCCCATGCGTCGGAACCACCTCTTTTTCCCCCCGCCGCACCGCCAACGCGACGTCGCCACCCGAGGAGGGAGACATCCTCCATCTGGAGGCGCCCCCATTCAATGACGGGCAACCCCAACAGGGAATCTTTGCCCTGTTGTTCGATCGAATTAGTAACTACTGTATCGTCGTCGTTGGCGGCCGCCAAGACAGGAACCGATGTGTCCCCTGGAGGTCTGCAACGTCCAGACCCCAGGAGGCATGCACACTCGGAGGTGGTTGGCAAGCGCGACAGAGCGTCCGCGTTGGTGTGGCGAACGCCCTTACGGTATGTGGTTTGGAAATCGTAATCCTGGAGGACCTCCAACCATCGGGACAATTGTCCCGATGGCTGTTGAACCCTCAGGGCGTACTGCAGTGCCGCATGATCTGTGCGGACGGTAAAATGCCGACCGTACAGATATGGGCGATACTGTTGGATGAAATGGACAATTGCCAACAGTTCCCTACGGGTGACACAATATCGTTGCTCCGCTGGAGACAACACCCGACTGCCGTACGCAACCACACGTTCCACGCCGTCAACCACCTGGGAGAGCACGCCCCCAATACCCGTGTTGCTCGCATCGGTGTCGAGCAAGAATGGTTTTGAAAAATCAGGGTAAATCAGGGGAGGAGCGTTTACCAAAGCGTCCCGAAGGGAGCAAAAAGCAGCTTCCTCCTCCTGACCCCAGCAGAACCGAACCCCTTTTGATGTTAAAGCGTGTAGGGGTTTTGCTATAGTCGCAAAATTAGCGACGAAGCGTCTATAATACGACGCAAACCCAATAAAACTCCTAACCTCTCCCACTGAGGTGGGAGTCGGCCAGGAGCTTACACACTGCGTTTTGGCGGGATCGGTAGAAATACCTGAGCGTCCCACGATGTGCCCCAAATAACGCACCGACTCGCGTAACAAATGGCATTTTTGGGGCTTAAATTTCAAATTAGCAGCCCGCATCTTTAGGAAAACCGCCCGCAACCTCTGGAGATGTTCATCAAAAGTTTTGCCAAAGACAATAACGTCATCCAAATAAATCAGGCACGACTCCCATTGCAATCCAGCCAAAACCAATTCCATCAACCGCTGGAAAGTTGCCGGCGCTGAGTGTAAGCCCATCGGCAACCGGTTGAATTGAAACAGGCCGTGCGGAGTACGGAAAGCAGTTTTAGGCTTTGAATCATCGTCCAGAGGAAGCTGCCAGAATCCCGAAAGTAAGTCCAATGTGGAGAAGAATCGCGCTCCCGCCAAGGCGTCAAGCGATTCGTCCATCCGTGGGAGCGGGTATGCGTCGGCAACCGTAATTTTATTAAGGCGCCGAAAGTCAACGCAAAACCGCAACGAACCGTCCTGCTTCTTAACCAGGACGATCGGCGCTCCCCAAGGGCTGTTGGAGGGAGAAATGATGTCGGCGGCTAGCATGTCATCAACAGCCGATTTGACATGGTCCTTTTCGGCGGGACTCAACCGAAAAGGATTCTGGCGTATTGGCGCGCTGTCACCCGTATCAATATGGTGACGCAGCAGATTAGTGCAGCCCAAATCGTATTTATCCCGACTGAAAACGTCGGAAAATTCCCTTAGTAGTGTCTTAAGACGTTGACGCTCTAAATTTGACAGGTCCGTCGATCCCGCACAAAGCGCCTCGAGCCACCCTTCATCGCTGTCCGAATGTGGTCGCGGTGCAGGGACAGCGCCGACATGACTCGCGACGGGTTCCTCACAGGGCACCGGCGTTGCGTGAGCAAGCACGGTCCCCTGTGGGACCACCACCGTCTGCGAGCCCACATTGAGGACCGCGATGAAGGGTTCTCCTTCCCCTCTCACTATGGTCTGGGCCGGGAGTAAATCAGGTCCACTGACCCCGGCCCTAGACGGTCCCAACAGAACCCCTTGAGCCCCAATGCCCTTAGCGAAGGGCCGCCGAAGTTTCAAAGGAATCAACATTTGCGCCCCCGGAGGAACGCGCACCGTTCTATCTACGAACGCCGGCACCGTCGCGAACGCCGTCCGGCTCGTAGCGGGGGATGGCAGAAACGCCATGCGTCGGCCCGATGGGAGTTCAATGCATCCCTGGTCGATTAATATCCTAATCGGCATTTTGGCCAGGAAGTCCGTCCCCAGCAGGCACGGAACCGCCAGCGAGGAGGAAACAAAAATCGGCCCAGACAATTTAATATCCCCGACACAAATTTGGGCACGAATTTGTCCGATGATGCCAAGTGAACCCCCGTTAGCAGCAAAGAATGACACGTTAACAGGCATCAAAGGACGGCTTTGGGCAGGGAGAATGTTATAAATCAACTCCGAAATAATGGTCGCCGATGCTCCTGTATCGACCAGGATGCGCACCTCGACCCCATCGATGTGACCCACAACGGCCGACGACCCTGACGACGCGGCTACAACCCGATGGGCCAACACGGACCACTGGCTGGGTTCAATCTGAGTACCCAGAGCGGTGCGTGTTGGTGCCATGGTACGCGATATTGGCCCCCCCTTCGCTGCGGTGTTTGAGTGTGTGACGGGCGTGTGCGTGGGCCAAGCATGAGGGGTGCCGCGACTCGCCGGATTATGATGGTGGAGCTTGTGACGAGGGCCGGCGTCCCGTTGAGGTGTCGTCCTGCGCTGCCCAGGAGAGCGGCACCCCGAGGCGACGTGGCCCCGGATGCCGCAGTTGTAACAGCGTGGAAGCGCTGGTGACGACGATGGATGTTGTAGACGGCTTGAACCGGCCCGGTCCTCCCGTACTCCCGCTCCATGCTGCCGTTGATGGTCGATGGCGCAAACCTCTTCCGCCGGGAGGGTGGCTGCAGCGACGGCACGCCCGCTCGCCGCCTTGCTGGCCTTCCGTCGTTGAGAGGACAGGTTTGCGTGGAGAAGACGGGCCGCTTGGAGGGAGCACATCTCTGCATCGTCCTGTGCGACAATGACGATGTCTAAGTCGTCCGCCAGCAAAAGTATCTTCTCTGTCACCATGGCGTCGACACCCTCGTCATCCATTCGTGGAAAGGCCTCCTTCGCCAGTGCCAGGAGGCTTGTGCGGTACGCCAGGGGCGACTCCTTCGTCCCCCGCTGGCGATCGTAAAAGAGTTGGCGACAGTCCGATGGTGGACCATATACCGCCGACAGCACCTGCATCGCCTTCCGCAGCGTGGAGCGCCTCTCCTTCGAAGCCGATGTTAGAGTGGCGAGGGCGTCGCTGTCGAGAAGTGCTGGCAGCGCGCGGAGAGCCTCGGCGTCTGTCCACTGTGCCATCTCCTGGTGAGCGAGGAAGCGCCGCTGGAAGCCGCCCCAGTCGCCATCCTCGCCCACAAATTCCTTGAGTGGAGGTAGCCGCTGATGTAAGGCAGCGGCTGCAGAGGAAGAACGCACTCCCTCGTCCGCCTCACTCAACTCAGCGTCGGCACGAACCAGCGATGGCATCGCCGGTCGCACCCGTGGTGACGTTCCGCCCGTTGGTGGTGACGCGGCAGGTACTGTACTCCCGCCGTTGGACGCGATGCTTAGAGCGGCCACGCCCTCAACAGCAGCTGCGGCGATGGCGGGAGTTTCAAAATGTTGCTCCGTGGAAATGGCGGGAAGGCGCTGTGATCGTCGGCTGCCGTTGCCCCGTGGCGGTCCCGCAGCCCCCAGCTGCGTGATGGTGTCGAGCATGGCGGCTGCGGCGTACAGCAGCTCGGTCAGCTTCGCGTGCGCCTCCCTCAGCCCCTCCATCGACGGCTCCCCTTCCTCCAGCTTCTGTGGCGTGGATGCGCCCAGCCCCGGCTGGTCGATGGCATCTTCAGCCGTCTCGGGCCCTCCGACTGCAGTGGTGTCTTCTGCCTCTGGTACCCCGACTCGAGTCGTCCGGCGTGTATCCATGTTCGTACTTTGTTTCACTTCTGACGCCAGATGTAGTAACGCTCACGACTCGTTCACACCGGAGTTGGAGGCACACTTGTTTATTTAACACCAACGTTGTGACATACACATTTGAGGGGGTATCGGCCCCCTCACCCGTCTATCTGAGGACACACCTCTCTAGCTAACCCTAGCCTGCCTCTGAGTCCTCCACTAATGGGCTAGGGGAGGCTATCTTGGCCCGGCACTGGTCAGTCGGGCCCGGTACCCAGAGTCCAGACCAGCACTGGCTCTGGCCCTGGTACCACGCCACTGGCTCGAGCCTGCGCGGTCCTGATAAGGACGGCGTACCAGGGGGAGTCCAGGGCTCTCTCTAAGACGTCTTCCGTCTTCTCTCCTTTAGCTAAACATCACTCCCGAGCCCTTCGATACATTCCCCTTTTATACCCAACCCCTCCCTGAGGGGTGGGGCCCCGGGGGATCATAACGACCGAATCGACCCCCCAGGGTGTCTGGCGCGGACGTCGCAGAGGGCACCTGCTCGTGCACTCATGTAGCCCCGCCTACTGTGTTTGTTAACCATAGGCTGCCATGCATAACGGGCTCTCTCTCTAACACCCCTACACATATTAGGGACTGCAGAGGCAATACAGTATAGGCAGAGACAATAACACTACAATAAAGCCTTTAAAAAAACTGTCTTGTGCCTTGGGATGAAGAGCCACTGCCCTATGTATTGCCCTAGTAGACATTTTTTAAAGTAAGATCGTGTTTAAGACGTAGTAGGCTTTCGCGACCAATATCATCCATAATAGAGGTTTTTGGGTTAGATCGCGTAAATATATAAATGTGTCGTTAAAACCCGCCACCACCCAACACAGCTAACTAGTAAGGGTTGTCACGTAAACAGAACATGCCAATTCGTCACTAGTACAGCACACCGGTGTGTTGGAGAGCCAAGCCACAACATTTACAATCTGAGTATGACGTTTCGCCAGTAATTACAACTAGCTTCAAGATAGTGTTATTGGAGATGTTGGTGCGGTGCTTTCAATCTGCAGTCTAAAATAATAATCATATTGAAAACCTTGTTGTGAAGCAAATCATTCTTTACAGGTCATGAAGAAGCACTATCAAGAGCTGCGTAAGCGATGCCTGTCAAAGCGACATCAGAACTGCTTCTGTGGTGTCATCTTCCAAGGCTGTGTCTTACATCACAACACGAAGTCCCGCTAAAGAGGCAATGCGATTCATTGCATGACTCCTACTGTAGTACAGAGGATTTCGCGGTTAAGCCATGTAGATTTCCAATGTCTTTTCGTGTTGTTCGCTAGGATGTCCAACGTCCCGCCCCGCGTGTCAGAGAACTTGCTTCAAGAAGCTTCAAAAAGCTTCCAGCACGTGCAGAGAAACGTCGGGCAGCACGCCGAACATCACGCGGTGCAATCCGAAAACACGTCGGAGAGCTATTATACGACCTCGTGGTCACATATGGGACACAAGGGGTGATAAAAGCATGCAGTGATCACGATTTTGGCAATAGAGGTTTGATAGTGTGGGTGGGTAACTGGTTGTGGGTGGGAGTGGGTGGGTGTGGGTGGGTGTGGGTAGGTGGCTGTGTGGATGGGTGGGTGGCTGTGTGGATGGGTGGGTGGCTGTATGGATGGGTGGGTGTATGGATGGGTGGCTGAGTGTGGGTGGGTGGCTGGGTGTGGGTGGGTGGCTGGGTGTGGGTGGGTGGCTGGGTGTGGGTGGGTGGGTGGCTAGCTGGGTGTAGGTGGCTAGGGGCGCCAAAGAGACAAAATGTTAACTACCTCGCCTGGTATACAAGAGGTTGTGGGTTCGATCCTGACCCCGACGTCTGTATATTTGAAGTTTGCGTGTTCTCCCCGTGTTTTTTTTGTTCTCCCTGTGGTCATGTGGATTTTTCTCTGGGTCTTTAGGTTTTTTCCTCCACATTTATAAACATGCGTTTAGAGTATTTGGCTGCTATAAATGTCCACATGATAGCAACTTTGTTGAGTTATTATTTGGGGCCAGGTCGCTCCTGAAAAAGAGCTATACAGCTCAGTGGGCCTTACTTGGTAAAATAAAAAATTGTTTAAAATGATTTTGGTGCGAGTTGGTAGCTGAGGGTGGCTGGGTGGGTGGCAGTATGGATGAGTGGCTGTGTGGGTGGGTGGCTGGGTGTGGGTGGGTGCGTACGTGCGTGCGTGCTCACACCTGGAGAAGCCCTTCCCACACCACAGGCAGGAGCAGACCTTGCCATCGCCATCCTCGTGCGTGCGCAGGTGGTAGCTCATGCGGTCCTTGCGTTTGAAGCGTTGCTTGCACACAGGGCACTCGTACGGCCGTTCATCCGAGTGCGATAGCTTATGCCGCTTCAGGTGGTAGAAGTCACGGAAGACCTTTCCGCACACGTCGCACGCGTGCGTCATCCTCCCCTCCCTGCGCGTCGTCCTGCATACACAGCACACAGCACGTGGTTATCAGGCGGCAGCACAAAGAAGAAGGGAGGGAGGCTGTCGTCCACCGCTCCCGTTCTATTACCCCTGCGTTCCAGTGCTCACGGCCGCACACAGGGGTGAGGCAAGGGCCCACCTCCCCCATATGAATAAGCCTGAGATTTTTACATGCTAACTTTTAGTAAATTTCAGTTGATGCGCCGGATAAAAAAAAACGTACGGAAAAGTCACGAGCATACGGTATCTTTGAAATTAAATAAAGCGCCAAACCAATTGTGTTTATACAGCCATTTTCAATATTTCATGGACTTTCTTCATATTCACGATTTCCATGACCTCCGTGATACAATTTTAGCCTTAGTTATGCACCACTGCAATTGTGCAAGGCACCATTCTTTAACTTGGTTGATCAGCTGTCACCGGTTATCGTGTATGCCACAGGTGGCACCATGCTTAAAGCACAACACTCACAAGCCCGAAGCTCATGAGTTCAAATCGTGGTTGGGGGTCAACTAAACCAATAATTTATCTGAGGTTGATAAAAATAAGTAACAATTAATAAGATAACAATGATCATCTTATGCAGACACCGCCCCTGCCACCATAGAATTTTACAACAGAAATAGTGCAAACCTGACAATGGAGACATTGACTTTTGACTTAAATATCTTGGCAAAGGTGTACAAACGAAAACTGTCAGCAGTTTTCATTAACACTGCCTAACTACGTAAAAAAATAGATAGTTGGCAAAAAATTCTGGGCATTGACCCTTCTTCAGAACAGAGAGATGATGCTTAACGGATATGAGTTCATTGGTGCACTCCACAGATTGTATTAGGCAGTGGCAAGTCAAACTTAAGTTCAACAGGCCACTGGCAAACGTTCTGACCAGAAGGCCAGGATGCCTGCATTCTTTTCAAAATCGCAGCACTGTCAAGAGAGGCCTAACAGGTCACCTGGTAAGGTTGCATTCACTAAGAATGACCGTGCACCACAAACACTGCCACCAGGTTCATGATATAATCCAGCATGCTGAGGGCCCTTTAATGACCAATTGGTGCAAACCTTTCCTCCCCATTCGAATGTGTTTTCCCTATTGCTTACTGAAGCAAAAATGTACGTACAAAATGGAATGTTGTACCATCACCAGGAGCCCCCCCCCCACATTTAAGTTTTTTTTGTAGCTATGGTTGCTTCTACTGCCAGCTTGAAGATTATCTATACAAAGTGTCATATACTGTTACCCAACTACTACCGTCTCTGGTTGCCAAAAGGGTTCTGCTGTATTAAAAACACGAAACATAAAAAAAAATTGCTCGATTCATGTAAAAACACAGAAAAAATAAAAACAATGTGTGTTAATTGAAGATTGTTTTTCAATTATTAAGTATCTACAATTAAAAAAAGCATTGTTTAAATTGTGAAAGTAAAAACAAGTGAGATACCTGGACAAAAGTGTGAGGAAAAGATAATTTACAAAGAGCTATGACAAAAGCCCAAAGACAAAACAAATACAATGAATGCACAAAAACCACACATACAACGATGAAACCTAACCTAGCAGAGGACCCAACTTGCTCGATGAACCACACATCATTGCAAGTACATTCCGTGCCCTGTGGCTTTTCTCGGCAAGCTCAGAGCAACTGTGTCTGGATCAATCCCAAAACGTACAACGCACTTGTCAACTTAGCCATAGCAACAGCGTAAAGCTGATCAAGGCCAGGCTAGTGACCCCGTATCTGCATTAAGGCAATAAGAGGCATTAATGTCTCCGATTCCGACACAAGTGTTCATTGAGCCTTCAGCGTCCGATGATACCTCTTGGGCACGTAACAATTGTGCCCAGTCGATTAACTTGCTTATGGCGAGGTGAAAATCACGCAATAATGTCGTCCCCTCTGTGCGTGTCCGCTTATTTACAGTCAGACGTATTACTGCCATGGCAAGTGCAACTTGGTTTATACGTAAGTATTCTTCTGAGGTCCAGGTCTTAAGACTTTCCCACGTAAAAGAGAACATTGCACATTTCTAGCGCTAACTTAATAGGGACAAAAAAGAGCTGTATAAACTTCACATGCTGGCAACTTCAAATATTTTTTAAGTCTCTGAGTCGCGACGCACCACCCATGACCATGTTCAACACCACCAGGTACATACACTTCTCTACATCTGGTATTCCTATATTCAGCAATGACTTCCTATATTCAGCAATGACTTTAGCCTTACATATTTAAAACAGCTTTTCAAAGCAGCAATTATGCATGGTTTGTGGAATATCGTGTTACTTGACACATTATTTAAATTCCCACCTCCAGCCACACAGTTTTAAATGCACACTTTAAATTCCCCTGTGATCCTCAAGCCCCACGCATGCATTTTTAGAACGTGGCCGATTTGACTCCCTGCCTTTGTTTGCCGAGTTGTCTAGAAACACTGCGCTCTCTCATTCCGCTAATCAGCGGAGGTAAAATTCATAACGTCTATGCAATCAGTGCCAATGGCATCACCCACATTTGTCTACTTAACCAAGACGCCATCAGACATGAACACACGTAAAGGCTCCATTTTGTCACCAGAATGCGCAAGTTTTTTCAAAGTAAATTTGATGATGAGATTCCATGCCAAGGCCAAACAAAGTCTGCACTTGGATAAGCCTTTGTTTCTGACAGATGGAAAAAAATGGTGTACCAAATGGTGTAGCATTTCCAAGAAACCACCCCCGCCATAATTTATGCATCTCAACAGCTGTATGGCATAGATGGGAGTTAAAATTAAAGATATTGAGTGAGAAACAGATTGCCAGGTCGTCCATTTAAAATGCTGAACATCTCCAAGTGTCTCATACTGCACGGAGTGACTAAGCTGCTGCATCTTTTCAGTCTGAAGCTCTACCCAAACTATGAATGTGAACCATCACACACGGGGACACTGTGTCTCAATTACGCATCCTGGCAATGACATAAACGACAGGCAGATAGACAAAGACACACAGAAGCGGAGACATAAATATATAAATAAAGTGTCGTGTGATTTACTGCGTTTACAAATTAAGCTGAGATTAGAAGAATGTTTTATCTTGATTTGTTGCCAACAATGGCAACAAAATACCTTGAAATGTACCTTTCAGTTGTTGTGTAGAGAATAACGCCATGCCAAATCAATGGTGAAACAATATTTAAATTGTGTACATCATAGAATGACAAAGCTAAAGGTAACAACCAGCACACCTTGGACCTAAAATGATTGAATACAAAAAACCTATGCAGTTGCCTATGACTGTGAATTTCAGATCCTAGTGTGCTTTGCTGGTAGTCCAGAATTTAAAACGAAAAAAAAACCTGTTCAGTGTAAACTTATATCGAAAGACCTATAAAGGAAAAATACTACATATTTTAATCTCCATAATCTGATACGTATTAAGTGAGCAAAATATATTTGACTGCAGAACCCACATTTGTTATAAAGCCCAGAAACTAACACCGTTAGTTATGTTGTAATTATCATGATAAGCAGTTATTTTTTTACTCCAGATGAATCTCTTCAAGATGATGTCTGAAGTGTTTAAACATACATGGTCAATTTATTGAATGTGGGTGAATTCTGGAATTCAGCCAACGCAAAATAACAGTGCATACCACAAAAAAGCATGCTTTTATGATACTTAGACCAAATACAACCCTCATGACTGACATGTGGAGAGGCCCCTTTTCCAGCAGTGGCTAAGCAAGGGCTGTAAAATATTATTAGCCCCAAAATGAGGCCCACTGGAAGTCAATGGGGCACGTGGCCACTGGGAATCCTTAACAACGGTCAGCCGCCCAGGCATGGTCAACAACTGGGTGCCTGGTGTCTGACCATTCCTCAGGCGCAGCGATTCAAACTTGACGCAGGTGCGAAGACACTGCGGCACCACTGAGCCAAACAGAGGCATTTTCATACCTGGCCGGAGGCCAAGTCTCGTGGAACAACCCAAACACGGGCCCCTGCTGGGACGTGCCTCCCTCGACCCCTGGACTGCCCGGCTTCTTTTTGAGGCCTCGGTTGTTGATGATCGCCTTCTTGTCTTTCCTCTCGTTCCCCGGAGACGGCAGGCCCTGGTCTCCGTCCAACATAGTCCCGCCGGCCGCTGACGCAGCTGCAGCGGTAAGGGCGGCCGAGGTGGCGAACGCCTGCGCCCGACCGCCCAACGCGGCCAGGGCGGCCTCGCCAAAGCTTCGCCGCCGCTCCACCTCGCCCTCTTCGGGGTCCTCGCCGCCGTCACCGCCCTTTGCCGAGCGAAGCATGCCGCTCGCGTGGAACGACGACAGGTCCATGGGGTCGTCCGAGTAGGGCGGCGCATCGGGCGGGTCGGCTCCGCTCATGGCGAAAGAGGAGTAGAGCACGCCGAGGGGGCTCACCATGTCCACCATGGTGGGCACACCGTAGACGTGGCGCGGCGAAGAGGGCGGCAGCGGAGCGTTGCTCCTCGTGTGGCGCATCTCGTGCCGCCGCAGGTGGTAGCCGTCGCGGAACTCCTTGCCACAGTGCGAGCACACAAACTGGCTCTTGCTCTTGATGCGGATAAGTGAGAGGCTCAGCTCGGGGTTCTCTGTCAGGATCTCCTCCGAGGTCTCCCTGCCGTGCGTGCTCACCACGGGCTGGCCATGCACCTCTAAGAAGGCGCGCTTGCGCGGCCGGCCACGGCCCCTTTTGATCATCTCGTTGGGCATTGGTTGCGTGAGCGGTACCATGGACGGCAGCAGACTCCTTCCACGAGTTCTGCACCTCACTTTTCCCTTCCCCTTGCCCTTGCCGCGCGTAGCCACCACACCCTGCTGTTCCCGGGCCTGCGAAGATGCCGCGTCCTCAGGACTCTGTTCGAACGGCGACGGGACCCCAGCTGCACGCTCGTCGGCCCGGTCACCCCCCTCACCGTTGCCCGGCCACGTTGCCGCGGCAGCCTGCGGCGTCGAAACATCCCCATCTCCCCTCAGATCGAGCGCGTCGGTCTGATCGCGTGCGCACGAATTGAGCACCGTGGCCGCGTCCTTGGAGGGGGGCGATGACGACGACAGCACGTCCTGCTGGCTGCAGGGTTGATCCCCACTTCCATCTTGGCTTTGCAAGGAGGAGGGAGCAGCAGCGGTGGCCCCGGATCCTTGAATCTCACCGTCTCGCTTGGCCATCTCGACGCTGTCATCCTCATCCTTGGCTGACGCCGACGCACGGGCCCCATCCAGCGCCTGGCGCAGCACCATGTCCGGCAGGAAGCCCAATGCCCTGAAGTAGCTTTCGCGTGCGCGGGGCACTCGAATCTGCACGTTGGCCTGGCGGATCATCTCCTGGCAGATGTCAATCACCGAGCCCATGACGAGAAAACGCGCGGCCGTCATGAGCTCGGGGAAGATCTCGAGGCGCACGGTGAGCTGCGACGTGTAGGCGAAGTCGAGGATGTCGCGGAACACCACGGAGCTGATCGTGTGCATCTCCACCTCGGACGGCGGAGGCTCTTCTGTAGGCGAGGCCTGGTAGTGCTGCTGCTGCTGTTGTTGTTGATGTTGTTGTTGTTGATGCTGCTGACCCTGCGGCTTGTGCTGGCTCTGAGCCTGCTGATTCAATTGCGGCTGTTGGCTCTGTTGAGCCTGCGGCTGCTCATTCTGCTGCTCGTTCTGCTGCTCATCGTTCTCCTGAGGGTCAGGGGCAGCGTCCGCAATGCCCGTCTCCGACACCGGCTCAGTCTCAACTCCGGCACCAGCGGCGATCCCGCCCACGGTCACAGTCGCGTTCGCCACCCCGATCCCGACCCCGACTCCAAGGCCGCAACCGCTGAGACTCGCCTCGAAGTATCCGCTGCAGGCCGCGAGCACCGCCCTGTGCGCCGGGAAGCGCTCGTCGCCCACCTTGACCACCACGTCGCAGAAGCGTCCCGCCTTGCGCTGAGCGTTCAGACGCTCCAGGATGTCGGCGCTGTGCCGGTGGACGCGGTACAAGTACCGGCTCCGCGGCTCCGCCTCCATGGCTCTCTCTCTCCGCTCGTCGTTCGCAGCTCCTGCTGCTCCTGCTGCTGCTGGTGGTCGGGAAGGCTGTGGACAAAAGCGAGGGCGGAGAGAGCGGAGGGCGAGGGGAGGAAGACGACGATAACAACAACAGCGGCGGCGGCGGGCAGGAGGAGATGGTTGCCACCATTACGCACCCAACCAACATGGCGCGGCTCAACTTTGACCCCGGGTCACCGGGCGAGACCATTGGCACACGAAACCCCCCCACCCCACACCACTCAACACCACCCACACACAACACACACACAAAACGAGACTTTTACACGGCTATTAATGTTTATTTTCCCATGCCCTTGTTGTTTGATTTGCATCCCACTGTGATATGTGCACACAGCGTTGGTGTACGGTGTTTTTATGCAATATTTTGCCGTCTTTTCTTGGATTTTCAATTTTGCACCCGATTCAAGAGCCAAATGGCTCACAGGGCTATGCCTAATAAATAAACTTGAAATGAACTTGTAACGTTATTAACCGTTACGTTGTTACGCCGCTGGTCTATTCTCAATGTACTCTGGGTTTTGTGTGTTCGTGTTTCACGTGTGGCAACGTAAAGTTCCGTTTTGTGCGTCGTGCGGATTGTTCATTGTTTTTTAGTTTTCTCCGGTTTGTTGTTGTGATTGTCGCACACCCACAGCATTGCAGTTGCTTGCACTTACTGCACAATGTTTACAAAAAGGGGGAGAGCTTTTCATGGACATCGCCTACCCCGCATGCACCCCTGTCGCAAGCTCGCCGGTGGTACACGCCGTGACGTCACGCGCTGGATCGATTCCTCCGACCCACCCCCACCGCAATTCGATTCGAGTCGTGCGTGTCTGTTCGGAGGAATCGATTACCCAAGTCGATACCCACGTGCTACCCCCGGTGGTCATCATTGATGGCTTTTTGAGATAATGAGTTCAATATTGCTGGGTTATACATGAACATTATAATTAAAAAAATTGGGAATTACAAAAATATGCTTTTGTCAATATCTAGCGAGGGAAAAGCAGGGTGTGATTAAAGTTAGCAAGTTACCTCTGAGCTGCCCCTACTGGACATGTGTGGAAAATAACTTTATATCTTATCGAAATCCTCCAGAATAAATAGATATTCTGATTCTATGCATCTCTTCGTGGCCGTGTGCCACCTGATATTGTCTCTGTTCTCCTTCCCTGCCCCCTCCTCTCGTCCTCTTCGTCCCCAATCTTATCTCTGTCTCTCTCTGTCCCTCCTCCCTGTGACCAATCTCGTTTTCGGTCCTCCCTCCTGGCATCCCTCCACTCGAATCAAATTCCCTTGTAGACTAAGCAACACTGCCCATAGCGCAGTATTGAGTAATACTGCCCATAGATTCAGCACTGCCCATAGACTCAACACTGCCCCATAGACTCAACACTACACAAAGACGCAACACTGCCCATGGACCCAACACTGCCCATAGACCCAACACTGCCCATAGACTCAACACTGGCCATAGACCCAACACGACCCATAGACCCAACACTACCCATAGACTCAACACTGCCCATAGACCCACCACTACCCATAGACTCAACACTGTCCATAGACCCAACACTGCCCATAGACTCAACACTGCCCATAGACTCAACACTACCCATAGACCCAACACTGCCCATAGACTCAACACTGCCTATATACCCAACACTGCCCATAGACTCAACACTGCCCATAGATTCAGCACTGTCCATAGATTCAGCACTGCCCATAGACTCAACACTACACGTAGACTCAACACTGCCCATAGCCTCAATACTGCCCATAGATTCAGCACTGCCCATAGACCCAACACTGCCCATTAACTCAACACTGCCCATAGACTCAACACTGCCCATAGACTCAACACTACCCATAGACCCAACACTGCTCATAGACTCAACACTGTCCATAGATTCAGCACTGTCCATAGATTCAGCACTGCCCATAGACTCAACACTACACGTAGACTCAACACTGCCCATAGCCTCAATACTGCCCACAGATTCATCACTGCCCATAGACCCAACACTGCCCATAGACCCAACACTGCTCATAGATTCAGCACTGCCCATAGACTCAACACTACACGTAGACTCAACACTGCCTATAGACTCAACACTACACATAGACTCAACACTGCCCATAGATTCAACACTGCCCATAGATTCAGCACTGCCCATAGGCTCAACACTACACCATAGACTCAACACTGCGCATTGACCCAACACTGTCCCCGCACATTAAGAAGTCCCCCTCCTTAACATCATTCCTTTCCTCTCTTAAAGCCTCACTTCTTCTCCATTTCCCATTTTCTTCCCGTCCCTCCCCTTTCGTGATCCCTAAGTACCCTCTATCGCTGTATCCGATTAGCTATAAAACTGGAGGTATCCGAAGAGCTATAAAGCTCTTTTCACATGTCCAGAAGACCACTCATTCTTCAAACCTAGTAGCACGCACCTGCCATCTAAATCATTCCATTCCGTGTCACCGTTGTGTAAGCGATCTCAAGTGCCTTGCGTGCAGGTATTCTATAAATATAAATTATATTAGATGCGTAAATACACAAGGTATGTGTGAAGGTGCAGGCCGATAATTGCTTGCTCCACACCAATGCTGGTGGAAGGGGGCTCCAATCTAGAGAGAGAGCTCTCGAGAAGCCCTCTAGGGCAGCGGTCCCCAACCTCTTTGGCACCAGGGACCGGTTTCGTGGAAGACAATTGTTTCACGGACCGGGGGAGGGGGGGTCATCATTGGGTCTTTCTCCCTTTTCAAAGAAGCTCTCCAGCGACGTTTGTTTTTTACTCATTTTGGCTAGGGGTTAGCAGCTTGTGGGCTTACCAAAACTGTGGCTGAGACAAGTGCGCGTTGCGGGAAAGAGGCGCGGATGGAAGTGGTGAATAATAAAATCATGGACGGGCCACGTGCGGACTCACCGCTCTCACCTGCTGCTGTGTGGCCCGGTTCCTAACAGGCCACGGACCGGTTACCATCCGCGGCCCGAGGGTTGGGGACCCCTGATCTCGCGGGTTTAATGAGGTTATTTTGACCTACTGTTCCACACGCTGGCCAGAGCACACGTCTTGGAAAATAACATACAAACGTTTGTGCCAGTTTCGAAGGCGACATACCAATAATAATCATGCAATTTATTCACCGTAATTTGTTATTGCTCGGAATAAATCGGAGCAAATTACAAAACAAACGTGCGTCTCAATATATTTAGCATAACTTTGAATAGTTTTTGCTTTCAAAAATTATTTTTTGTTTTTTTATCCAGCACGTAAGTTACATTAATGACAAAGAGCTGCGTGCAATCGTATATATCCATCAGGAGGGTGCAGCCATCAGGCCGCCGGTTAAATTCGATCTCCCGGCATGGCAGTAGAAACTGCCCAATTTTCCTTAATTCCCTCCGCCTCTGCCCACCCAGCTGTTTAGATGGGTGCACCGCCGTTAAGTCAATGGGCAGGTTTCATATGGTGAGGTTACGTGTAAGTGCCCCCAAGATGTCTGGCCCGAGTGTAAGATTAGGGCAGAATACCCTCTAGATGGGCTCTCTAGATCTCCCTCTATGGGAGGACCTGCTGTCATCAGTGGCGTGAGCAAGCAATTGCAGGACTGCGTCGATACCTTTGTACAATCATTGGGGGGGGGGGAGTTGTTTCAACACCCACACCATAGTGTATATACATATTTGACCAATATTTTATCGATTGAATGGGTTCCGTTAAATGTAAATACAGCAGCAAAACTATACAGGATCTCAAGTGTCGATATGATATGCTAATGTACTGCTGTACATTCCACGAAAACTATGAGAGGCAAATACATTTTGAAAATGCAGTAATGGTGCAGCGCTTACTTGATTATATCTCCCATGATTAATTTTAAATTGCACTTTGCCTGCAATTCATCTTTTGTCATGTCTCATGCGACTGCAAAGATAAACTGGTGCACGTGACAAGAATCGTCCCTTCTATGTTCCATATATCCCAACCACGAAAATATGTTGTTCATCTGCGGTATTACACGTTTGATTTCATCATCTTTTTTCAAAGAGATAATGTAATATTTATAGTGGTGATCTCTGGAAGGCAGGCCATTCATTGCACATAATTACACCAACAGAATAAGGCCCCACGAGGCGTTGTGAAATTCCAAGCTAATCAAGCAGTGGCATTGCAATTATTACAGTTACAGGCTAACGGTGAGTCATGCTCCGTCCAAGTGTATTTTTTATTATATCGGATAAATGCAGTTTATTATTATTATCGCATATTACAATGATCTGCACACTGCATTAGCTTCATATTTAAGGCATTTATTGCAGTGTGCGGATTAGTGAATGTGCACTGTAAAAAATATTCTTAATTTCCCAGATCACCTTTACTATTGCTTGCTTGTTTTGCATACTTGATTTGTTTTTTATCACAAAGTTTGTACGATAATTACACGTTGGCCTTGTCTGAGCTTTCTGTAACTTGTATTTTAATTGGACACTCACGTAGTTTTATATAATGATTGGCATGCAAAGATGCATCGATTCAAATCAATTCGACATTCATGATATAAATCCTGCTTTTCAGAATACAGAACTCCTCTTATCCAGAGTGATGTGTTGGGATTATTCGAAAAATGTTGTCTGCATTTCCACAGGCACCTTAAAAATATAAACCAGTGCAGTAGGCCACTTTTGGTATTCTCTCCTACCACAGAACTGACCACTTCATTTATTTTACTCAGGAAACAATTGCGAATCTCAAATAAGCAATGAAGTGACACCCATCCTCACTTGTGGACCTGAATCAGTAATGGAAATTCTAAATTCCCATGGCACTTAACAGTTTATCTTTGGAACAACCACTGTTGACCTCCACAAAGTGGCACTTATTTCATCAAACCCAGAGACATAGATGACTGGGTCGGATCCTCACTCGGGACATGATCTCACAACCATCTGGTTATGAGCTAAGCACTATCATCGCATGCTGGGTTGTAAAAAGTGGTCGCCTGTAAAAAACGGATTGCTACCTGCGTAGCATTTTGTACGTTTGCACCAAAGGTGTGGATGGCAGCACATGCATTATTATTGATTCCGATTGTCATCACGCGCCGTGCCCACCTCGGCCCCTTATCTCGTTCGGCGCGCAGGCAACATGGGTCGCGTACGCACCAAGACGATCGAGAAGGCGGCGCGGGTGACAATCGAGAAGTACTACACCCGCCTGGGCAATGACTTCCACACCAACAAGCGCGTGTGCGAAGAGGTCGCTATCATCCCCAGCAAGCCGCTCGGCAACAAGATCGCGTGGTATGTGACCCATCTGATGAAGCGTATTCAGCGCGGCCCTGTCCGTGGCATCTCCATCAACGTGCCCGAGGTATCGGCCCTCGACCATGAAGTGATTGAGGTTGATCCGGACACCGAGGAGATGCTGAAAGTGCTGGACTTTGGAAACCTGCCCAACCTGCAGGTCACTCAGCCGATTCTGGGCATGGCCTTCCGGTCGCAGCGGATCTAAGACGCATTCATGTTGTGAAATATAAAATAATGAAATCCATACTCTTTGTTTTTTCGGTAATGTCACGTAGGTTAAAAAATAAAACAATCAATTAAATCACGACGTTTCGGATACAGTAATTTTGCTGTGACGTTCCACCTGAAGACGGAGGCTTGTGTTGCCTCCGAAACGTCGTGATTTCATTTAGTTGTTTTCTTCTTTCACCTACGTGACTTTACCGAAAAAACCAAAGAGTATGGATCCTTGCAGTCACGAAAGCTTCAAATCTAGAATAAAATCCATGCTCGACTGCAGCATCGGTGAGCGATAACGAGCTGAGTGAGGCAAGTGAACTTTGACACAGCAGGAGACACTGGACCGACTGAGTGGGCCGCTCGCGACCAACTCTCCGCATGTCGTGCAGGTTGGCAGTGGTGCCCATAGACACGTACTGGCTAAG
This sequence comes from Lampetra fluviatilis, assembly GCF_964198595.1. NCBI lineage: Eukaryota > Metazoa > Chordata > Hyperoartia > Petromyzontiformes > Petromyzontidae > Lampetra > Lampetra fluviatilis. The sequence continues at coordinate 12,489,968 of NC_136280.1, forward strand.
GCAGATTGCAGGTGACTTGTGCCCTCCCACATACAAACGTGCAATGTTTTGTAATACCGTAGGAAATGAACAAGGAGTGACACTGCAGATGAGGCACATAAGGTCAAAACGATATTCAGAGATTTGTTGCTTAAAAAATCGTTACTGGATAATATTATATTCTTGGTTGTTTCGGTAAAGTCACGTAAAAGGGAAATAATATGTTTAATTTTTATTATTTTATTATTTCCCTTCTCCGCGAATCCCTGCAGTCACGAAAGCTTTAAATAGAAAAATGGATAATATTAGTTTGAGAAATCAATGGGCCGATGAACTAAAATGTATCATTTATATGTGAAGACACAATCTAGTTCTGCTTTTATATACGTGATTTAACCATAATACCCTACGACACATAATGAGTTTGTCTACAATACGATCTTTTCGTTGAACATGGTCCCATCGTTAAGGTGCAGTGCACCTGCTGATAACGTCTGCAAACTCAGAAGCATTGGTTTAACAAGAATGACTTTCCTGATGAGACCCAGAAAGACAAAACCGGTCCTGAGTATACTTGCTTAAATAAATACTGCGGGACAATATTGGTCAGGAAAGCCAACAGGCCAATAGACTAAAACATATTTCTTTCTAAGTGGAAGCACAGAACGGAGTTTTACTGATGCAGTCCTGCGCTGTGTATTTTAAACCTGGGCTCACACGCCCAATACGATTCATAATTGGAGTCCCTGAAGCAGTCATAACTTTAGCACGTTTAATTCACGTGACACTTGTATTCATGGCTGTGTCGGATGGAGGAGGGTTTACTCCACATTTTTACACGACTTAACCCCCAAAAAATATTAATTACACTGTATATGTTTTATCCATAATTCCCCACAAGGCGTAATGAGTTTGCAGTGAATTTAGCTGACTCAGGGCATACACGGACAGCTGCAAATGTGCACGACTCAGATAACAGGAGCAGAAAGCAGAGCGCCTCATCAGCCCCCACAGGTCACGTGCCCTGGCGGATCAATGCATGTAAACAAGAACAGCTGAGGGCACCTGCAGTGTGACTTGAGTCAAAGACGGTGCCATAAAATATATTTAATGCATGGATATTTAATAATTAAAATGGAACATTTTAATAAGATGACACTCCTCGGTGTCTATGACACGAGCAGCATCTGTCACTCAGTCACAAAACAACACTTGATTATAATGTTTCCCACAATTAAAAATTGTATTTGCTTCCGCAGACCTTTACTGCCATGACTTAAAGTTGCAGTTTATTTGATGTCCTCTATTATGTTATTTCAGCTTGAGAATTCCTTGAGATGGAACATCTCGTTTGCAAGGGTGTCCGTGGTGTCAATTCAAACGTACAAAGCAAACACATAACCAAACATACGCAAACATTGTTAATCTATCACTTGTAAATATGCCTTTATAAATGAACATCAAACCCAGTCAAACACATCGATAAATATGTAATTAAATGGTACACACCACCAGTTCAAATCGAATGTACTCTGATGAATGATGTAATTAGATCAGTGTGTTGCGAATGACCCATTGATCATAACCTGTTCTGCCCTGCTCTGAAGAAGGCACAGACTCAAATACACAGATCAGCACCACATACCGCGCAATGCCCCTATTTACGTATTCCCCTTTTACGTCGTTTCGCAAACAACATGACCCGATTTACGTCGCTGACAGCATCGTCCGTCCTTTCTCGTTATCCGTCGCCTCTCAGCCTTCGCCCTCCACCTACCCTGGACACCAACTACTTTGCGTCACGAATATATACATTGAGTGCACTCTAAGAGTGCAATATTTTATTGACGTACCGTGTTTTCTTTTTGATAGTGGACTGTATCTCGTTGTACTCTGTATAATTTGTGCTAAAGGTTACAGCTGAACACTTTTGAGTGTGTGGGGGTCGCTAGCCCCCGAGATCCCTCCCTCGGTACCCCTAACGGCCGGGTTAACCTCATTACTCGCCCCCTCGCTGCTAGGCGAACCGCTGCTGCGTTCTTCACCCATGGGGTGAGAGCCGTCGCTCCAGGATTCTCCTCCCCCGCGGGTCCGCGTAGTAGGCATGTTTAATTACGTACGCGCACACCCACACACAGCTCCGCGCGGCACTCACTCAACCCTGACCACTCACGCTAGGATCGCGCACCTGTATTATACACGTCGTGAACGTGCGCGCACACACGCCTACAGCTCCACACGCGATACCCACTCTTGCGCCGCTCTGCGCCGCGCTCGCCGCTCACGTTATGATCGCGCACCTGGAGTACGCTGATTACGCACGCCGCGAGCTTACGCATACACAGTACCACACGCGTTCACACTTATAACACGAGATCACACGAGGCCACGATCAGCTATTAATGATTTATTATCCGCTACCTGGAACTAGATGTTAAATCAGTGAGTCGACGAGGCTGGCCTACGCTGATACCTCTATACCTATTCCCGATTTATCTGCTATGATTCTAATTCACCTTCTTACTCACTGTTAAGGGTCCACGGCGGTCCGCTGATCCTTGTGCTAACAGCGTACCTCGGTGCGTCCCACGGACGTCCGGGTCGCTGGCTGGAGCTGTGTCTCGTCGCCTTGCGCTGGAGTAAGAGAGCTATTTCCCCTTTTTGCCCCACTATTTATCCTCTCTACATCAAAGGGAGGCTGCGCTGAACAATGGGCTCGTGCACCTCGAGCCCGCGCACGGCGGTTCCGGCGCTTTTGATATGCTAATCAGTGAGCGGCGTTGGCGGCGTACATCCTAATTACTCCCTTACCCTTCCTAACAATGGGGCCTGTGCGCTCAAGCATAATGTTCCCAACCCTCCATGACTATGCGCAAGAGTCCATGCGGTCCCGCTATTCATGCTGTCCCCTCCCTCCTCCGCCTGTCTCGTCGACCCGTGGGGGTGTGTGTGGGGGGAAAATGCGCCTCCACCGCGGTGGCCGAATGCCCCATGCCGCGACCCCACCATATTAAGGCTGGTCGCAGCGCCGCGGCGCCACGTAGCACGGGGGAGGTCGTCCAATTCCCTGATCGCCGGAAACCGTGAAAGTTTAATCCCGATAAGGGCTTCTCGGATAAAAACCGGTCGGCCAGGTGACCTCCCCACGAGCTCTATGGGGGGGGGGGGAATGCGTGCGGGTGTGTCCGTGCGAGGTGAGGTGAGGGGGACGCGGGGTCGGCTCCGTCGCTTGGTGGTGGCGAGGTCTTAGATGGGGCGCCTGCTGAACGGCTTCGTGGCGGCGGCATGACATAGCCCCCCGAGGTGCTGGTCCCCGTCCCGGGTTGACTGGAGCACCTTGCTTGAGCCGCGCCCACGAGGAAACGCTGCGGGATCCGAGGGGTCCGTCCGGCCCTCGTGGCTGGTCTCGGGGTGGGTGGCTCCGTCCTCTGCAGCTCCTGCGGCGGCCTCCTCCTCCACTCCAGCGGCTCTCCCTGTACCTCGGTACCTGCGGGCTGGGGTACAAACTCAGAAGCGGAGGGGTTTAGGGGCCGTCGTCCGCGCCGTCCCCTGGCGGGGTCGGGGCGTCTCGGGGGCCCGGCGGGGCCCATGTAGGGTGCGAGGCCCCCCAACACGAGGGGTGCGGGTACTCCGGGATTACGGGGCCTTCGAGTGACGGGGTTCTCTCTCGCCGGGGCCGCTTTCCACGGTTTTAAGCGGCGGACGTTGACCACCGTCTCTCGATCCCTCTCCCCGCCATAAATTAGTACCGTCCAGGGGGAGATCTGTCGCACCACGGTCCAGGGTCCCCGCCAGTAGGTCGTCAGTTTCCCCACCTGCCCGGCCCCGACGCGAGGGGTGTGTAGCCACACCTTAGCGCCTGTCAGGAATAAGGGGGGTTCCATGCGGGGTCGGGTGCCCTGTTCCTGCCGCCGATGCGCGGCTTCCCCTTGCGGGTATGCTCGACCTCGGGCTTCTCGCAGGGTCTCCAACAGGTGTTCCACGGGGCGGCTTCCTTCCTCCGGCTGGGGGGAAGGGACGCCGAATAGCAGATCTGCGGGTAAACGAGACTCACGGCCGAACATCATTAAAAACGGGGTTTGTCCCGTCGACGTGTGTACGGTGGTGGCGTAGGCGAAAAGGGCGTAGGGGAGGTGTTCGTCCCAATCCCGTTGATTTGCGGCCGCCATACGTTTGAGTTTCCCCGCTAGGGTCTGATTCATGCGCTCCACCATACCGTTCGCTTGGGGGTGGTACGCTGTGGTTCGGTCCTTCTGGATTCCGAACTCTCGGCACAGTGCCTGGAACAACTCGGCCTCGAACTCGCTACCCTGGTCGGTGAGGACTCGTTCTGGGATCCCGTGCTTAAGTACGTAGTGTTCCACGAATGCCCGGGCCACCACCAAGGCCGTTTTATCAGGGATGGCCACTGCCACGGGGTAGCGGGTGAAATACTCTACTGCGACTAGGATATATCGGTTGCCTCGATGGGATCGCGGGAATGGCCCCTGTAGGTCAATCCCGACCAGCTGATTCGTGCGGCTGACGCGGAACGGCCTTAGGGGTACCTGGTATCGTGCCGGTTTCGGCCCGCACTGCTGACAGGCGCGGCAGCCCTGTACCCAGGCCGCCACGTCTTGTGCCAATTTGGGCCAGAGATACTGGCGACGCAGGGTCTCTCGAGTGCGTCGTTCCCCATCGTGGCCCCCGAGTGGGTGGTCATGCACCAGCCGAAGCAGCTGGGGTCGCACCTGGGCAGGAACACAGATGCACCCCGGCTGGCCGGCCTCGGTTAACTCCCGTACCACTCCGTTCTGCACACACAACCGGGCATACAAACCGCTCCAGGGTCCTGGCAGGGCGCTCTTTTCCTCCCGCAGTGCCGCCTCCACTGCCGCCAGATCGGGATCTCGCTGCTGGGTCTGTCTCAGCTGCTCGTCGTTCAGGCCCGGGAAGGCGCAGCCGACGTCCTCCTGGATCCGTCCGATCGGGTCCCGAGCCGCGGGTCCCGCGCTTGCCGGGCGGTCGACGGGATCCTCGGTGCCACCTGTGAGGGCCTCTGTGGCGCACACTGCACTCTCTCTCGCTGGGGGGGGGTCAGTGGCCGCGGCCGCTCGGGGGTCCGTTGCCTGCCGGCAGCGTCCCCCCGTGAAACACGGGCAGGCCTCCTCCGCCCTTGTCTCAGCGTCCACCGTGGGTCGCCTCGACAAGGCGTCCGCGTTTGCATGCGTCCGGCCAGCCCGATACTCGATTTGCAGGTTGTACTCCTGCAACTGCGCCAACCACCGGGCCATCTGCCCCCGCGGCTCCTTGAATGTGAGAAGGAACTGCAGAGCATAATGGTCAGTGCGTACGCGACATTTCCTGCCGTACAAATACGGCCGGAACTGCTTACATGCGAAAATCACGGCGTACAACTCTTGGCGGGTCACGCAATAGTTCAGCTCGGCCCCACTCAAGGTCCGGCTGGCGTACGCGATGACTCGTTCCGTCCCATCCTGTACCTGTGACAACACCGCGCCCAGCCCGCTGCTGCAGGCGTCGGTGTCCAAAATAAAATCGGTGGTAAAATCGGGGAAAGCGAGGGTGGGGGCGTGGGTGAGGTGGTCTTTGAGAGTGGTGAAGGCCGTCTGGCAGGCCCCCGTCCACTGGTAGGGGTGCTTAGGGGAGGTGAGTTGGGTGAGGGGGCGTGCAATCTCGCTGAATCCCTTTACAAATCGACGATAATAGGTGGCGAGCCCCAAAAATGATCTGATCTCCGTCAGATTCCTTGGCCGTGGCCACTCCACTACGGCGCGTACCTTCTCCGGATCAGTGTGCACGCCTGCCTCGCTGACGCGATGCCCGAGGTACCCCACCTCGCGTTGTGCGATGTAACACTTACGTGGCTTGAGCTTGAGATGAGCCGCTCGCAATCGCTGGAACACCTCTCGTAGCCTGGACCAATGCTCAGACAAAGATCTACTGAACACTATCACATCGTCCAAGTAAATCAGGCACTGTTCCCATTGCAAGCCCCGCATCACCAACTCCATCAGCCGCTGGAACGTCGCAGGCGCATTGGTGAGTCCGAACGGGAGTACTCGAAACTCGAATAGTCCCATCGGGGTGGTGAATGCGGTTTTCGGCCGATCCTCCTCCGCCATCTCCACCTGCCAGTACCCGGACGCGAGATCGAGGGTGGAAAAATATCGCGCTCCGGCGAGGCTGTCGAAGGTGTCATCGATGCGGGGTATGGGGAAGGCATCGCCGAGCGTGACTGCATTTAGTTTACGGTAATCGACGCAGAACCGGGTTGACCCATCCTTTTTCGTAACTAGTACCACTGGGGCTGACCAGGGGCTCGCCGAGGGCTGAATTATGTTATCGCGAAGCATGTCCCCAACTGCCTCTTTGATTTGGGCGCGTTCGGGTGCGCCCACTCGGTACGAAGGGAGTTTGATGGGTCGGGCTGCACCGGTGTCAATTTGGTGCTTAACAAGATCGGTCCGACCCACGTCCGAGTCGTGCTCACTGAATACGTCGGCATACTCCCGCAGTAACTCGCGCAGCCGATCGGCCTCTCCCTTAGGTAAATCCGCCCATGGTACATGTAACGCGTCGAGCAGGGGAATGACCTCGGCTCGGGGAGTCGGGCCGACTCGCCAGGCCAGGTCCTGGTCACCCTCAGGACGACCGGGGTCTTCAGCCCAGAGTGCGAACACCGAGTCGTTAGAGTGGCGTGCGTGCAGGGGGTGTACAGTGGCTATCGGGGTGCGCCGCCGCAGTATCGCTGGGGTACTGTGGGGGTTAAACATCCGCATAAACAATCGGCCCCCATCTGCGTTTACCAACGTGGCGGATCCCACAACCCCATACCGTTTTGCCAACTCCGGGTGAGGAGTTAGCATTACCTCCCCTGATGGTCGGAGCGCGGGGTCGGTGGGGAATGTTGCCACCGGCACCAGCATTTCGGTGAGCGGGCCGATGGTGACTGCCGTCGCCAGGATAGCGGCCACAGGTGCGAAGCGGAGGCGCGTCGGTTCTCGTCCCAAGAACGGTATCCGCTCGCCGTTGCTCTCCATGGTGGCGCATCGCTGGCGGGGTTGCACGTTGAGTCCCAGCCGTTCTAAGAGGTCGGTACCTGCGATACACTCGTGACACAACGCACTCGACACGTAGAACTCCTGGGTGCACACCTGACTGCCTATGCGGACCTCTAGGGTGGCTCTCCCCAGCAGCCCCATTCCGGCTCCGCTCGCCGTGTGCAGCGCGCGGTCCGGTGCCTGCAGGTGACGCACGTCGACCCCGATCGCGCTGCAGTGCGCTGCGCTCACGAGCGAGGCCACCGCCCCCGTGTCCAGCAGAATTCGGGTACGCACTCCGTTTACCTCCCCTTCCACCAGCGACGTGGCCCCCGTGATCCCCGCCACCAGCTCCCGCAGCCAGTCGTCAGGAGTCACCGTTTCCGTTGGCATTGTTGCTGGAACCTGTGTGGAGATCACTCGCTCGCCATTATTCTCACAGCTTGTTTGTGTCGGGGCTACGTCGATTTGACCCCCCGGTGGTCCCCTCTCTAGGGGGGCCTTAGTGTTTGACCTTAGCTCTTGTCTAGCTCGGGCGACCTGCGGACAGTCCCTCCTGAGATGCCCTCGCCGATCGCACACATAACACGCCCGGGGAGGGGTGGCGGTTCCGTAGCGGGTCCCCTGTCCGCTCCCTCTCCCTCCCCCAGTACGCAGTTGCCCCACATCGGACTCTAATTGGGACACCCTCCCGGCTAGTCCCCCTACTGTCGAGCGTAGTTCACCCATCTCAGACTGGAGGGTCTTCATATTTTTATTTGCTTCCTCGCGTACCTGGGTTACCCTCTCACCTACGTGGGTTACCTTACCGTCCATTCGGTCTACCCGGCCAGCAATATCTCCAATGCCGGTCTGTAACCCGGCTACCCACCCCGGGGTAGTCTCGCTGGGTCTCTGGGGCTCCCTTGCCCGTCCCCTTACTGCAATGGCGAGCTCTTCCTCCTCGTCGGAGAGTAGGCTCGCTACGGCGCACTCTCGTCCCCTCCCTCGAGGCTGCGCGCGCTCACCCGAGAGTTTCTCGCATTTACGCGCGCGCTCGACGAGGGTGCTAAAGGAGAGGCGTGCACCGTCTACATTTGGCTGCCACCACGGGGTGCGTGCCAAATATCGCTGGATTTTACCGGCGGCGAGGCCCTCAATTATTTTTGCCTCGTACTCTGGGTACGCGAGCTGGGTCAACATGCGCACATCCTCGGCGTAATCTCGTAGATCTTCGCCGGGTTGGCGGCGGCGTGCCTCTAAGGCCGCCTGCGCATCCTCCTCGTCATAGGCGCCGAAGCGCCGTTCGAGTTCGCACATTAATTTTTCCCACTGAGTTTGTACGCTTGCGGGCAAAGCTTCCACAAAGTCAGCTGCCCGTCCATCTAAATGTAGCTCTAACTGCTGCAACGCCTCCTCATCTGACCACCCATTAACCTTTTTCGCCCCCCTGATGCTGCGGGCAAACGATTTCCATGTTGGAATTCCTTTGCCCGTAAATGTGCATTTGATTTTAATCTGGGTTGGGGGGCCTCTTTCCCTTGGGGGTGCGGGGGATCGTCCCGTTTCTGACACCAATATGTGGGGGTCGCTAGCCCCCGAGATCCCTCCCTCGGTACCCCTAACGGCCGGGTTAACCTCATTACTCGCCCCCTCGCTGCTAGGCGAACCGCTGCTGCGTTCTTCACCCATGGGGTGAGAGCCGTCGCTCCAGGATTCTCCTCCCCCGCGGGTCCGCGTAGTAGGCATGTTTAATTACGTACGCGCACACCCACACACAGCTCCGCGCGGCACTCACTCAACCCTGACCACTCACGCTAGGATCGCGCACCTGTATTATACACGTCGTGAACGTGCGCGCACACACGCCTACAGCTCCACACGCGATACCCACTCTTGCGCCGCTCTGCGCCGCGCTCGCCGCTCACGTTATGATCGCGCACCTGGAGTACGCTGATTACGCACGCCGCGAGCTTACGCATACACAGTACCACACGCGTTCACACTTATAACACGAGATCACACGAGGCCACGATCAGCTATTAATGATTTATTATCCGCTACCTGGAACTAGATGTTAAATCAGTGAGTCGACGAGGCTGGCCTACGCTGATACCTCTATACCTATTCCCGATTTATCTGCTATGATTCTAATTCACCTTCTTACTCACTGTTAAGGGTCCACGGCGGTCCGCTGATCCTTGTGCTAACAGCGTACCTCGGTGCGTCCCACGGACGTCCGGGTCGCTGGCTGGAGCTGTGTCTCGTCGCCTTGCGCTGGAGTAAGAGAGCTATTTCCCCTTTTTGCCCCACTATTTATCCTCTCTACATCAAAGGGAGGCTGCGCTGAACAATGGGCTCGTGCACCTCGAGCCCGCGCACGGCGGTTCCGGCGCTTTTGATATGCTAATCAGTGAGCGGCGTTGGCGGCGTACATCCTAATTACTCCCTTACCCTTCCTAACAATGGGGCCTGTGCGCTCAAGCATAATGTTCCCAACCCTCCATGACTATGCGCAAGAGTCCATGCGGTCCCGCTATTCATGCTGTCCCCTCCCTCCTCCGCCTGTCTCGTCGACCCGTGGGGGTGTGTGTGGGGGGAAAATGCGCCTCCACCGCGGTGGCCGAATGCCCCATGCCGCGACCCCACCATATTAAGGCTGGTCGCAGCGCCGCGGCGCCACGTAGCACGGGGGAGGTCGTCCAATTCCCTGATCGCCGGAAACCGTGAAAGTTTAATCCCGATAAGGGCTTCTCGGATAAAAACCGGTCGGCCAGGTGACCTCCCCACGAGCTCTATGGGGGGGGGGGGAATGCGTGCGGGTGTGTCCGTGCGAGGTGAGGTGAGGGGGACGCGGGGTCGGCTCCGTCGCTTGGTGGTGGCGAGGTCTTAGATGGGGCGCCTGCTGAACGGCTTCGTGGCGGCGGCATGACAAGTGCAGTGTCATTTGGTCATTTCATTCAATGCAACGTTGTGGGCACGCGATCCTCCTACGCGTGCTTTAAGCGATAAGGGTGTCTATGTGGCTAAGAGACGGCGTAAAAGTGTTCCTGTACATATCGTAGAAGTGAAAGTTCGATGTTATTCGCCACTCCTGTGAGTGAGTGTGTGGGGAGCGGTGGCGCAGTGGTTAGCCCGCTGCACTATGACCCCCGGCGGCTCGAGATCGATTCCCGCTCAATGCCACCAACACCGGTGAGGATTATCTGAACCGGTCCTGGGCCTCCCCTAGGTCGACTCGGTCTCAAATGAGTTACCTTGTGCGGTGTGTAGAAAAGGCGGCCGGGCGAGGTGTTGGTCACCCACGCCCAAGTGTGCCGTGTCGGCCTTCATAGGTGCTCGCTAACAGCACTTGCCCCAACAGTCTGTTAAGGCTACACAGGGGATCTTTGTCATTGTTTTGGATATACGAGTGAGTGTGTCTTTTTTTGTTTTTTTATGTTACCATTGCTTGCTATGACCCAGAACTTCCCGAACTATTGTCAAATATTACCCATTTTTTTACGCAAGAAAATGCCTACGTATGTACTATATGTTGAACTTCATTCGCACCGTACGTAGCCAACCGTGCCAATGGGAGGTGCGGGGGAAGAACAACAAACTAAACATTAAAAAAATCAGTTCTAGATTTGAAGCTTTCGTGACTGCAAGGATTCATGCTCTTAGGTTTTTTCGGTAAAGTCACGTAGGTAAAAATGTTTTTACTAAAAGTAATAAAAAAAAAAATTAAAAAAATAACTATTATTACTTTTAGTATATTTTTTTTACCTACGTGACTTTACCGAAAAAAAACCTAAGAGTATAGAAAATCAGTTTTAAAGAAATGAGTTTTCAATCTAGATTTATAAGTGCAACGCTCCAGTGACTTGCTAATATTTAAAGGAAGAGCATTCCAGACGGCCGCAGAAGTGCATCTAAAAACGCGCGATGCATTGCCCGGTTTTTGTTCGATGCCTCGCCAAAAGCCGCTGCAAGGATGACCGTAGTTCGCCTGATGGTGTTATGCTTCTTGACGAGATCAGCAAGGAATTGTGGTGAAATAGTGGCAAAGACAATGTGCTTACTGGTTGCGAACTTATCTGTGCCAGGAGATGGCAGTAGCGCGCGTGGATTTTGTCTGGCCAGGCATAAGCATGAAACTGTTGTGTCTAGATGCATGCACGTCTTCTTCTCATCTGTCACTCCACGTAAAGAATACGTATTTTATACACATCCAGACGGATACATTGCTTCCTGGTAGTGCGTAATTTAAGGAGCACTTTTTCAACTTTTGCAATAAGGATTGTTATGTCCTCAGATAATGACTCTTTATCTATCAACGCCTCAATAAGTCTCACTACTAAAGCAGTTCCCAGTTAGATTTTCTTTCGTGGTCAATTCCTTGTTGGGTTAGTGTTAATATGTTTAAAATTAATGTTTAGAAACAGGTTGCCCTTTGATCAACAAAAAAAGCCAAATATGCAGTCTACTTTTTGAGGTTTTGAGTACTTTTTCAAAATAGGCACATTGAAATATTTAAAATGAATGTCAACATGATACATATTAGTGTTGAAATGAAAAATTCATTTTTTTCATCTCTTATTAGCACTTCTATGATCTACAATTTCTATTATCTGTGCTCCTCGATCGATCTGTCATGAGTATTTGCGACCTATTTAATTACATTTTAACGAAAATAAATTATATTTAAATAAAATTCAAGGTAAGGCCCACTGAGCTACATAGCTCTTTTTTCACACGCGACCTGGCCCCAAATGATAAATCAACGAAGTGGCTTATCATGTGGAAATCTATAGCAGCCAAATACTCTAAACGCCTGTTTCTAAATGTGGAGGGAAAACCCAGATGACCCAAAGAAAAATCTGTGTGTTTGTAAAAACCAAAACATTGCTATGTTCTTGCAATTCCACTATAAGCTTTCAAAATACTCTATATGCCAACAACTTAATAAGTCAAGTAGTCTAATAAAATTGAATGCTTTAAATCAGCGAACTGTATTTCTAACTTTAAAATTAACAAACTTTTCTGTTTTATTCATCTCACGCAAATGCTTACATTCTTAAATAACAACAGCTGCCAGAATAAAATATGTCACTTATATATCTTGTTGTTTGAAATACACCACGCTGTGTACACGTCCTGGATGGAAACTTGTTTGTAGTGATGCCATTATTGTTTTTATACATATCTGTTCCTGATATATGATACAGTGTTGCCACTTCGCATTCGTGTTTTTTGTCAGGATGCTCTGGCTTCTTTTCACATTAATTGGCCTCAAATATCTTAATACATAGACTACAGTGGTTGGGCAATTGTTGTCAGCACCTGGCTGAACACAACTCATTTGATAAAAAGACATAAATACTCTATTCATAACGTGCATTAATTATATATTTTAAAAAACCTGCAGTCGTATGAATTTCACCATGGAAAACTTGTAAATGCAGTACTTTCACGTGTTTACATTAAGCGAAGCCAATACGGGCCATTGTACTTAAACTCAAAGTGAGACGATGGAAACATTCATGTTTTCAACGCTGCCTCCAAGGAACGGAAAAGGGTGGTGGCGATGGGTGAAATTGTAAGAAACGGAAACTCTCCTCACGGTCTCTAGGCTCAACGGCCAGGAAAAGACGCACGGGTGTGTAGGCATATGTATGGCTTGCAAGTTGTGTTTTTTGGCATCGCAGAGCCTAGCACAGGCGTCAGTAGCATCCGCAGCCGCATGCGGCTCTCTAAGGACTGCTTCGTGGTTCCCGACACTATACTGTAATTGCAAAGTAAAAAAAGCCACCTAATTATTTGAGATGAACGGTGGAACGTCTAAAAGCCTAACAATAATTTGCAACGCGGCATTTACAAATCACTGTGCTTGTGCTGTTCTTAAAATAGAGATTACAAAAAAATATGGTTTGACGTTATTCGTTCAGTATATTCTTGTGTTCATATTCTTAGTTCTTTCGGTAAAGTCACGTAGAAGGGAAATAATAAAAATAAAACATGATACAAATTCTCACGACATTTCGATTGCAACACAAGCTATCATCATCAGGTGTGAAAACTACTGCAATAATTTTTTTAGCTGATGATGATTGCTTGTGTTGCAATCGAAACGTCGTGAGAATTTTTATTATATTTTATTTTTGTTATTTTATCATTTCCCTTCTACGTGACTTTATACCGAAAGAACCAAGAATATGAATCCCTGCACCCACGAAAGTTTTAAATCGAAATCTTGTGTTCAACTTTGTTGTCATGCTGGACTCCTGGCCCTAGCATGACAGCATTGCACTGTCGAGCTTAAATCACAACTGCCTAGCTAGGAGTCAACTTTGCTCCCTTTGTTCATCCGAATTAACTCGGTGACGTGAACTCAGGATGGTAAGATTTTTTTTGTTCTTAAGAATTCTCGGCAAAATATTTCGTAACTTCGTGTTAAACAGATGGAAAATTCGCGTGCGCACTCGTGCGTTAAAATGGGAAGGAACTTATTCAATTTGCTGCCTCACCCCCCCGCCTCCCTTCCAAGTGATTCGATGAACAATTAATGAATTCATCAATGAGTAACGGTCCTCCCATAACGGTCCCCGCAACCTCACAGCATTCCCTTACCCCCCATACGCTGACGTCAATCCCCGCACCGACGTGGCCAGGAGTAAGTCCGCCGTTAGACGATAATAATACCAATTCCTTATTTGATACAGCAAATCTAGCTGTGACGGTCCCACCTGATGACGGAGACTTGTGTTGCCTCCGAAACGTCGTGATTTATTATTATTATTTTATTTCTATTATTACTTTTATTAATTTTAATTTAATTTTTTACCTACGTGACTTTACCGAAAAAACCTAAGAGTATGAATCCTTGCAGTCACGAAAGCTTCAAATCTAGAATTAATACCAATCCCATTTATATTTAGCGATTCCCATCAAGGATCTCAAAGCGCTGTACAGGACAAAGCAGCAGCAGCAGATGAACATAATATTATATATACATTTTAAGAATCCAATTACTAAATGAACTAAAAGTTTAAGAAACGGAGGCATATAAATGTTATTAAGACGCATTTTTTTTTACGTCCACAAACTCAGAGATTTTGATATTTGGTGGAAGAGTGTTATATAGACTGGGGGCTACATGGGGAAAAAAGCTTGGTCACCCATAGACCAAAGCCTCGACCTGAGAAAGCAGAGAAGATCTGCCTCCCCAGATCTTAGGGACCCCTGACGGGACATTGGTGGTTGGAGATGAGGAAACATTGTCCGAGATGTGACAATACGTGATTGGCGGCTGGCAATGAGGTAACAACGATGGGGGAAGGTGGGGGGAGGGGGATTTTGGAGAAGGGGCCGTGGGGATAGGAGGGCACGTCGGTGGAGGGACGAGAGAGCTGTGCGTGAAGGAGGGAGCTGGGTGTGTGACGAAAATAAAATAAACGGACTGGAACCCTTACCCCTCTCAGCGTGTTGGTGAGTCGAGTTTCCTCTACAAATGTCACGATCATTGGAGGCCGGGGGAGGAGGTTTAAGGTAAATATGCCGGTGGGAGACACAAGCCCGTGGGAGTGAGAGAAGGGGGTGCAGGGGGATGGGGGTTATATACGAGCCTGTAAATATTCCATTGAAACCTCCTTTTCCAGTAGCAAAATATGATAATTGTTTTTTTACCCTTTATCTGGCAACAAAACTGACACCTTTTTTATACAAGGAGTCATGTTTGCATTGACCACAATACCAATTCTGATGGTGCGTTGTCTTTAAGTTGTGCGCCTTTTGGCGTCATCTGGTCCAACACCATGTGAGACTAGGCTCTAAGAAAAGCTGTCTCGGGTGTGGACCAATCAATTTCAAGGACAGTGCATACATTATCAGAGTTGTGTTTTTTATTTGCATTCCGACCGCAGGTATTGTGGTCAATGCAAACATGACTCCTTGTAAAAAAAAGTGTCAGTTTTGTTGCCAGATAAAAGGGTAAAAAAACAATTATCCTGTAAATATTATTGAGTTGTTTTTCCTTTATATCTTTGCACTGGTATACATTCAGCAGTTAATTGATTAGTATCGATTGTCAAGCGAATTGTGGCTGCATGAAATATCGAGTGTAAACATGTCGTATTCCGTCAGTTAAACCACACTGCAGACAACATTGACTGAGTCGACCGTGACCAATAATTTCAACTCACAATCTTAAGAGGCACTGCTATTCCCAACTGAATGGTTGGATCAGTGGTTCATGCAGTAATACACCGGATATTCTAACAGGTCTCGGTTTTTGTTATTTATCCGTTTACACGCGTTTACATTGAGTGGAATTTTCGTCATATAACCCTCATGTGAAATAATTTAACATTATGGGGCCGTCCATAAATGACGTCACGCACCTAGGGGGGGGGGAGTCAGACATTTGTGACGATGTGTGACGGGGGGGGGGTGAGAAATGTGACGTCACATCAAAATGCGCAACTTTAAATGAATATAGATTTGTTATAACAACACTCCTACAACATTAGAGTGCAGCGCCACATTAAATACGCACTACAATGACAATAGTTTAAAGCGATTTGAAGCATGTTTTATTTTCAAAATGGAAATGTTTTGGGGGGGGGGCATAGCTTTGTGACGTCATATTTGAGGGGGGGGGTCTGACTTTTTGTGTCGCCGTGTGACGAGGAGGGGGGGGGCAGAAATCGTCCAAAATCGCGTGACGTCATTTATGGACGGCCCCTGTCCAAGTTTGTGAACAAAGTAGATCCTTAGCAGATGTAGCCGGTCCGCCCTGTCCCTCTATTCCCACGCAGATCCTAACGAGGTGGAACAGGTCGGCTAAGTAGGCAATGAGCCATAAAGTTCGGAGACTAAGAGTGGATACTTCGCGTTGTGTTCTGTCCTGTGGGCGACTCCACAATAGCTGAGCACCAGAGGTTTGTCGAACGGCAAAACTTTCTTTCAAAAGTGCTCTGCAATAGCGACCACCCACCCTCGGCGCAACAACACCGCAGCTCAATCTCACCAGCACGGAATCCGCCCAAATCTAAATTGCGGGGACGTGCTTCGTAACTCGAATGTGCACGTGTGCTCTTGCAAGTGTAATTCCTGATGACCATTGCATTCACTTAAATTAAAATAAAAGCCGCACCTGGCTACACGTAACTTAGGTTTCTCATGGCCAGTGTAAGGTGATAAACTGTAACCAGCGCATTAAATATGGCCTGTAGTGGTAAAGACAGTGGTTTAGGGCACAACGCTTTGAACCAGCCGACCCGTATTTGATTCCCTGCCAACGTGAGTGGCAGGTGATAACTGAACCGGGCCAGGGCTCCATCTTTACGACTCCACGTTGATCAGTGTGGTAAGGTGTGGCCAAATCAGCGTGTGACACGATCAAAGGAGTGTTTTAGTCATTAGTGACACGCCATAGGAAGTCTACCGTCCACCAGCGCATTGGCAAAGGGTTGTCTAGACAGTCCAAAATCACTGCAAAGGGATGTAAAAACTAAATTTGACTATGCTGATCAGTTAATATAAATATCAACACTCACACTCCTTGAATCTCAAAAGCCCCACTCGTTATGTTGTGGCCTCTTACACACTTCCTCCACCTGCAACACCAAACTTGTTTTCTTGTTTTACAACAATATTATAAGCTTTGTGTTTATTACGTGAGTGGGCTTGTGCAGGACACATAGCTGATGGTCAACAATAAGTGGCAGCTGAGGTATAGAAAGCAACCGAGGATATTCATCGAGGTGGAGCCATGATATTAGCTCATGTACAGGTGCTGAGTGGATTTCTACATCATAGGCTTGAGGAGGCCTTCTTCCAGTAATGGACTTAACATTGCTGCTGCTGCTGCTGGTAATTTATTACACGTCTCAAGGTTAAAAAAGGCATGCTGTGATATTAACCTTGTTTGTTGCATGTTTGGTCAGCATATGCTGCCTTTGGGAATACTCCGTGTTTGACAAAAGTTAATTGTCAGACATAATTGTGACGAAGCTTGTGTCATTACTGCTCAACAACATGCATATACTGCACTAGAATATGTACAGTATAGTCATAACTTTAAAAAAAAAGTGGTCTACAGCCATAACAATCACACAGAGCTCGACTAAAATGTGAACACATAGTTTTAATATTTATATAAGTGCAACATTACAAAGGCAAAAACAAACCATTCAAATAAAACGCACAACTACATATACAAACGAAACCTTACTTTAGCGGACATTTTATTTTGCTGACCATTCCTAAGAAATTCTATATTAATGTAAATAAAACAATGACACAGCGATGTACAGCAAATCGAAACAAATTTACGAATCCTTGTAATTCGTGGATTACCTGTGGTCCGTGACCACTTCCATAAAGCAGCCATTCCCTTGGCTTCTAATCCAATCACTCAACCAAGTCTCTCTGCGTAATGCAAAGATGTCTCTCTCTCTCCAGTGATTTTTTTATGAGAGGTGAAACTGCAGAGACAAGCAGAGCTGCAGAGACAACGCATCTGCAGTGGCACAAGGTGATCTGCAGAGACAAGATCTGTAGAACCAAACGGAGCTGCAAAAATATTAACTTCGGTGCATTGCACATATTTTTTTTTATAATTTAATTTCAATTAAAATTGTTAAATCATAGACCAATATGGCAGATTTACCATCGTAGATAAAAAATAAATATCTACTATAATTCACAAATGTATATAGGATGGAATCGTTAGTCACGTGCCGTTCTTCCCCGATCATCACACATTTTATGTGGCTTAACGGAGTCGCTCGCAGCACTTTACCCGCGTAATCTGTGGCACACTGCGCCGGCGCGAAATATTTCATGGATTTCAGGATTAACCTCCGTGGGTGCGGATGTTAATCCTGATATGGTCCCCAAATATCAATGAAAATTTTTGGAGTCCTGATGTATTTCATAGCAGTCCTTTACCAGTCGGCTGCTAGATGCCATTTCAATCCCCAGTACCCACCTATGGATCACTATCATCTTCGATATTATGTCACGTATGATTTCTTAATACAGCAAGTTGGTATTATTTGGTTAACCAAGCCATGCATTAAAATCAAACGACTTCCTATGCAAACAAAACTATCATTCAAAACAATGCAGCTAAATTAGTTTCACAAAATCTGCTGATGCATGCAGCCGAATGAAACAGCACTTACACAAGTCCAACCACAAACCCAGTGCATACGCACCTTCATTGTTATTTACAAATATGAATCGGTCATTTTATATATGATGAAAGGTTTATGGTAATAAATAACATGGACATTTTCACCAGCAATGTTGTGGGTCATAATGCCCATCCGTCGTCTGAACAGGAGCCATCCCTCGTTTGTTCAGCACCTCGATACGGCCGTGAGGAATTTCGCTGTAACGTAACTTATACATTGCGCAACAAAATTTGATATACAGTTGCGACAACATTCACATTTACGGAATTTTTTATCTCTTATTTTTTTAAAATGGGGAGGGGGGGGGTCGACCAATGCACGGTCTGGCGTTTGTCCTGAACGCACGACTTTCTACTGCTGCTGCAGATAGTATTGTACGAGGCACACTTGTTTCCACCTCTACTGGTTTCCGGAATTATTTGCGTCGCTCAAGCTCGCCTCGATTTTCCGATGTCGATCATGCCCAGTGCTGTACTCACTGGACAGGATTTAACTATTTCTTTTATAAACGTTCTTCGGTGCAAGTCCAGATGTCTGGAAAAAGGCCATTGAGTGCAAGTGATAGAAGTACAAAAAAAAGCTATTTCCTCCTAACACGGCAATCACCAGCTTCTGGCAAAGGTTTGCTGCATTCTTAAGTGAGATTTTACGTCGTCTTTGGGCCCAATTTTTTTCTGTTAGTAACGCATCTCCAATTATAATTTAAAGTTAATGAGAAAATAGGATGCGATTTGTGGAATCTCGCTTTAGAGACAACTTTGCAGGAAACTGTTCTGTATATCGAGGGATGCAGAAGGCAAACGGCTGGCCAGTCTTCAAGACACAACTTCCCCTATTGTGCAATCCAATTTCCCTTACCGTGTAATCAGTTACAGACATCTCACCATTCATGACTCAACGCTGATGCACAACCATAACTTATTGGAAAGTACAGCAATACTGAGTGGTAATATTAAAAATGTAAATATGTACACACACACTTTCCACTTGGACACAAACGTCAACAAAAATTAATGCAGGTGTACAGACTAACCAAGCTGCAATTATGCACACACATCACGTAGATT
The DNA here is from genome assembly GCF_964198595.1 of Lampetra fluviatilis. NCBI lineage: Eukaryota > Metazoa > Chordata > Hyperoartia > Petromyzontiformes > Petromyzontidae > Lampetra > Lampetra fluviatilis. The sequence goes on from NC_136280.1 coordinate 12,509,219, forward strand.
GTTTTTATTTGTGCTGTATAGCTCCAGTGTTTTCAATATTCAGTTCCTGAAGATTATCCAAGCACAGCCAGTGAAATGTCAGGCATCTAGCTGAATAACACATGTAGCTGAATAACACATGCAAAAGCACATTTCCTGGTGACTTCCTATCCAGTGAAACCTCAAAATGAGAAGTTACATATGGCCGGGTGGCTCGGCAACTGTTCCAAGGGATGTCAAGCGAACATCTCTTAAAACCCGAGTTCAAAGCCTGACTTTTATGTGCAGTTATGCCAATCAAATCAACCCGTTAAATCATAGCAGTGTGTAAAAACCAGCATTTCAGAAGTACAGCAATTAAATGTACATGCAAATGGCCTGTGGGACTGTCGTCCAACACCCTCGTGTGCCATGCCAGCCTTTATTAGGTGCTTGCCTACAGCATTTGCCCCAACAGTCTGTTGAGGCTATACAGGGGATCTTTGTCTGTCTGTGCAGATAGAGGGCAGCACCTGGAGGTTAAATTGAGTCATGTGATGTCTCAAGTCTGGAGCCATTTTCTGGATGGGTTTAGTTCACTGTCAGGAGGGCTCAGGCATACCGCTTCTCTCTGTAACCGATTCCAGTAGCTCGCATGCCAATTAAATACATTAAGGTGATTTATGTAGGGACAATGAGATTAAAGCTACAGCTTCCCATGCTTCCCCTACAGTTACAAATTCAAGACCAGCCACACTGAGATCCAGGAGGGACCTGAATCATTCCACCGCAATTGCCCAGAGGCCATCAATGTGCTCACTGTGGCACTAAATTGCCCCCCCAAGAATTAACAGATTATTATCCCAGCTCACATTTAAAGATCGACATTTGTAAATAGATGAACCATGTAAGGCAACAAATCATGGTCCACGAACAACGATAATTAATATGCATGTAGTTATTTGTTTTAGTGCTGGGTTCATCAAGACTTTGAGGAATGGTGAGAGCTTGGGGGATGCCTTCGTCCAGCAGTGCATCGAATTGGCTGTTAATGGTGACGAAAGGTCTGCTGTAGAGATAAACTTGAAGTAGTTCTGTTGTGTCATCCCCCAGTGCCTTCTATGGCGTATCACATGATTCTCTTCCGACTGTTGGGCGTTGCAGATGGGAATTTTTCCTCATCTCAGTCCTCAACTCCAGTGGCACAGTTTGCATATTGGCAATAAATGCATGCATTATCGCCAACACAATTCAGCTGCAGCACATGCTTAACAGACTCGAATGTGAATTTGTCGTATATATTAATGTTTTCCCGTCCGCAGACATGCATCGTTCAGTGCAAATATTTAGTCGACATTGTCAGCGGCCATCCATGGCCTCTAGGCAGGAAATGATGTTGCCCCAATGCCATGGGCCAGGCAACAGTGGGAATGGAACCTGGCACAAATCAGCAGTGTAAGTCAAGCACACAATGGCTGAGCTATCAGACGAGATTCAAACTTGAGGTTGAGGTGTGTTGTTTTGAAGATATTCCTCTGCTGATCGTCATTGTGGCTTTGAGTTGAGCACGACCTGTCATGTATTGATGATGACATCTGTAAATAAATTGAGAAAAAAATGCATCTCGTGCACAAACGTCACAGCGTAGTTATTTGAAAGAACTATTTTAGGTATGAAAAAGAATATGCTTCTGCTTTTCTGGCAATATAGGCTTTTAAGATGTTCAAAAAACAAATAAACACCTATCACAAGGCATCACGTCATCATTAACCACACATGCTTCCATACCTCTCTTTTCTACTATTTATGTATGTACAAAATTATGTATATTACAATAATGTAATGTATGTAACTTTATCGATTCACCGCTGGATGAAGCCCTTCCCCCATGCCTTTCGGATAGAAAGGTATGCTTGACCATAATTCATCACGGTCAGTACAGGTTGGTGAATGAAGGGAGTGCGCGCCCAGGACCAGTTCAGATATCACTCACCACTGGTGTTAGCCGTGGCCAGGAATTGAATGAGAGTCAACGGGTTCATAGCTCACATTCCAATGGGTTATTTATTACGCTACCCCTCCACCCCATATATTACAGCGAAAATGTCCATTTGTAGTTAATACATACACGCATACCCTTTGTACGTAAATATTAATATTTCTGTATTTAAACGTGTACGCACTTGCACGTATTAGCGGTGTATGTACACAATGGCGGTGAAAAACTGTGCATTTGCAAGGTGTATATGGCCACTGTGCACAAATAATTTGCTGTACGTACAGTTACGTACCAGGTATACCTGCTGTGATTTCAGCGTCAGCCGTGGAATCCTTCTCTTCTGTCCCATTTTCTTCAAGTGATCTCAATGGTACCCCTGCTGCCACGGTCTCGCTGTGGTCTTCGTTTAAGTTCATCTCACCCCGTTTGCTACGCACATGTACAAGCACGACATTAGCAAGAGCTCCACCAGAAGAACACATGAAGCGACAACGCAGAGAACAGGCCAAGATGCAATAGGCAAAAACAACAAGATTCATAGGTGCACCATATAAAAAGGACTCATAAATTTGTTAACTAAAGCTAAATGAAAAAACTTTTTTTTATTTTACCAGGTAAGGACCACTGAGCGAGATAGCACTTTTTTAAAAGCAACCTGGCCACAAATCATAGCCCAATTAAGTTGCTCATCACGTGGAAATTTATAGCAGCCAAATACTCTAAAGCATATTTATAAATGTGGAGAGAAAAACCGGAGGACCCAGAAAAAGATCCACGAGAGAGAACATGCAAACTCCAAATATATTAGGCGTCAGGGTCGTACCCATGACCTCCTGCACGCCATGCGAGGTAGTTAACATCTTGCCACCGCGGCGCGAGATACCATACGTCTTACTCACTCTGTGAGTAAGTAACAGGGAAATTCTTGATTTGTTCTTTTCACAGATCAGTGAAAATAAAGTATGCATGGCTGAAGGAAGGTGATACTCACTTTTTTTTGCAAATATGCACAGCGATTATTACTATTATTAATATAGCAGCAGCAGCACCACATGCTATAATGATCCATATCCATATCGCGAAACCTGAACACACCACACAGACAGGCACAATGTAATCAAAGCTATTTCATATTCTCAAACACGTGGCATACAAAGTACAGGAATGTACAAACAAGGGAGAAATGAAATTTCATGAGGTCATGTTTATAATTTAATCTCAGTATACCTGATGAGCATTTACCATCATTGAAACTCAATATATTTTTATTGTAATGGAATTTTAGAAAACCACACCTCCAAATTAAAATTACACTATCACTTCCACTACCCCTTGTTTTCATCCTTCTGTAGTATAGTAAACTACGGCGGGAGACCACTTGACGGGTAGCACACTTTATTCACACTTGGGTTGTCACAATAACACGTGTTGTCACTACAGCTCACGCTACACGTTCCACCTGACACGGGTGGTTACTACAGCTCACGCTACACGTTCCACCTGACACGTGTGGTATCTACAGCTCACGCTACACGTTCCACCTGACACGGGTGGTTACTACAGCTCACGCTACCCGTTCCACCCGGCTACACACACACGGGCATTCCAGCCCCGTAGCATCCGGGGGAACCTCTAGACCCACCCCAGCTTGGGTATGGATCACGACCACTGGGTCCCGCGGCCCGGTCCTCACACGGACGTCTGGCCCCCGGGTCCCAAGGTCCCGCCTCTGAGCCACACAGGGCCCGGTCCTTACAAGGACAGCGGGACTAGGTGTCTCAGGGCCCTATCTCTTCCTCCTCCGTCTTCCGTCTTCACTGGTCACCAACTGCTCCCCGAGCGCCCGCGCGCACCGCCTTATATAGCCCTCCGCTCCAAGGAGACGGAGCCTATGCGGACCGCGATGTGAGCACCCACCCTAGCCGACCAATCATCACGTGCTGCCACACGATCCCTTCTTGTGTCAGCGCACATAACCAATCACCACGCGCTGCCACACGATCCATCACTGTCAGCGCGCGTCACCAACACACGGCCAATCACCATCACATAACCCATGACCCCGCGCTGACCTACGATCCCTCACCGTCAGCGCGCGTCACCAACACACAGCCAATCACCACTACACTTCCACTAAAACCAATCATCCATATGATCACTTCCCAAATGTGTAACAGACTGATGTTTGCCCATAAACATACTATTTCACCACGCATACTTGACTGCTGAAAGTTTCTTGGAAAACTTGTTTCCAAATTGTCACATTCTTCAGAACTGCTTTATGTGTTTAAGTTTGTTATCCTTCCCCCCCGCACCTCTGATTAGCACCGATTTGCCACGTGCTATGCGAAAGTTCAACATACATACGTATACATTTTCCACACTAGATTGGTTGTCTTGGGGTGAGAGGGCACACATGTACAAGGCAGGTTGAGTTGTGAGCTGTGCATACCCTTCACGGTGATGGTCACTGTTTCGTCCACAGACATCGAGCCTTCAGCCAATTGAGCAACACACATGTATGACCCAGAGTCGTATGAAGACACGTGTAGGCGAGTGAGAACGCGGCCATCTTCTTTCCGTTCGCCATCCTTCACAAGCAAAAATCATTACAAATGAGCCTCATTCATACACATTTTAACAGGAGTTAAATGCATTCTCACAATTAATGTCCTATGTGCACAATAAAGATCACAAATAGCTTGCGAATATAAAAACTACGTCAATAATTAATACATTAATTCAGGCATGGCATTAAGACATGATAAAATCAAAGACCAGCAAGGCTTTAGTCACGGAAGCAAGTTCAGTTCTTCCCCTCCTCATCCAGTCAACCCCATTTAAAAAACACCGATTAATGTGTTACAAATCATTACAATGATAGTTATGATGTCATTGATGAAACCATGACTTAAGATGAACAATCATAATGATAATCACTAATGTTGTAATATCAGTCTGTGTAAATTAGACGTTGAAGCGGAGTTAAAAATGACAAAAGATAATAATCAATGATGACATATTGACAATTGTGATGTTCTGATAGCCAAACTAAAATTACACCAAGAGCTTAAATTCTCACTAGATATTTTTTCAGGTCGCCGATAGACTGAAGTAAACACGTGTTTAGTAGCTAAACAGTAAGAGATATACTGGATGAGTTGTGGCGGCTGCGTAAATGTTTTCCAGGTGGCAATTCTGGATAGATCCGACTAAAATGAGTCCCTGGTGGTACCTTATTCCAATGGTAGGTGATATTCCCAGATGAGCTTGCGCTGCACGTCATCGTGATGTTATCCCCTGCGTTGACTTCCCCATCGGGAATGCCCATTATTCGGAGTCTCTCAATATCTGGGGTAAAACACAGACAGGTCGAGACGCATAGGTCTATTTCTATTACCACTGATGCATTTTATAATGGACAAAGAGTGTTGTTGTGTTAAACACGAGTACTTACAATGCACGTTTATCTGGCGCTCTGCCTTGGCTGTGGTCTGCATGGGTGAGGCTGTGTAATGCGCCTCGCACTTGTAGACTCCGCCCTGATGCCGATTGATGTACGAAATCTTGCACGTGTTGTTATTACACGCTGCGGCAACCCGAGTTGACCCCTGAAGCAGGAATGAAATTCATGTTTCAAGTTATATATAGGCAGTCCTCGACTTACACCCACACTTAAGAACCGGTTTACATGATTTTTTTTTAAACATCGACTTAAACCACGAACTCTCACTTGAAAATTGAACCGCGGCACTTTTTGTTCAGCCGAGCGATCCTCCGCGAGGTGTAATGAGTCAGCCTCGTGCCGGGAAAGAGTGTTTGTGTGCGCGCGCGCGCATTTAAATACAGTAGATTACCATATTCCGACTTACGAACGGATCTGTGGAACGAATCATGTTCGCAAGTCGAGGACTGTTCGTATATACAGTCAAACCTTGGATTGCGAGTAAATTGGTCTGCGAGTGTTTTGCAAGACGAGCAAAATTTTTAAATGAATATTAATTTGATAAACGAGCGAGGTCTTGCAATACGAGTAGTACGTGTATACGCTTTGTCTGCCGAGCGTCCGTGATCACAACTGATATTACGTGTGCTTTGATATACGAGTGCTTTGGATTACAAACACGTTTCCGGAACGAATTATGCTCACAATCCAAGGTTTTACTGTATATATTTTAACAAAACAATGTTCCCAAGTTATAATCATCATGAGCCAGGATCAATCCACTGCTGTATTAAAGCCTCACAAAGCCACTGCCATCTCACAGTTCTGTGATGTAGTAATATTACACAGGACACACCACGTGCCGATTTCATCAATCAATTTCTTTGGTTGCCAGCCTCTCGGATGCATTCCATTCCTTAGCCGACAGTCCGCCACTATTCTGAACCATCAGCCATCATCTGGTGACATATCCTGCCCAAACCCACGTACGTTTCTTAACAGTTTGAATTTTGTCTTTAACCTCCGTATGTTGCCAAGTCTGCGGAATTTAAATCTATTCCATGCATCTGCAATTTTAACAAAGTTGATAGACCTATTGCCACACCTGAAAAATATTGGTTTTGTCAATTCATCCATCCATCTGAGGACACTTCACAAGCTTTCATGAAAACTACTAAACCAATCACTTTGGAAATTACCACACAGCTTTGACATACCTATTCTCATATCTGGAGGCTTTTCTTGCAAGACTGACAATAAAACACGGTATTTCCAAAAAAGCATTTACATTTTGCATACCAGCACATACGCATGAGAATTAATGCCCGTGTCGGTGCAAGCTCACAAATTTAACTGGCCCAGCAGGAGAAATCCTCCGCTCAGGGTGCAGTACCCATACTGCCACAGAACATGCTATTATTGCTCAACTGTAACAGGCTGGTAAAGTATTTGTTTGATGTCCATGCATGCGTATGTCCGTGTCTACTCATTTGTATGTGTGAGTTTTTAATTTCCTAGGAATCCCATTACTAAAAACAGGCTCCATTCATTGACTAGTTTGCCATCCTGCTACTTTATTTAACCCACAAATACTAGAAAGCATATTTTATAACAAGCCAGCACGAGAATGCCATATACATAGGGTCATTTGTTTGCTAAACTACAATCCTTAATAAAACTATACTGCATGAGTTCGCTGAACCATGACTATGCTCTGCTCTCCACCACCCACGTCACTTGTGACCGCTCTGTATGACGAAAACGCTGTGACTGACAGACCGATCTACAGATAAAAGTTATTCCATATCAAGGACTGCATTTTTTTATATAATTCCCCCTGTCCGTAGGATGGGCTGGTATGGGCTTGTGACACATATATTAAAAGTAAAAATATGCCGCTCTCTTCTGGTGGAATGAAAGCATAATGTATCTTGAATTCCGCTTTTTACATGCGTCATGTAATAAATATCTCAAGAGCAACACCAGAGGCCCCCTGCTTCTTTCCAGTCAGAATGAGTCCTTAACTTGAGGGTGCCACGGTAGCAAGATGTTAACTACCTTGCTTGGTATGCAGGAGGTCGTGGTTTTGATCCTGACCCTTACACCTCTATATTTGGAGTTTGTATGTCTCCTTCTCATGGTCGAGTGGATTTCTTCCCCGGGTCCTCCGGTTTTTCCCTCCGCATTTAGAAACATGCGTTTCAAATATTTACCTGCTATAAATTTCTGCGTGAGAAGCCACTTCGTTCAGCTATCATCTGTGGCCAGGTCGCTTATGAAATATAGCTATATAGGCTCAGTGGGCCGAACTTGGTAAAATTTAAATAGTTAATAGTAACTCTTAACAATAAAAAAGTGCTGAGCTTGCTTTATTGGAAGATGGATACATTGTTATTCATAAAGAAGGATGCATACTTTTTAACCAATAAATAACTGGTGGAATTAAATTAGCGGCTTCATCAGCAAACGAATCAACAACAGAAGATGCCCAACACACGCACCCGGAAAAAGGTGTAAGTGGGAGGTGGGAAAGCATCAGTGACACAGGTCAGTGTGACGGTGTCTCCCTCCTTGACGAAGTTCGGAAACACCTCGAGGCTTACAGCTTCGGGAGGATCTGCAAGGACGGCATAAAGAAACGGGTTACAAAATATACCTGAAGTAAACCATTTTTATTTGACCAGGTAAGGCCAATTGAGCTATATATATATTTTTCCGAAGCAACCAGGCCACAAATCATAGCTCAACGCAGTGGCTTATTACATGGAAATTTATAGCAGCCAAATACTCTAAACAAACGTCGATTCTAAATGTGGAGGGAAAAAAACGAAAGACGCGGAGACAATTCCACACAACCATGGGGAGAACATGCAAACTCTAAATATACAGGCATAAGGGTTGGGATTGAACCCCCGACATCTCCCACATACCAGGCGAGGTATTTAACATCTTGTCACCATGGCACTCCAAGAGAGCAAAGGTGTAGCCCTGCATTTACTTGCTCACGGCACTGCTGGCAGAATAGTCTCAACTAGAAGAAACTCTTAAAAAGCGCCTCTAGAGGGCATTTGATCCACTCTTGCATGCTGGACAGACCCTCTTGGAAGAAGGGGGGAGTGCTTACACTTTACTCCACCACACGCGACCTGCCAACTGTGGTCGACTCATTTATACTGCCAGATTGGCAGAGGCAGGGGGGATTTGAGGAATTTGGTCATTACTTCAACTGCTACACCGGGAGATCCAAGTGGAGACATCGGATTGCAAATCAACTGTGCCAACCATGGCACCATCCACAATAAAAAAAATATTTACTTATAATTGCATCGTATCTGCAAGAGGCAATGCAAGCATGCAACGTATATCCGTTGCTCCAGTTTGTGCACTTGAGCAACAATTGGAAGATATCAAGTTTAAATCCCAGGTGGAGATTCACTCAGCACATCATCCTTTTGGTGTTTCTCATTTTTTGTTTAACAATTTCCAGGAATTTTGTACTGGCCTTTGACCAAATCACCGGTAATGCACCCCATCTCAGACCTTGTAAGCTAATCAGGTTTGAACTTGGAACATGCTTGGATGGGCAACCATCATACTGGTACTAAAGGCTGCAAGGCTATGTGGTGGTCAGCAGAGGACAGTACAACATCCATTGTTGTCAATGCTTCCCACCTTAACCAATTCCCACTGACCTGCATGGTGAAGTATGGCATGGGGAGGCCCTCATCCAGCAGTGGATTGACAAAATGGCTGTTTACATATTAATCAATGCATAATTTCGCACTCAATTGTATCCCCTTTCACTGGATGCGAAGGTGGCAAACCCACACGACACAGGGATCAGATTTTAAACCAGAACAAAAATGCACATCTTTACAAAAGCGTTGGGGATACCGATAAAACCTTTCTTAACCCGTGACTGTCCTTGGCTAAACCACGAAAATTACAAGCCTTATCCATGACCCCCAGGGCAAGATATCAAACGTGGTTAATATGCTAGCAGGAAACGTACAGTGAACTGTGACCATCGTTGCTGGCGGAGTCTCTATTTCAGTGGTTCCATCAACAGTCGTGACAGAGCAGTGAATCAAGCTGCCCTTGTCAGTCTTCTGGGGTCGGAGCCTCAGCATAGAGCTCACTGTGAAGAGACCTTGATTGTTCTTCTTCACCTCGGGCTCGACCTCCACATCTGACCAGAAACAAGTTCAGTCATTCGACAAAGCCCTTGATCAAACCTTTTGCGATATTTAGCTCTCATTCGGACTTAAATGTTATACTTGCCAACCCTACAGATGTATCCCGCAAACTGACTATTCTAAGCCCTTTTACCACCTTTGAAAGCAGAAAGAATCGTGAAAAAAAATTATAAAAAATAAAGTGACGATTGATAATCTTTGAAAATCAATATGCGGTACAAGGATTTAAAAACTGGCAGCTTACTACTTATGAAATACACTTTGTCATAAACCAAAATATACAAAACTCACGATTTTCCATGAGTTAAAGTTATTGGCAAGTATGTAATTTGTGCTTTAGTTAAATAAGTTTCATAAATATTATACAGGACTTGACCATGGTGAATAATAACAGCAACATTGCTAAATTTTCTGAATGACAAATAGGAATAGATATAAAAAAACATATAAAGCATTTCCACATGTATTGTATAAATGATGTTCCATATTATTAAAAGTCTCAGAATGAAATCAAATGATGCTATGAACACGTAATTCCTGTTTTAAGTGTTACGCATTTTCATAACATAAATACACATTTACACACAGAACATGAATCGCACACAATATAAAACATTATTAATAGAGAGGAAGAAAAGTCATGCACATACACAAATTCTTTAACCCTTTCCAACATGTGTCTGTCCTCGGAAGTAATTATTCATAATAACGTAACTTTCCAAGCCGCATGATGAGATGACATCACACGACGCATAATGGCCAGAAAAGCAAATCTTTTTAGCACCGGTTTTATCGGAAAGTTTTGAGCAAGTTTTCTTTTTATCAAATTGGTCTGATTCTATCGGGTAAGCCTCTAATAGCAACACAACATTGTTATAACATTTTTATCACATTGAATCACCTTGAGCAGTTATTGTAACCCCATTAGACAGATGCAGAGATGCAGTGAGCTAATACATAAACACTCTCAATTTTAATTGGAAAGTACTAAATGAAATTATGCATAAAAGTGCAAACACTTTATCTTTCAGACACACAAGCACACTTGACAGTATATAATTACTACATATGCAAAGTGAAAATGTATTACCTTCGTTGATTGGATTCGAGTTTTTAAACCAAACAATCTTGGGCTCAGGATATCCATCTTTAGCAACACAGACTGCGACCTAAAATAAAAAAAAATTCATGAATTCAGACGAGGGTAGAAGCAGTGGTGCATTGGTTTGTGCACTGCACTACAAACCCAGCCATCAGAGTTCGATTCCCGGCCACGGCAACATTAGAGGCGAGTGACATGTGAATTGGTCCTGGGATCCCCTTCACCAACCAACACTGACCAGCGTAGAGAAGTATGGTCAAACCAACACAGTGTAGGGAGGCCTTCATCCAGCAGTGGATTCACAGTGGGATGTAAGTTATTATTATATATTTTCATAAACATTAATATTGTGGGTAGAGCGATTCACTACAACCCCTTCCATCCATACACCTCTAATTACCATGGTTTTATAAGCAAATCACGAACTGCTACCATACTATTTCATTATCTGCATCAGTATGTACCAATGCTATCATTGTTTACAGGATGCCAATAAAGCTGACGGATTCGAGGTTGGGAGAACAAAACGAAAACACAACCAAAATGTGTCTGTGCTCAATGCAACGATGGGGTGGCCCTCCTCTGCACTGGTCAGCCCTGAACCAGTGATGGCAGGGGCAAATTTATCCATAGGACAACCACTTTTTTTTTCTTCTTGGTTCTTTCGGTAAAGTCACGTAGAAGGAAAATAATAAAATAATAAAATAAAACATAATAAAATATAATAAAATAATTTTCACGACGTTTCGGCCACAACGCAAGCAGCTGTCCTCAGGTGAAGACCAGGTCTGTCGGGGAGACAGTGTCTGAATGAAGCTGTCTCCCCGACAGACCTGGTCGTCACCTGAGGACGGCTGCTTGCGTTGTGGCCGAAACGTCGTGAGAATTATTTTATTATGTTTTATTTTAATTATTTTATTATTTCCCTTCTACGTGACTTTACCGAAAGAACCAAGAAGATGAATCCCTGCAGTCACGAAAGCTTTAAATCGAAATTTAATGGGGTGGCACTCCTCTGCACTGGTCAGCCCTGAACCAGTGATGGAAATTAGACATTCCCATGGCAGGGGCAAATTTATCTATAGGACAACCACTTTTTAAGAAATCTGGAGATATAGGCAAAGTGGACCCGGAGTAGGATTTCATTTCACAGCCTTTGATAGTCATTTGAAGACTTTAAATCACACCATCACCCAACAAAATATGCCATTGCACCAACATAAGTTATACTAATGTACAGCTCCTGATCAATCTTAATGCTTGCTCAAAGCCTCTCTACACCATGTTGGTCATAGGGGTGGTTTGACCATAGTTAACCACAGTAATCAGTTGGGGGGCCAGGTTCGCTTAACATATCCTGCTAATTACAGCTGTGGCTGGGAATTTAAGTCAGGTCACCGGTTTCATAATGCAACACCACTACATACACACAAGTATATGTCCAGAAAGAGTTTAAGTCATATTTTATTAGTATAAAAGGAAATACAAAAATTACATCATTATTATAAAATTATTCAAAAGGTGATTTCCTATGTTGAGATGTGTTCGAAACGCCATTTACCAAAACATTAGCTTCTACAATTGTTTAAATTTCCAGAAAAATATTTACTTTACCATCCGAGACTCTTGCCGACCCATCTCCAAAGCCACTCATTGGGTCATGATTGAACTCTTATGAGTTTGTCTCAAACAAGCTGTGTGCAGTATGAACACAGTGCAGTGATGTCATGTGACATGCAATGCATGATGGAAAGAATGATCCGATGGCAACAATTGCCCCTTTTGCAGTCCAAAAAGTAACTTTTGTTAATTATCACAATTATTTCTTTGCAGCCCGAACACTCTTAACTTTCTCATGAGTTTCTCAGAATTTACACAGGAAGTGTTAGAATGAGTCCACTGCGTATTGTTACCCATGATGCGAAAGCAACCACTTGACACTCACCGTGCAAGTGCTAAGTGCAATTGTGACTAAAGGTTCAAAGCGACGTTTCCAAAACAGTTTTTACCACTGCGTGGTTGCATATTCTCACATCCTTTGTGCCAAAAACATGGAAACCTCTTTGTGGTCTATGTTGCCTTAACTTACCAAGAAACATAAAGGGGATATACGGCACAGTTTAGGCCAATGGAGACACTTACTTTTTGAAATTCGTTGTTAACGATAAGTGGCTCTGTACTTGGAGACAATTCCAGGCGAGGATTTGCTAGAAAATGAAATGAAATCATTAATATGCAGAATACACAAAACTTAGGATATGCATGTGACCAGGTAGCGCTGTGTTTAAAAAAACTAAACTCAGTAAATGATCCCTACTCCATAGTGGATACAAATGAGCATCACTTTTTTTTTGTTGGAAGTAACAAGTGGCAGTCCTATGTAGAGACTGGGCACTGCCCAAAAAATGTGGAATATACAACTCCCGGCTCGGGGCCACCAATGGAGTTGAGCGCCATTCCACTGCTCATTTGAACGTGGAAAACATCTGGGGTTTAGTTCTCAGGTTGGCAGAGGATTATACTGGTAGGAACCTCCTGGTTACACCAGCCCACAGGGGATTATTGTGTCCGTCGTGCAGGGTGGGGCTGGGTGGGGAGGGGCTGGTCACCTCGTGGTGCCCTTATAAAACTCAACGTTTAACCTACTCACGCCGGCTTGTGCCCGCCCTCACAGTCGGGCATATTTGCGGAATACACCTTGCCGCCCATTGACCCTGGCCATTGACCGAGCAACCCAACGTTCCTACCAGCTCCCTCCGCAGGAATGTGTTTTAAATCTGGCAAAGTGCTACGTCTTGGAGAAACTAACTAAAGCACAAATTTATACCTCTTCGTCGCCGTTAAACCGTGCTATGGGGCTGTGCCGAGGCAGCCCACCACAGCTCAGGAGGCGCCAGGCTGTTTTCCACTGCAGAAGCCAAGCCGTGCCACCGACGTCACATGCAGCGAATGAGCTGAGATACGTGTAGATGACACGGTCACATTGTGTTCTCACAATATACTACGTTGAACTCCTTTCACACCGTATGTAGCCAACCATGCCAATCGGAGGTAGCTAACCATGCTAATCACAGGCAGTGACGTCATTAGCCTATCCCCTGGCCTTGCTTGGCCGAGCCAAATGAATGTCTGGTGAGGACAATGTATCACAATTTGTTTACAACTTGGCACAGCAAATTGCTGGTGGAATGCCACAGCCTACTACTGGCTTGGCTCAAATGTGTACACGGAATAGGGGCATTACACTGGGCTAAAACGTAAGCCTACTACATATGTCTTCTGATAAATACAGAACCTTGAATATCACGAGTTTAACGTTCGCGGGATTATCGTTTGCGGTTGTTACCTATCGCGAGTAATCTCTTTGTATACCAACTGAACTATCGCGGGGGTTAGTTTTGGACTTTCGCGGGTATACTGTACCCAGAAGTACCATATTTATTGACGGATACCGCAGTGCAGGAAGGGGCGGGCGAGGAACACGAGGCAGTCAATGGCACCACAACCTTTGCCATGCAAGAATCTCGCGGACAAAGACAACCCCCGCAGGGCTTACTAACAGTCTGTTGAGTGAGGCAAGTACCGTTAGCGAGCACCTATGAAGGCTGGCGTGGCACACGAGGGGTAGGTGGCCAGCACTACACCAAGCCACCTTTGTCTTGCTTGTGGCGACATTTATACATCGCACCAGGTACTCATTTAAGGTTGAGTCGACCTAGGGGACGCCCATGACCGGTTCAGATAATCGTCACTGGTGTTGGCCGCGAGCGGGAATCGAACTCGGGTCGCCGAATTCGTAGCGCGCCGCGCTAACCACTACACCGCCGCTCCCTCCAAGCATCTCGTGGACAAAGATCCCCCGTGTAGCCTGTATAGCAAGTGCTATTAGCGAGCACCTATGAAGACCAGCGCGGCATACGAGGGGAGTGGTGGCAAGCACCAAGCCCGGCCGCCTTTGTCTTCCCAGTTGGCGATGGTTACACACCGCACCAGGTTCTCATTTGAGGTTGAGTCGACTTAGGCGAGGCCTGGGACCGATTGAGATCATCATCACTGGTGTTGGGCATGAGCAGCTCAAGTCGCCAGGTTCGTAGCAGAGCGTGCTAACCACAGCACTACCGCTCCCCACTTGTGGACAAACACACACACACCCGCTTTGGATCATTATTGGTAACACAGTATTTATTCTATTTGTCTTGGAATGTTTTGTGTAGGGCTTTTAGATGTTTAATTCAATTATTTTGTTTTAAATGTATTTGGCATACAGTACAGGACTTATTTCAAACGTGATGTGTCTATTTTTGGTTGCCGTGTACCCAACCCCATTATTTAGGTACAGCTTAACTATTGAATAATCGCGCTTTTGGCTTTCGCGGCACTTTCCAAAAATGGAACCCCCCTGCGTTATTAAAGGGTGTCCTGTAAGCATTTTAAAAAGCAGCTAATTTCTGCACTGCTACACCCACCGTAGACATTAACTTGGGTTGACTTCGCTTCCGTGGTGCCGAAGGTGATGCTGCAAATGAATTCCCGCTGGTCAACCAGAGACACATTCTTCACAACAAGTGAGACGCCGTCAACAATTGAGAGCCGACCCTTGTATAGAGGATCGTCAGAAGGAAGCTTCACGTCCACTTTCTTGTAGTATACCCTCGTCCTTCCCTCAGCTTTGACCTAGAAGAGTGACACAAAGTAGGGGTGGCATCATGGTAACACAAGACAGTACAGTTGGTGAATATGTAGTGATGAGAGGAGATACATGTCGACAAGATGTAGTGACATTGAAGAGAGATGCGTAATATGAACAACTATATGCAGACAAGCCAAATGCTGTTGTGTTACAGAAGATAAAAACAACAGAGGTGTAGTGAGATGAAAGACAAACGTGGACAAGAGCGAGTGACAGACACCAGAGATATAGTAAAGGTAGAGCTGTAATGAGATAAGAGGCGATGTGAGATGACTGAGTTAATCAGCAGAGCTAAAAGGGGCAGAGATGTATTCATGCAAGAAAGAAGTGGAACAAGACCAGACAAAATGGTATTCAGAAACACACACCTTGGAGAGAACAGCGATGGAGCCTTGCCCAACAGGTGGGTGTTTGTTTAATGTTTACAGTACACAACCCTCTCAACATCTGACCTCCAACCACGTGGCACCTCATCAGAATACAAAACCCACATGCTTCTCAAGCTAGGATATTTTAATTATCTATAACCAGTTGTGTAAAAGTAATTATTATTAATTTATAAATAATGAAAACGATTATTTTACATTATCCAGCATTTATTCATTTGATTGCATACTATTCATCCATATTGAAAACAGTAGCATTAAAACAATGGGATGTCCACCAGTGCCTGAGGCAAAGCCAATATATCCAGTGCCCCCTTATCAGCAATGTCCTCTTTAATATTTGTGTAATGGATGCTGAGAGGCGAACAACTCGATTGATAAATATATACTTGGTCAAAAGGTGTGCGAGTTCATATAGCGTGCTCAAATCCCATTGGTGAGCTATCGCAGGGAAAGCCGACGTAGGCGCATAAACTGATTAGAAGCTGGGGAACCATTCACATTGGATTGGCCATTGGGGTAGTTTGAATGAGCCCAGGAAATCACTCTTTGGTCCTTTTGGTAAAGTCGTGTAGATAGAAAAATAAATAATAGATCAATAATTGTGATCTATTATTTATTTTTCTATCTACGTGACTTTACCGAAAGAACCAAAGAGTATGAATTCCTCCAGTCACGAAGCCTTCAAATCAAGATTGAGTCCAGGAAAATTTAGAAATGAGGGGTAGGTTGGGTAACCGTTAGAAGGAACAAAGGGGATTGGTGGTGTAGAGTTAAGGAAAGTTCCAGAAATGATGGGGAAGGAGATACGAGGAGAGAAAGTGTTCAGCGTGGCTGAACGGGGTAATTCCCTGCAGTGTTATGTGCTGTCGTGAACACGTAATAAAGGTCCAAGTTCAAGAATAACCCAGACTGAAACTCATTGACAATTGTAATAACGATGAATTTATTCACCGAGGAAAACCTGGCCGTTCGAGTAACGTGGGGTAGATGGAGAAATTAAATCTGAACAGCCGACTCCATGCAAGAATAGGACTTTTGGATGAGAATGATACAACCCGAATGTTAAGATTCATTTTGAGGACTTGCATTTATATACACTCACACTCTCGGGGAAAGATACACGCAAAAGTCAGATGTACAATTCATAAAAATTACAATATTCTCCAGATTATATGTGCTCCGTAAAGTAAGGCATGCACCAAAATTGTGCCCGGTGTCAATAACATTATACAAACCTGGTCACACACAAATGCCTACCAGATTTACAGAAGCACCCCCCCCCCCAACCTTTGCTTTGAAATTCAGGGGGGGGGAAATGTGTCTTGTAATGCACAGAACATGGTGTAGTTTGAATATAGTCAAAGAGTACTTACAATGTACCACTGAACAGTCAATTGCATTAAATCAGCATTTGTTGTACACGGGATTGTCAAGTCACGACCAAGTTCTGCAGACAAGGTGTCTTCCACAGAAACAAAGAAAGCGCCACCTGCATACAACACACATATTAAACAAGCAATGTCAAACAGATGGGTAATCGAATGACTTGCGTAAAACATTTTCTCCACCAGATCACCATCCATCCCTCAACATCGACCCTTCCGCATTACTTCCACCAGAAATGTTTTAACGTTTTTCATCCAAACGAACAAGAATTGTTCTCAAGCCACTCCAGAGCAGGTACAATACATAGTCCTAAGTTAACCCACATATGTATGAAAGATCAGGTCAAGACGAATAGGTCGGGTCACAAAATGTCAACACCACCAGCTGTACACTTTTTCCTACTCAAGCCACACAGCATTAAGCAATGATAACTGCCACTCCAGAACAGGTACAAGCAGTTATAACTACTTAACCATAGTTTTTACTGATAGGAACCTCCTGGTTACACCAGCCCACAGGGGATTATTGTCGTCCATCGTGCAGGGAGGGGCTGGGTGGGGAGGGGAGGGTGGGGAGGGTTTGGGTGGGGAGGGTGGGGCTGGGTGGGGAGGGGCTGGGTGGGGAGGGGCTGGGTAGGGAGGGGCTGGTCACCCCGTGGTGCCCTTATAAAACTCAACGTTTAACCTACTCACGCCGGCTTGTGCCCGCCCTCACAGTCGGCCATATTTGCGGAATACACCACGCCGCCCTGGCCATTGACCGAGCAACCCAACGTTCCTACCAGCTCCCTCCGCAGGAATGTGTTAATGCTTTGGTGTTTGTATTGTCCTAGTACTGTTCACATTTTGGTGGCCTTTGATACCTGTGTAGTAATTACTCAGGAGGCTTGACGACGGGATCGGAGGCACACTTATTTATTAACACAACTTGTATACAGTTAGCGAGTATACACAGGACCTAAGGGGTAACGTCCCCTTACTCGGCTAACAGGGAGACACAACATCTAAGCCCCGCTAACCTAAGCCCAAGTCCTCCACTAGGGAGCTAGGGGAGGCTACCTGTCCCAGCCCTGGTCAAGCTGGGATCCGACCCCCTGAGTTCCCAGACCTGCTCGTCAGTCTGGGCTCTCGGGGCCACGCCACCGGCTTGCCCTGGTCGGCCCTTATAAGGACAGCGAGCCAGGGGAGCTCCGGGGCCTATTCTAGCTGGTCTTCCGTCTTCGCTGGTTAAAGCTGATACCTCGACCTCGAGCCCTCCGGCTCACCCCCTCTTATAGTCCGCGGCCCCCCCGGGAGGGGCCCGTGGGGGATGCAGGTGCGGACGTCGGTGTGGCCACCTCCTATGTGTACGGCCCTAACCACGCCCCTTGTGTTTGTTTGCCATCCGCTCCCATACACAATTACACCTCTACACCTGCATTAGTGAGACAAAGCCTCTTGTGTAGGCGAATCAGTTTCACGGACAGTGTATAAATTATAGAATATTTTTTATTTCCATTTTTTACCACAAGTATGTTGTTAATGCAAATTGAATGCCTTCTAATATGTGTCTAATTGGTGTTTGAACAACTTAACACCTGTATTTATGCCAGAAAGGGTAAAGCCTTTTTAATCATTGAATAACTTTATATGAGAAAAAAAAGGGTCCTACAAATATAATGTGTATCCTATATGTATATCTAGGGCTGTTATTGAAGGTGGATTGGGATCTAAAATTATTCGAGGAAGATGGGAGTACTTTTGGGAAAAACATTTTGATAATGAAAAGCTGCATACCAATTTAACTGGACGTTTTCAATAAGTATGTATTACCCACTATGCGACACAGATCAATACCATGGACTGCACCTTCCCCGCACCTCCAATTAGCACGGTTGGCTAAGTACGGTGTGACCGAAGTTCAACATACATAAATGGACACTGAAAAAAATGCAAGAAAACCGTGATAAGTGTGCAAGGAAGCTACACTGAGAGACGGAGAGAAATGCATGGATCACGGAACAAATGCAAATTATAGGCATCAACATTGACTGTTATGGATTGTAAGTGGGCTTAACACACATCAGTTAAAAGGGCTGATGGCCAATGGACAAGATTCGTCGTGGTATGGCAGCTAAAGGAAATAACACACACGACGATATTAACCCCCAGGGCGATGGAGTGCTGAAATCAATTCATGTGTGCGAGTGAGATCTTCATCATATGGCTGATGTTGATGTCGAGCAACTATCATTTTACATTGAAGTGATATGGGCGGTCGCATGGCAAGACTGAGAGATTGTGATAGGCGTTCACTCAACAGTGGATAGATCAAGACTGCTAATAAATAGGATGAAGGCATCTACTGCACTGGTTAGGACATAGCCAAATGCTCGCATCAAAAACAGGATCTTATGGTGTGGGTGGAGAAGTGAGGAAGTGATACGCGCATTGTTATAATTTGGTCATTTTTAGTGGAACAAATTTCCTAATTTAAAAAGTGCATTGCTTGGGAGCTGGCAGAGGTGTGGACTCGAGTCATGTGACTTGGACTCGAGTCAGACTCGAGTCATGAATTTGATGACTTGCGACTCGACTTGGACTTGCATAACAATGACTTTGTCCCACCTCTGGGAGCTGGGTATATGCGGACTTCCCGTTTATCAAGAACGGCATTAATTCCATGTTATTTTGATATTGAGGAGTCATTTAAATGAAAATACATTTTCAAAGGTCATATACGACATTATTTATTCATGTGCACCGATTCTGTATTCAGAATTCAAACGAACAGAATAGGAACCCTCAAGTGTTTGTTTCACAGGTATTTTTCTTTATTTCATTCATATATATTTTACAACTAATGTAATTTAACTATACTGAATGATTGAAGAACATAACATTGAAGACCTAAAAGTTTGACGAAATATCATCGAATATATTGTCTTTTAATAACAAAATATTTATACTAAGTGATTAGCAAATTCAGAATTGTTTCTTTAGAAGGTTATGTTTAATGAAAGCTGTAGTGCAGGAGTATACAGCCATTTGCCAATCCACTGCTGGATGAAGGACTCCACACATCAGTGATGGGGGTCGTGTTTGAAGAATGGGACAATGATGGCTGTGGTACAAAGACAACATTTGAAAAGAAGCTCCTTGGAGACATCCATTTTCAGAGGAGTTGAGCTTTATTTCACCCAACGTATATACAGTATTGAGTGTAACGGCTGCCACACTCGCAACTGTTATGGCTATCTTCAGCCCCGGTGGTTTCCATCCAGGTTGAATCTTAAACAATCACGCCCGAAAAGAACCAAGAATATAAATAAAGTGTGTTTATAGTTTAGTTATTTATATACCTTCTCTCCTCTCCTCTTGCCTGCGAATATATTTTTTGGGTTCCCCCCCTAATCCCCGATCTCCTTTTCCAAGCTTTTCTTTAATTACAGTATTTATCTGGACGTGGTCCATTGTACCTTGCGTGACCCCTACATTCAGACCTGCCGTGGTCCCCACACGACCTCGACATGTTTCCCATAATCTACCACAGTATTTCCACACATCTATATTCATCCATATGGATAACATTGCCACTTGCACAAGAAACCAACGTATGAATCACTTTACTAAAAAAATTATACAATTAGATTACGCAGCATTTTTTGATTGCTTGTTTAAAGCAAAGGGTGTTTTTTTCTGGTCAAACCAGAATGGGCAATGCTCGCTTGGCCCTCATACATCGGTGCCCACTCTCATACACTACGTGAGGGTGACATCACTGGCAAGGGCACATTCCTCATTTGTGTCCGAGGCCATATAAGACATTGTTGGTGCTATTCTTAGGAGTATAAAAATCCCCCAAACGTATGTCGAGGTGCTTGTGTACAGTCGGGAATTTCCCCAAAAACGGACTCATGCCGACTAGAATCGTGCCATGGTATCAAACAGGTACTGCAAGTTGAAATGCCACAAAACAATAAAGAGATACAATATTCGTAACACAGGTCACAATTTAAAGTATTGTGGATGAATGATTTACCAGACTTTGGAAGAAAAAAAATCCTGCAATGAATGGGAAACTATATACAGTACTCTTAACGTTATTTCTAAAAACATTTGTTGGGAGTGCACATTGCAGAATTTCACGTCTCTTTTCCAGCACGAGTGAACGTGTTGACACTAGCCAGAAACATAGTAAAACTAAGCAGGTGCCTCCAATGCTTGACACAGTGTAGTACCACACAGTCCAAACGTTTACATAAGTGTGCAATGTATGGTACAATCATTGCATTGCTTATCATTTGTATAAGTTTGTACAGGTAGTCCCCGACTTACGATGGTCCGACTTACGATATTTCGATCTTACGATGGCGATAAAGATACGACAAAGTTGTAAAATATTTGACGTTTCGCGCGGCAGGCAAACGCAGCAGCGTACGAGGTACGATGCTGTACGCTGGGACGCTGCCGGGATGTCCGCATCTTCCGCCTTGTGTGGTGATGCCTCACTCTCATCAGTGGTCGATGGAGTTAAGTTGTCACGGTGTTAGCGCGTGTATTTTTTTCTGTGTTTTTTGTGTTTCAAAGCCCAATTTTAGTGAAAAAAGCATGTATTATAATTAATCAATACATACAGTATATAGTTTATACAGTACGGTACTGTAAATTGCTGTTTTGCTAAATTATCACAATTCTTTAAGACTCCTGGGTAGGCTCGGCCATTTTCGACTTACGATATTTTCGACTTACGATGGGGTCGTCGTAACGCATCTCCGTCGTAAGTCGGGGACTACCTGTATATTGAAGAATCTTTTGCATGATGGGAATGCCTAAAATTATCTTTACATTGCATGAACATATGGTGACAAGCGAGTGTGCAGTCGTTGACAAGAGAGTGTCCAGTCGTTGCCAAGGTTGGCATCGAGGCTGTGCTATGACACCCCACGGCAGCGTTTTACAAGTTCAAAGATGGCTTAGTGACACAAAAACAGAGGACCAGTTAAATTTTGCTTTAAAGCTTTCGTGACTGCAGGGATTCATATTTTTGGTTCTTTCGGTAAAGTCACGTAGAAGGGAAACAATAAAATAATAAAAATATAAAACAATAAAATGTTATTGTATAGAACCAAAAATATAAGAGGACCAGTTTTTAGGCTTTTGAGTGATTTAGGAAATCTGTCAAGATTATTAGTGACATCCCATAATCTAACCATTCATTTTTTTCCTCTGCGATTGCTGAACTATGTGACCATCCCCATAGAATTGGCAAAATAAACCAAGTCTCTGGCACGAATGTCCCTGGCAGAAGTTTACTCACAGACAGGGTTTCCTTGGGCTGTGGTTACACATCAGCGGTCCTTCTCAAATTCAGTATTGCACAGTACAGTACTGTCATAAAATACCTTTAATGAGAAGTTTCTAATTTTTTTATCTTTACAGAAGAGCTTCAATAATTCAGGAATCCATGAAATTATCGACTTCTTGGTTAAACTTCAGCACACTGACCGGGAGTGCAAACCGAGGTCCGTGAAAGTGGGCAAGCTAGGAGCAGCAGAGGATGGCGGACCTAACGTGGAGCTGCAGGAATAGAGCTGCAAAGGAAATGCAATATTTTGCTTTTGTTTAGCAAAAGAGAGTTTTTTCCCACTTGGATATCAAGTCTAAAGCATGCCTTAGAAAAACTTGCAACGCTTTGTCATTTAGTCTAGGAATTCCCCAACAAGCGTGTGCATGTTTGTGCACCTTCAATCCCTTCGATGTATTTTCATGGACCATGTTGGCGAGTATAGATACTTGCCTGTGTCAGGATGTGAGGATTTCAATGGGGTGCGGTAGTATGTCAACACCAGTGACGATTATCTGAACCGGTCCTGGGCCTCTCAAAGGTCAGCTCAGTCTCAAATGAGTACCTGGGTGCGGTGTGTAAATATCGCCACTGGGGAGACAAAGGCGGCCGGGCGTGGTGCTGGTCACCCACCCCCTCGTGTGTCGTTCCGACTTTCATAGGTGCTCGCTAACAGTCTGTTAGGGCTATACGGGGGATCTTTGTTCTTTGGAATGCAGTGTGACATGACGTGCTGTGATGGCGTTAAGCTTCACAACAGACCCACCCAACAGGATAATTCAGCTGTAATGGCGTTACATGGTTGGAATGTAAACCAACACACACGGTACAAAGTTCATAATCGCTGCTGAGGCATGGTTGCAATAGTATCATATGGCACACTGTAGCATTTTACCATGGAAAGTTGTACGTATATTGTAGTCGTAAATCAACACGGCTGGTTGAAGGGGTGTATACACAAGTTAAGTGTACAGTAGCTGGTGATGCATAGTTGATGGTTGCAGATAAAAGTGTCTTTGAATTTGCCAATCACATGCGTGTTACTGTACAGGAATTCCGGCTGAGTCAACCTAGGAGAGAGCCTCACCATGAACTTACAGTATTTACGTGAAGCAATGGAATTGTTTTAACTAAAAACATTAACCGCCTTGTGACACAATAAAAACAATCCTTGATCATTTTGGCCAACTCTGTTGAGTGCAGCAGTACAACAAAAAGGACAATTTAAAAAGGGAGGTGGTTTTTTTTCATGGAATGGGGCTTCTTAAAGTTCTGAGAATAAACCAAAAATAGCTAAGAAGTAACATGAAGCGAACACTACTTTGGACAGGGCATAGTGCGCATAAGGAGTTGTGATAACACGTTGTTGTGGCACTGCTGTTAAAGTTGTTTACATATACTGTATAGCGAAATGTCTGCAACCTCGTGGAACGACACATTCTCCATCACAATCGGAATTGTATATTCAACTACAGTACTGTGCACTACTTAGTAGCCCGTAGAGTGTGTGTACAGTTCTGGCCTGAAGTACTGTGTTAACCTCAAGTATAACGCTAAAGCTTGCCACATTACCCTCCTTGCACGATACAACTAGATGATCCTTGCATTTGCATCGTAACAATGTGCCAATCCACAACTAATCGAGTCCAACTTGACAGCCCAAACACTGCAAGGCAGTCTAAGTGAAACCCTGAGCAACAAAGGAGAACGCACCACAACAAAGTTGTTATGTACTCTACCGTGCACTTAAAGCCCCTTTGTGTGTCAATCCACTGCTGGATGAAAGCCTCTGCCCACCCACCAACGCTGCGTGGGTCGTGGTGGGTATTTGACCATACTTCACCACGATGGTCACTGTGGTTGGAAGGCCGAGTTAGCCTCCCCCCCCCGGAAGAGCGGCCCATATAACCAACCTTTCTGGGGTTGATGCTTGTCGCCCCAATCCGAGTACTATCCACGCATTAAAACCCCGCTTTGTCCATAATGAACTGTTCAGTACAGGCAGTCCTCGACTTACGATGGAGATGCGTTACGACGACCCACATCGTAAGTCAAAAATGTAAGTCAAAAATGTCGTAAGTCGAAGATGGCCTCGCCTACCCAGGAATCTTAAAGAATGGTGATAATTTAGCAAAACAGAGCAATTTACTGTATAAAATATATACTGTATGTATTTATTAATTACAATACTGTATTGCACAGTAAAATGTAAAGTAAAAAACAAGGTAAATTCTTAGTTTACCTATATGAACTGCGATATAATAGAAAGTTTTTTTCAGGAAACAATCCTATCTGCTATGAAAAAAAAAACGTTTAACATGCATTGAACGTATCGTATCGTGGTAACCCTCAAATGAAATCGCTAAAGCTACGTATCATACATGCATTGAACGTATCGTAACGTATCATATTGTACTATACTCACCAAGATCGATATCGCCATCGTAAGATCGAAATATCATAACTCGAGGACTATCTGTATTTACAAAATTGATCGGTTGCGACAACCAGGTCCAATGTGCGTGCTCGTTTATGAAGGGGACATTCTATCTAGATTTGAAGTTTTCGTGACTGCAGGGATCCATACTCTTTGGTTCTTTCGGTAAAGTCGTGTAGGTAGAAAATACAATTCTAAAAAAGGCAAATTCTCTTAACTACGATAACAAGGCAGTGTGTGTGTGCGTGCAGTACTGAATGTTTGAATAAACTCAAATCAAACTTGATTTCTAATAGCACAATTCGTGCAAAAAAATGCAATACATAGCGCTTCACAGGCATGAACAATACAAATTAATTGTAAGAAAGATAAAATCACGTTGTAAACTGTAAGAGTGTGCAACCTTCTGGGCTACTGACTGAATGAATGTGACCTCCCGCCCCGTGCTATTGTTCAACGTGGCATGTGTTTGTTGTTAAGTGTCAAAATGGACGAGACAAACGAGAGCGATATTATGCATAAGACGAGTTTTTTTTAGGGGTTAGATCGCGTAAATGCAGGTGGTCCCTGACTTACGACGGTCCGACTTACGATATTTTCGACTTACGATGGGGTCGTCGTAACGCATCTCCATCGTAAGTCGGGGACTACCTGTATAAATGTATAAAAACATACCAATTCGTTACTAGTACGCGCCAAAAAATATTTTTTGTTGAAATGTGGCTATTCGTTTGTGTTTCTCTCCTTGTGACGGGATTTTGTAGGATGAACGTTGATATTTATAGGGGACACACGGGGTGACTAATAAGGTCTGAATTGGTCTGTAATAAGGTTGGGCATTGATAAGGGGTTGACTGCCATGTAGTGGTGTAGTGTATAGTGTAGTGTATAGTAGTGGTGTATAGCAGTGTATTGCAGTATATAGTGGTGTATAGCAGTGAATATTGTATAGTGTAGTGTATAGTGTAATGTATAGTAGTGTATAGTGTCGTGTATAGTGTAGTGTATAGTTGTGTATAGCAGTGTATAGTGTAGTGTATAGTAGTGTATAATGTAGTGTATAGGGGATTTACAGGTGTGGTAACGCCAGCTCGTGTGTGTTGTACCGTGTGGCGAGCTGACCAGCCCCCCCTCCAACCAGCCCCCCCTCCAACCAGCCCCCCCTCCAACCAGCCCCCCTCCAACCAGCCCCCCTCCAACCAGCCCCCCCTCCAACCAGCCCCCCTTCAACCAGCCCCCCCTCCAACCAGCCCCCCCTTCAACCAGCCCCCCCTCCAACCAGCCCCCCCTTCAACCAGCCCCCCCTCCAACCAGCCCCCCCTTCAACCAGCCCCCCCTCCAACCAGCCCCCCCTCCAACCAGCCCCCCCTCCAACCAGCCCCCCCTCCAACCAGCCCCCCTCCAACCAGCCCCCCTCCAACCAGCTCCCCTCCAACCAGCCTCCCCCCCCAAGCAGCCCCCCCCCCTCCAACCAGCCCCCCCCTCCAACCAGCCCCCCCTCCAACCAGCCCCCCCTCCAACCAGCCCCCCTCCAACCAGCCCCCCTCCAACCAGCCCCCCCTCCAACCAGCCCCCCCCCCAACCAGCCCCCCTCCAACCAGCCCCCCCCCCAACCAGCCCCCCCCCCAACCAGCCCTCCCCCTCCAACCAGCCCCCCCCTCCAACCAGCCCCCCCTTCCAACCAGCCCCCCCCTCCAACCAGCCCCCCCTCCAACCAGCCCCCCCCCCAACCAACCCCCCCTCCAACCAGCCCCCACCCCAAACAGCCCCCCCCAAACCAGCCCCCCCTCCAACCAGCCCCCCCTCCAACCAGCCCCCACCCCAAACAGCCCCCCTCCCAACCAGCCCCCCTCCAACCAGCCCCCCCCCCCCAACAAGCTCCCCCTCCAACCAGCCCCTCCCCCTCCAACCAGCCCCCCCCCCCTCCAACCAACCCCCCCCCCTCCAACCAGCCCCCCTCCAACCAGCCCCCCCCCCTCCAACCAGCCCCCCCCCCCCTCCAACCAGCCCCCCCCCCCCTCCAACCAGCCCCCCCCCCCCACCGCCACCAACGTCGCTGGTGATGATCATCTGAACCGGTCCCGGGCCTCCCCCATAGGTCAACTCAGCCTCAAAATGCGAGTAACAAAGCAACGTATGGGCACGCATACATACATCGCCACCGGGGATACAAAGGCGGCCGATGGGGGGGGTGTGGGGGGGTCTGTTTGAAGGCTGCTCACACGGCAGGGCCGTCTTTGTCTCACCTGCGGCGAAGGAGTGCACGGCAGTCAGTCCGAGGAGCAGCAGAAGACCGCGTGCGTCGGCCACCACCATCATCGTCGTCTTCGTCTCGAGGGATTCCCTGAGCCCTTCGTTGCCTTCGCAACCTTCACAGGCGCCGCTGAAACTCTTTCCCTCGTCCTTTTTGCTCGTGAAATGACACTCGGCTTTCTGTCTGTCTCCGTCTCTCTGTGTACGTCCACTGAGTGAATATCAGCTCCGGCAACAACAAAATAGACTGGACCGGCCAGTGATCTTGATTCTAATCACGATAGCAGGCTGATTAGTGGTGGTGATAATGATGATTATTCTGATTAATCACCAGCGCACAAGGGGTTCAAACACACAACCGGGCTTGCAGCATGTCTGATAATGAAAGGCGTCCAAACGTTTCCGGCAAAAATGTTTCTCGCTTCCTTACAAAGGGACCTCCTCCTACTCCCTCCCTCCTCATCCCCCTCTCTGGAAATCCCCGACTGAGCTGGGGTCACGCCAGCAGACCCCACCCCACTCCCCGTAGGGAACTCAACATACAGTGTGGGGAAAAAATTAACCCGTAAAAACAAAGTTTTTCACTATAAATCCTTTATATATATGCGTTGCATCGGGGCGGCTAGAGTCCTCTCGTCCTCTGGCTTGAGATGGCTGCCACCTATGGGTCAGATGATTGCATTGCACCATTAAGCAATTGGTAATTAAATATAATATTTTGTCCTATAAAGTGTAAAATTTTGGAAAAATTTTTTCACGAACATTAATTGTCACGCACAACGAGTCTGTGTGGAAAATGTCAGCTCGATTGGATCACGGGAAGTGGGTTAAAAACGACCGAAAGATTTGCACGGTCCTAAGCAAGCAAGCGAACTTAATATAAAGGATTTAAAAAGTATTTGATCCCCTGCTGATTTTGTACGTTTGCCCACTGACAAGGAAATGATCAGTCTATAATTTTAATGGTAGGTTTATTTGAAGAGTGAGAGACAGAATAACAACAAAATCTAGAATTATGTGTATACCCAGCAGTTTATTATATGACACGGGTACCCCCACGGTTGGTCGCGTGTGGTAGTGGGGTAAAGTGTGGGCACTCCCATCTCTTCCAAGACGTTTGTTCAGTGTGGAAGAGTAGGCCAAATACCCTATAGAGGGGCTCTTCAGAGCTCCATCTTGTGGAGTCCCTTCCGTCAGCAGTGGCGTGAGAAGGCAATTGCAGGGGCTTGCACTTTTACCTACACAGCGTTATTAAAAACTGAACAGTATTTACAAAAGCGATCGGTTGTGACAATTTAATTGCACAGGTCCAATGTGTGCTCGTTTAACAACTACGATAACAAGGCAACGTGTGTGTGTACAGTACTGAATAATGTTTTAACAAACTGGAACCATGTAGAGCCTCTGAACTGCTTTTCAGACTGAATGAATGCATATGACCTCCCGCACCGTCTTATTCAATGTGGTATGTGTTTGTTGTTGTTCAATGTGGCATGTATTTGTTGTGAGTGTCAGAATGGACGAGACAAAGGATAGTGATATTCATATTCTTGGGTCTTTTGGTAAAGTCACGTAGATAGGTTGAAACAAAATAACAATAAAAAAAAACTACGACGTTTCGATTGTAACACAAGCAATCGTCATCAGGAGAAAAAAAGCAGGAAAGCTTCTGAGGCAGGATCTTTTAAAGGTTTGAAATGGGTGTAGCCCAAGGGTCATAAGCGAAGTGGGCGGGGCTAGTGATGTTAATGTAGTGATATTAACCATGAGGTTTTTGGGGGTTAGATTGCGTAAATATAAATGTGTCGTTAAACCCGCCACCACCCGACACAGCCAATTAGTAAGGTTTGTCACATAAACAAAACATACCGAGTCGTTACTAGCACATCGCACCGGTGTGTTGGAGAGTAAATCCTGTTTTACAATTTGAGTACGACGTTTCACCAGTAATTACAACAAGCATCATCAGGCGCCTGCCAGATTTGTGGAGAAATCCTCCTGTTTACTTCCTAAATAGAGGTGTAGATGTGATGTCGGTCACTTGGGAGCCCCTCAGGTGCGAAGGTCAGAGAGGGGTGATAATGAATGCATATAAATTACAATGAGTACCCATTACCGGTTGGGTTATTCAGATATTGACGTGTCAAGAGATCGAGGGCATTACGGGGGAGAACAAAAATACCCAGTAGGCCACTCGACCAGTCCACCCACTCGCAGGAATGCAAACTCAACACATTGTTTCGTGATACTGCGTTGGCAGTGGCCCACAATTAGCGAAACAATTCAACACATTTGTCAATTATGCTATTGTACACCCCCCCCCCTTTCAAGCAGTGGTTATTGACGAATGTGTTGAAGAGTTGTGTTTTGTGATACAATATACAACTTTAGGTTGGGGCTTTTTTTATTTACATAACGTTTATGGTAGCGACTGGAATTTCCCTTGTCGAACACATCTCACACGTCAGTCAGGTGGAGACGAAGCCTCGTGGTCACGATTCTCAGTTCAAAAGGGCTTATCTTGTAAATCCCAGACGTATTATTTCCGGCAGAGTTTCCCCAAATTCCACTCCTCGCGACGCGCAGGCACGCTCCGGTCTGGCCGCGTTCGCAAATGTGACCCCACGTGCCGCTCTAAGCAATTAACGCTAACCTGCATTGATCCGATTTAAATTAAGATTGATATATCGGTGTGTGCACACACACACACCTGTTTCGTATGTGTGTACACGTGTTCCACGTGAAATAGACATTGCTTAGCAAGTCGCGTTTAACAAGCATCGGGCGCGTGCAGCGTGGAACGAGTTAATTTGTATTTCGACGGGGAGTAAATTGGTGTATGTGTGGGACTGGAGTTGGGAAAACTCTGTGCGTTGTGGTATATCTTAACGGAGACGCTTTTCGCTGAATGGCAGAAATATGATCAGGAGCTCCATGCCAACGTTGAGGTCTGCCAACCCCGAGAGGGCTTCAGGAGAGAGTTCGTGTAGTTTTGCTTTGCCTCCTCTGAAAGAAGCACAGTTTGCAGTGGTTTTACTGGTAGGAACCTCCTGTTTACACCATCCCACAGGGGATTATTGCGTCCGTCCGTCCGTCGTGCAGGGAGGGGCTGGGTGGGGAGGGGCTGGGTGGGGAGGGGGGGGATGGGTGGGGAGGGGGGGGATGGGCTGGGTGGGGAGGGGTAAGGGCTGGGTGGGGAGGGGCTGGTCACCCCGTGGTGCCCTTATAAAACTCAACGTTTAACCTACTCACGCCGGCTTGTGCCCGCCCTCACAGTCGGCCATATTTGCGGAATACACCACGCCGCCGTTGACCCTGGCCATTGACCGAGCAACCCAACGTTCCTACCAGCTCCCTCCGCAGGAATGTGTACTCTTTGGTCTTTCGTTTGGTTTGCATAGCAACCACAGTCGCATTGCTGTGGCTCGCCTTTAAATTTTCATTCATGAAGGAGATGTGCGCATCGCCCTGTTGATGTTCTGACGCAGTTTGTGGTTACGCCACCGTTGTCTTCGAGGAAAGTCTTAAGGCAAAGGGTGGTTGGGATGTTTGGGTCTCGAATGAGGTGTTTATGTTGAACGTCGGAGTTGGTGCCCACTCTGTTCGCAAGCGTTTTTGCGGGTACGGGTAGATTCAGGGATGGTGGCAGCATCCTGTCGTGAGTTTGTAGCCTGTTACGTGTTTTAATGTGACCTAAAACGCAACTAATGCTGTCATCTCCGTGAATGGTGCAATGAAAAGAATTGATATACAGTCGATCTAAAGAGTTTAGCTGCTGGTATGGGTCAACTCAGCGCATCATCACTCTATCAACGAAATGAATATAACTTCATGTGGGAACTCAACAGTTCATGGTCTATAAAGAGAATGCCCCCCGCGATAAGAAAGTTACTTTTTAACTACTGGCTGAGGATATAGAGCCCTCTGTATCTCTACATGTACACGCACTGGCGGAGCCAGTGGGGGGTGGGGTGGCACGTGCCCCCCCCCCCCCCCATGATCCGACCGAAATCCCTAATTTATATTGGATAATTGGGGGTTATTAGTAATAAATCGGCATTTTGCGACCCCCACTGCCACTGTCTAGTATATTATTACGTGCCAGAGACTATATGAGATGATAGGACAATAGTCTCAGTCCATAAATGCCAATAAGTAACGTCAAAGCAGTTATAAGTGACTCACAGAATTGTGCGCAGTTGCGTATACAGTCCACGACTTCCCTGAAGGCATTCACCTTCAGCGAGCGCGATGCGGTTCGAATTCGACCCTAGATCGATGTTTACGCTATCACCGCACACGCGTCGAATCAAAAGCAAGGGACAAGTCCTTATCTAACAACTCCTCTATCCCTTTTCATTGCTGGAGGGGTTGCCCCCCTACCTGAAAATCCTGGCTCCGCCATTGCATATACAGCCCATTTTTTGTAAATCCACTGCTGGATGATGATGTGTCCATACTTCCAAGCACAGGTCAGTGCAGGTCGTCAGTACACTGTTCTGCAATGCTCCTTACTGCCGGTAACGCCTTATTTGAGTTTTTTTTGCGACCGATTAAAACACAACGCAGGCTCAAACTTGTTTGGCTTCTGAGATCTGATGAGATCAGGTGTATGTTTCCTCGGTGACTTGGTCATTGGCACAGTGTGCTGTATCAATATTAACTTCGTTAATTACAGTACCGCGCTTAAATTGTCCTTCCTAAAAAATGAAAGAGAAAAGAACACGTGAAAATATAAGCTTTACATGTCATTTCTATATTATCACTTTGGAAAGATGCCTTACACTAGTTTGGGAGCAGTGCTTTCTCTTGATCTATCGATCTGTGAACGTTTTGAGTTTTTGGTTATCATTATACTGTCAGATGGGAAATGTGTAAATGTTCAGTGAGTGTCACATTGCAGCTGTGCAGAAATATTTGTAATGTGTCAAGTCAAGTTTATTGTGTGCTGTCATGTGACCAACTGGCCAGACGCCTTGCGATATCCATCTCAATCCGAATTGTCCCGACTTGCACATGTGAAATGTGTGAGCATCGATATTGCCACCGTAAGATCGTGAGAAGCTTACCAAATACGACGACATGATCAGCATGACTTGAGCAATATGTTCAGTACTCTATGTTGGGCTTAGAATGAATAACCTAACTTTCAGCGAAGCATGTTGAACCTCGTTAGTGCAGTATTTGGGATGGCAAACGACCTGGGATTATCACATGTTTTGAGGTGGCCAATACACCAATGGATTATATTTAAGCGGCACGTTGACTGTCACCCCCTCGTATGAGTGGGGTTTTTTTTTTAATCCAGGTACTCGAGTGTACTTCAACACGCCATTTGTGGGGGTCGCTAGCCCCCGAGATCCCTCCCTCGATAATGCTAACGGCCGGGCTAGCATCATCAATCGCCCCCCCGCTGCTAGGTTCCTCACCCGTGGCGTGGGAACCATCGCCCGAGGATTCCCCTCCCCCGCGGGTCCGCGTAGCCGGCATGGCTAATTACCGAGTAGTATTCTGCCCCTCCCTACTACGATACCTCCCTGTCCTAATCGCGCGCCTGCAACCCACACGGAGCGAACGTACGCACGCCCACACACACACACGCCGCTCCGCGCACTCCAACTCAACTCGCGTTATGATCGCGCACCTGTATCGCACACGGGGTGGTCGCACGCACACACACGCAGCTCCCCACGCGACACCCACTCTTGCGCCGCTCTGCGCCGCGCTGGTCGCTCACGTTACGATCGCGCACCTGGAGTACGCCGATTACGCACGCCGAGAGCTTACGCAAGTAACGAGCACACGCAAGCGGGGCACACGCCGACACGACGACTCGTCCCCTCCCCCACTCGCGCGTGCACGTCAACCCAAATATCGTACAAGGACGATTCTCCTCTCACACGGCTGCGTAGTCACGCCAACACACAAAAGTGCTCTCCCCGGGCGTTAACGCACACACCTCCGTACCCGCACAATCGTACAGAGACCACGGCCTTTATGCATACATCGACCACACACTCGCGAATGCAGTGCACGCTAATACCACGTTCCAAAAACACCCAACAACACGGTTTTGTTACTACGCTCGAGATTTTATTAGCCCTTGCTAACCAACCGAGCCACCCGTGTGTGTGTGCGGGCCCGCAAGGCGCTTCTAACCCACACTCTGGTGCCGTGTAGCCCTCTTCTATGCTGAGCTCTCTGCTAAACCGCTTTCCCACTCGTCCTTACCCCGAACTAACCCTCTCCTACGGACCCTACTCTCCGCTCTGAGGTGTTGTAAGGCGCGCAACACGATACCGTCTGTAGTCCTTGGTGACCTTGCGGCGCTCAGATCGTCCTGCAGACAATCTAGCGGCTCGCCCGATGACTCCTTCGTCGCTGACCCCGTGTCCAAACTCCAGAAGAAGAGAGTTCCCTACTGCCCCTGCGTTTTCTTTTAAACTATTCACATCAAAGGCTAGGCGCCCCCGTCCCGACCGCCTTGGTCTCTCGACCAATCCTGAGCCTAGGATTTCCCGCTCTTTTGCGATCCCGCCGGCCTTTGAACTTTCGACCAATCAGTCGTCCCGGTTCCTGATCCCAGCTATCTGCCTTGCTGACCCGTGTTTGTGTTTGTATGCGTTTCTAACTGCGGGGCTCTCTGAGCTCGCCGTGGTCGTGCGATCTCAAATCCGCCCACGGCGCCGCAGTGTTACTTGGCCTGGGAAGGGTCCTGTCCAATTCCCTGGCCCTGAGAAACCGTGGGGTAACCCCCCTAGGGGGCCCTCGGGTGAAAACTCAGGGTAGGTGACCCGACCACGAGGCCCTACGTGGGTGCGGGTGCGTGTTTATGTGGGGGGGGTGATGGGGGGCAGTGCGGCGGTGGAAGCCGGGCGGCTCCCTGGCTCGGCCGAGCGGCCCCGTCGCTGTGGCACCACATAGCCCCCCGGGGTGCCAGTCCCCGTCCCGGGTTGACTGGAGCACCTCGCCTGGGTTGCCCCCACGAGGTATCGCCGCGGGGTCCGCGGGATTCGCCCGGCCCTTGTGGCTGGCCTCGGGGGTGGCGGCTCCGTCTCCTGGGGCTCCGGCGGTGGTCTCCTCCTCCATTCCAACGGCTCCCCTCGGTCTCTGGCACCTGCGGGCTGGGGAACAAACTCAGAGGCGGTGGGGTTTAAGGGTCGCCGTCCTCGTCGCCCCCGGCCCCGCCCGGGGCCCCTCGGAGCCCGGGGCTCCGTGGGGCCCATATACTGCGCGAGGCCCCCGGGCACGGGGGGTAGGGGGACCCCGGGGTTTCGGGGTACTTGGACGGCGGGGCTCCCCCCCTCGGGGGCTGCTCGCCACGGCTTCAGTCGGCGGATGTTGACCACCATCTCCCGGCCCCTCTCTCCTCCCTGAATCAGCACCGTCCATGGTGAGATCTGCCGTCTCACAATCCAGGGTCCTCGCCAGTAGGTGGTCAGCTTCCCCACCTGTCCGGCACCGACGCGGGGAGTGTACAGCCACACCTCGGAGCCCGCAGTGTAGAAGGGGGGCTCCATACGGGGTCGGGCGCCCTGCTCTTGCCGCTGGTGCGCGGCCTCTCCGTGCGGGTAGGCTCGGCCCCTGGCCCCTCGCAGGGTCTCCAGCAAGTGCTCCACGGGGTGGCTCCCTTCCTCCCGTTGCGGCGGAGGGACACCGAACAGCAGATCTGCGGGCAGGCGAGACTCGCGACCAAACATCATTAGGAACGGGGTCTGTCCTGTAGATGTGTGAACGGCGGTGGTGTAGGCGAACAGGGCATAGGGGAGGTGTTCGTCCCAGTCCTGTTGATTCGCGGCCGCCATGCGTTTAAGCTTCCCGGCCAGAGTCTGGTTCATCCTCTCTACCATCCCGTTCGCCTGGGGGTGATATGCCGTGGTTCGGTCCTTCTGGATCCCGAACTCTCGGCACAGCGCCTGGAATAGTTCGGCCTCGAATTCACTACCCTGGTCGGTAATGACTCGTTCGGGGATCCCGCACTTAAGTACGTAGTTTTCCACGAAGGCCCGGGCCACTACGAGGGCTGTTTTATCCGGGATAGCCACCGCCACGGGGTAGCGGGTGAAGTACTCCACCGCTACAAGAATATATCGGTTGCCCCGGTGGGATCGTGGAAAGGGCCCTTGCAGGTCGATTCCGACCAACTGATTCGTCCGACTGACTCGGAACGGCCTCAGGGGTACCTGGTACCTCGCCGGCTTTTGCCCACACTGCTGACAGGCCCGGCAGCCCTGCACCCAGGCGGCCACATCTTGCGCCAATTTAGGCCAGAGATACTGGCGACGCAGAGTCTCCCGGGTGCGCCGTTCCCCATCATGGCCCCCGAGCGGGTGGTCGTGTACCAGTCGTAGCAGCTGGGGTCGCACCTGGGCAGGAACACAGATACACCCCGGCTGGCCGGCCTCGGTTAACTCCCGTACCACTCCGTTCTGTACACACAACCGGGCATACAAACCGCTCCAGGGTCCTGGTAGGGCGCTCTTTTCCTCCCGCAGTGCCGCCTCCACTGCCGCCAGATCCGGATCTCGCTGCTGGGTCTGTCTCAGCTGCTCGTCGTTTAGGCCCGGGAAGGCACAGCCGACGTCCTCCTGGATCCGTCCGATCGGGTCCCGAGCCGCGGGTCCCGCGCTTGCCGGGCGGTCGACGGGATCCTCAGTGCCACCTGCGAGGGTCTCTGTGGCGCACACTGCACTCTCTCTCGGGGGGGGGAGTTTAGTTTCCGCGCGCTCCTTGGGTTCTGCTGCCTGGCGGCAGCGTCCCCCCGTGAAGCACGGGCAGGCGTCTCCCTCCCTCGTCTCAGCGCGCACCGCGGGCCGTCTTGACAAGGCGTCCGCGTTCGCGTGTGTCCGCCCCGCTCGGTACTCGATCTGCAGGTTGTACTCCTGCAGCTGCGCCAGCCATCGAGCCATCTGCCCCCGCGGTTCCTTGAATGTAAGGAGGAACTGCAGTGCATAATGATCGGTGCGCACACGACATTTCCTGCCGTACAAGTACGGTCGGAACTGTTTACACGCGAAAATTACAGCATACAGTTCCTGACGGGTTACACAATAGTTCAGTTCGGCCCCGCTCAGGGTCCGACTGGCGTACGCGATGACCCGCTCCGTCCCACCCTGCACTTGCGACAGCACCGCGCCCAGCCCACTGCTGCAGGCGTCAGTGTCCAAAATAAAATCGGTGGTGAAATCTGGGAAAGCCAAGGTGGGGGTGTGGGTGAGGTGGTCTTTGAGTGTGGTGAAAGCCGTCTGGCAGGCCTCCGACCACTGATAGGGGTTCTTAGGGGAGGTGAGTTGGGTGAGGGGGCGTGCAATCTCACTGAATCCCTTTACAAATCGACGGTAATAAGTGGCGAGTCCCAAGAATGACCTGATCTCCGTCAGGTTCCTCGGCCGCGGCCAATCCACTACGGCACGCACCTTCTCGGGATCGGTGCTCACCCCTGCCTCGCTGACTCGGTGTCCGAGGTACCCCACCTCGCGTTGCGCAATGTAACACTTGCGTGGCTTGAGCTTGAGATGGGCTGCTCGCAGTCGCTGGAATACTTCCCGCAGCCTGGACCAGTGTTCGGACAGCGACCTACTGAACACTATTACGTCGTCCAGGTAAATCAGGCACTGTTCCCACTGCAAGCCCCGCATCACCAACTCCATCAACCGCTGGAACGTCGCGGGCGCGTTAGTGAGTCCGAACGGCAACACTCGAAACTCAAACAGGCCCA
Organism: Lampetra fluviatilis; assembly: GCF_964198595.1. Lineage (NCBI taxonomy): Eukaryota > Metazoa > Chordata > Hyperoartia > Petromyzontiformes > Petromyzontidae > Lampetra > Lampetra fluviatilis. Next base: position 12,546,117 of record NC_136280.1, read on the forward strand.
TCGGGGTGGTGAATGCTGTTTTTGGCCGATCCTCCTCCGTCATCTCCACCTGCCAGTAACCGGACGCCAGATCGAGGGTGGAAAAATACCGCGCTCCTGCGAGACTGTCGAAGGTGTCGTCGATGCGTGGGATGGGAAAAGCGTCGCCGAGGGTGACTGCGTTCAATTTTCGGTAATCAACGCAGAACCGAGTCGATCCGTCCTTTTTCGTTACCAGTACCACCGGGGCAGACCAAGGGCTCGCGGAGGGCTGGATTATGTTATTGCGTAGCATATCCGTGACTGCCTCTTTGATCTGGGTCCGTTCAGGCGCGCCCACTCGGTATGCGGGGAGTTTGATGGGTCGGGCTGCACCTGTGTCAATTTGGTGCTTGACCAGGTCGGTCCGGCCCACGTCCGAATCGTGCTCACTGAACACGTCGGCGTACTCCCGCAATAACCCGCGCAGCTGATCGGCCTCCCCCTTAGGTAAGGCTGCCCAAGGCACATGTAACGCATCCTGCAGGGGAACAATCTCGGCTCGGGGGGTCGGGCCGACCCGCCAGGCCAGATCCTGGCTGTCCTCGGGGCGGCCAGGGTCCTCCGCCCAGAGTGCGAACACCGAGTCGTTCGAGTGGCGAGCATGCAGGGGGTGTACGGTGGCTACCGGGGTGCGTCGTCGTATCATTGCCGGGGTACTGTGTGGGTTAAACACACGTATAAACAGCCGGCCCCCATCTGCGTTTACCAGTGTGGCTGACCCTACCACCCCGTATCGCGATGCCAACTCCGGGTGAGGAGTCAGCATTACCTCGCCCGATGGTCGGTGGGTTGGGTCGGTGGAGAGGGTTGCCACTGGCACCAGCATCTCGGCGAGAGGCCCGATGGTGACGGCCGACACCAGCGTAGCGGCCACAGGTGCGAAGCGGGGGCGCGTTGGTTCTCGTCCCAGGAACGGTATCCGCTCGCCGTTGCTCTCCATGGTGGCGCATCGCTGGCGGGGTTGCACGTTGAGTCCCAGCCGTTCTAAGAGGTCGGTACCTGCGATACACTCGTGACACAACGCACTCGACACGTAGAACTCCTGGGTGCACACCTGACTGCCTATGCGGACCTCTAGGGTGGCTCTCCCCAGCAGCCCCATTCCGGCTCCGCTCGCCGTGTGCAGCGCGCGGTCCGGTGCCTGCAGGTGACGCACGTCGACCCCGATCGCGCTGCAGTGCGCTGCGCTCACGAGCGAGGCCACCGCCCCCGTGTCCAGCAGAATTCGGGTACGCACTCCGTTTACCTCCCCTTCCACCAGCGACGTGGCCCCCGTGATCCCCGCCACCAGCTCCCGTAGCCAGTCGCCAGGAGTCACCGTTTCCGTGGGCGTTGTTGTTGGAACCTGTGTGGAGATCACTCGCTCGCCATTATTACCGTCTTTTTGCATCGGGACCGCTTCGAATGCACCCCCAGATGGTCCACTCTCTAGGGGGCGTTGGGGTTTAACCCCGGCGCGTTTCTAGCGCGGGCGATCTGCGGACAGTCTCTCACGAGATGCCCTCGCCGGTCACACAGGTAACACGCACGGGGGGCCGTCCCGTAGGAGCCCCCCCGTCCGTTCCCTATCCCCCCTCCGGCACGCCGCTGCCCCGACTCTGCCTCCAGTCGAGCCACTCTCCCAGTTAATCCTCCTACCTCGGCCTGGACCGTCTCTACCATTGTCTCCAGCGCAGTCATGTGTGCCCGTACTTGGGTTACCTTGTTGTCTACTTGGGTTACCCTGTCACCTACCTGGGTTACCTGGCCGGAGACATCCTTTATACCCGTTTGTATACCGGCAACCCATCCCGGGGTTGTCTCGCGGGACACTGGAGGTTCTCTTTCCCGGCCCCTTACCGTCCTCGCGAGCTCCTGTTCCTCCTCCTCGTCTTCCGAGAGCAGGCTCGCAATGGCGCGCTCTCGTCCCAGCCCCCGGAGCTGCGCGCGTTCGCTGTGAATTCTTTCACACTTACGTGCGCGCTCGACAAGGGTGTTAAAGGGAAGACGTGGGCAGCTCATGTCTGGCTGCCACCACGCCGTGCGAGACAGGTACCGCTGGATTTTCTCGGCAGCCAGTTCCTCAATAACCTCAGTTGCGTACCCCGGGCGTGCGATCTTTGTTAACTCGCGCACATCCTCGGCGTAATCACGGAGATCTTCGCCAGGTTGGCGACGGCGCGCCTCTAAGGCCGATTTTGCTTCCTCCTCGTCACGCGTGCCAAAACGCTGATCGAGTCGGCGCATCAGCTCCTCTAGCTGTGTCTGTGCGCTCGCGGGTAACGCTTCTACAAAATCGGCTGCCCGCCCATCAAGATTCATATTAAGTTGACGTACTGCCTGCGCGTCCGTCCATCCATTAATTTCCTTGGCCCCTAAGAGATTGCGGGCGAATGCCTTCCACGAAGGGGCCCCCCGGCCGGTAAATATCAGTCTTATTTTAGCGTGAGGTAACGCGGGGGTCCGTACCGCTTCCGACACCAATTTGTGGGGGTCGCTAGCCCCCGAGATCCCTCCCTCGATAATGCTAACGGCCGGGCTAGCATCATCAATCGCCCCCCCGCTGCTAGGTTCCTCACCCGTGGCGTGGGAACCATCGCCCGAGGATTCCCCTCCCCCGCGGGTCCGCGTAGCCGGCATGGCTAATTACCGAGTAGTATTCTGCCCCTCCCTACTACGATACCTCCCTGTCCTAATCGCGCGCCTGCAACCCACACGGAGCGAACGTACGCACGCCCACACACACACACGCCGCTCCGCGCACTCCAACTCAACTCGCGTTATGATCGCGCACCTGTATCGCACACGGGGTGGTCGCACGCACACACACGCAGCTCCCCACGCGACACCCACTCTTGCGCCGCTCTGCGCCGCGCTGGTCGCTCACGTTACGATCGCGCACCTGGAGTACGCCGATTACGCACGCCGAGAGCTTACGCAAGTAACGAGCACACGCAAGCGGGGCACACGCCGACACGACGACTCGTCCCCTCCCCCACTCGCGCGTGCACGTCAACCCAAATATCGTACAAGGACGATTCTCCTCTCACACGGCTGCGTAGTCACGCCAACACACAAAAGTGCTCTCCCCGGGCGTTAACGCACACACCTCCGTACCCGCACAATCGTACAGAGACCACGGCCTTTATGCATACATCGACCACACACTCGCGAATGCAGTGCACGCTAATACCACGTTCCAAAAACACCCAACAACACGGTTTTGTTACTACGCTCGAGATTTTATTAGCCCTTGCTAACCAACCGAGCCACCCGTGTGTGTGTGCGGGCCCGCAAGGCGCTTCTAACCCACACTCTGGTGCCGTGTAGCCCTCTTCTATGCTGAGCTCTCTGCTAAACCGCTTTCCCACTCGTCCTTACCCCGAACTAACCCTCTCCTACGGACCCTACTCTCCGCTCTGAGGTGTTGTAAGGCGCGCAACACGATACCGTCTGTAGTCCTTGGTGACCTTGCGGCGCTCAGATCGTCCTGCAGACAATCTAGCGGCTCGCCCGATGACTCCTTCGTCGCTGACCCCGTGTCCAAACTCCAGAAGAAGAGAGTTCCCTACTGCCCCTGCGTTTTCTTTTAAACTATTCACATCAAAGGCTAGGCGCCCCCGTCCCGACCGCCTTGGTCTCTCGACCAATCCTGAGCCTAGGATTTCCCGCTCTTTTGCGATCCCGCCGGCCTTTGAACTTTCGACCAATCAGTCGTCCCGGTTCCTGATCCCAGCTATCTGCCTTGCTGACCCGTGTTTGTGTTTGTATGCGTTTCTAACTGCGGGGCTCTCTGAGCTCGCCGTGGTCGTGCGATCTCAAATCCGCCCACGGCGCCGCAGTGTTACTTGGCCTGGGAAGGGTCCTGTCCAATTCCCTGGCCCTGAGAAACCGTGGGGTAACCCCCCTAGGGGGCCCTCGGGTGAAAACTCAGGGTAGGTGACCCGACCACGAGGCCCTACGTGGGTGCGGGTGCGTGTTTATGTGGGGGGGGTGATGGGGGGCAGTGCGGCGGTGGAAGCCGGGCGGCTCCCTGGCTCGGCCGAGCGGCCCCGTCGCTGTGGCACCACACATTCATTCATGGAATTAGCCAAACATACATATGCATAACTTTCCAAAAAAGTGTCTTTAGATTCAGTGATACTTTCCTGGATAAACGAAAATAAAAATTATTGGCTTGATTCATTTTCATCTCCAACTCTGAAGAAAGCTCATAAAAACACAACGATGCTCTTTTGAATACAAGATATTAAGTCGTAAATTGTGTATTAGGGTCTTTCAATGTTAACCTGCACATGTATGGATAATATTAGAATGATGACAGATTGTTGAAATTGTATGGAGTGGTAATAACAACACCTGGTACCGCAAGTGTGAAGTGATGTCTTCTTAAAATATGGTGGCGAACCGTGTGCAGTGCACTGTGGAAAAGTATTGTGAAATGAAAGCTTCTGGTGAAGGATAACATCACAATGGCTAAAATGTACAGGACGTTAACTGCCCAGTTCAGTGATGCGTCTCTCAAACAGAAGTCTGAGTGGTGCAAAGGGTTTAAATACGGAAATGATTCAACTACTGGTTATGAATATAGCAGGGAAATAACTAAAACACTGCAAAAGAAATACGCAGACAATGTATCTTTCACACATCTGTCTCTCTGCGTAAACATTCTAGTATTTCTTACAAAATCCATTAGCCCCACATCTTTCTGGGAGTACATCATTTCAGCAGCATTGTTTCAAGATAAGCAAGCTCTTGACCGGTTTTGACATTCACTGTCTCATCAGCAGTCAAGCTTGCTTGAATTAATGATGGTGAACTACCAATCTTAGTGGCGAGGATCCTCTCTTTATATAGGTCATAGTTCAATGAAAACTGTGATAATACTTTACTCAAAATAACAATTAGCGCCGTTGCTGATAATATAACTGAATAAATAAGCAGAAAATGTCTCCTTCACATATCCATCTCTCCAACCCATCAGCCGTACTGGCTAAATGGGTTGTGCAGCTGATGTGTTGTGTAGGAAATCCTTTTTTTTTCATATTGTTTTGCGTGGAGATATGGAAACCGTGAAGGAGACATACATGATGCTCATTTATGTTATTTGTATTCTCCCCCATTACGCTCATTAATATTCTGAAAAATAGAGTGTCACTTATTTTATTTCGAATTTTAGAGAACTAAACGTTAGTGAGTGGGAAGTCGCGATAACGTTTTTTCAGTGAATTGGCGTAAAAGGAAGTGCGCCCCCTCCCTCCCACAAAAGGATACATATGTAGCCTCGTAGTGGTTTAAACAATGCGAATTCGACCGTTTGCAAGTGTTTGACAGATTAGATTCCAGGTATTAGTCGTGCATTTTTTTTACAGGCTAACTGTATATGAATTGGATATACATATCCAAAGCTGCATGCGAATACTAGAGTAGCAGTTTTACTGCCCATTCAAATTAATTTGTTTCACGCTGCACGCACCCGATAGTTGGTATACAAACACTTGAACAACAGTTTTAACGCTAATTGCAGAAGTGTCAGTTCCCTAGAATTCACGGGGTGAGTTACCATCTGTGTCCACTTGTTTTGATTGGAGTTATTATCAGCAGTCTTTAAAAAAAAATCCATGGCATCATTTGCAAGTGTAGGTCATTGTGTGATGATGCCATGACCCAAAATTTGAAAGAGACGCATGATACAGGAATCCAAAAACAATAATTTTAAATAAAACATTCGAAGCCAATGTGGGTAAGAGTGGTGTAGGGGTTGTGGTAAAGCGCTATCTAAACTGATTGTGATTCCTGAACATAACCAACATCAATGGAGTGTGATGTCTGCCCTGATTTTGTGCCTCCCCCCGTTTCACCAACCCACACTAACCAGAGTGGTGAATTACGGAAAATCCCCCATTCAGTCGTGGACTCGTTGTTAGTAAATATAATTTTAGTATTTAAGTCACCCTTGCTTTCTGTGCTCACCAAGTTTAATAACCAACAACACATTTCCATCTACAGATCGAGCGTGCCGCGGTAATAAGGCTGGGAACATGCAGGAAAAGGAATGAAAACCCTGGTTGCCACAATGTGCCGATACTTCAATCTTCTCCATCTCCATATATATAAAAGGCAAAGTTGTTATTATGTGTGTCTGTTCAAAATGTTTAGCGTACTTCCAGACATGCAACAAACTTGAAATTTGCCATGTGGGTACTTTCCAGACTGTACACGATGCAAACATTATTAAAATACACTTTAGTTTTGGGGGGGGGGAGCTCAATAATGATTTTTTTTGCACGGCAAGTGAGCTGTGACGTCACATCGGTCACGTGACCCGCGCACGTGGAAGCGTAACGCATTATAGTGTAGTGGTTAACACGCCTCGCTACGAACGCGGCGACCCGAGTTCGATTCCCGATCACGGCCACCACCGGTGACGATTATTTTAACCGGTCCTGGGCCTCCCCTAGGTCGACTCAGCTTCAAACGAGTAACTGCTGTGGTGTGTGAACATCGCCACTGGGGAGACAAAGGCGGCTGGGCGTGGTGGATCCAAGTCCTGGGCGAAGCCGGGGCAGTACAGCTAGTGATTTATATATAACGAAATACCCGCAATACTCTTATCGTGTCTTTTTAAAATATTGTTATATCATGGTTATTGTTGCTTTTTTTTTCTTTCATGTATTATTTCCTGGCATTATTTCTGAAATAATAAAGTCAATGATCGAATTTGTAAATAAATCTACATTCCCCATAAACGAGGTTCTTTGCTAAATGTGTTTCACAGTAATTAATGGCATGAAAATTACGTTTTCCTCATTTTAGTAGATTATTTAATAAGTCAATTATTTTGTGTAACAGACAGCATTTGTGCTATAAGCATTATATAGTATACAGTTGCTACTATAAAAGTATTGTGGCAGACTTTGAGTGAAGTGCGTTGAATAAATGTTACGTAATTTGTCTTCATACTCAAAGTACAGAAAATCAAAGAAAACATAAACAATTAAACGAAACTATTTGGATTTTATCAGGTAAGGCCCACTGAGCTATGTAGCTCCACATTTGTCTGCTATAAATTCCCATATGATAAGCCACTTTGATAAAAAAAAATATATAAAAAAAATCACGACGTTTCGGAGGCAACACAAGTCTCCGTCATCAGGTGGGACCGTCACAGCCAGATTTGCTGTGACGGTGATGACAGAGACTTGTGTTGCCTCCGAAACGTCGTGATTTTATTATTTTATTTTTATTAATTTCATTTTTTACCTACGTGACTTTACCGAAAAAACTAAGAGTATGAATCCTTGCAGTCACGAAAGCTTCAAATCTAGAATAAGCCACTTTGTTGAGCTATCATTTGTGGCCAGATCGCTTCTAAAAAAATAGTTATATAACTCAGTGGGCCTTACGTGATGAAATAATATAGCTGTTAGTTATAGTATAGTAAGTACTTCACGCTGACCAGTGCGAGTTGATGAGAGGGGGGCAAAATATTGCGTCGCAGATCGGTGTTGAATGTCTTACGGGCTTTAATCCCCATGTGATCCTTCATTTCCACTTCCCAGATGTAAAATGTTAGGTGAGATTCATCTTCAAAAGCCATCTGCTATCTGAATGACTCAGCCGCAAATCTCGTTGGTTTACCAAGAGAAGAGAGACTTCCTAATCAGATAAATCGTTGCATTCGTGGAAAAAAACATTGCACAATGGAAGTCCTTTCTTTCCCCTTCCAGTTTCTCTATGACCGGTCACTTAACCTGTAGTGGCATGCCCATGATGGTTACTCGCACGTGTCTCTCACTAAATGGATTATCGTCCCTGCGACATGTTTGTTTTTGAAAGAAATAAACAATCCCACGTGTACCTCATCGCAAGAAGGGCCCGGCTTTTATTCCTAGCTCAGGCATCTCTCTGTGTAGAATGTGTAGGCTCTTCACCTGTTCTGCATACGATTCTTCTGGATTTCCCCATAACATTTACAACATAATAAAAATAAAACATAATAAAATAAAATTCTCACGACGTATCGGCCACAACGCAAGCAGTCGTCATCAGGTGAAGAACAGGGCTGTCGGAAAGACAGCGTCCGAATGAACACCACCAAGCTTGGCAGCGTATATTTAAGCTTAGAGTCGCGGCATTAAATATACGCTGCCAAGCTTGGTGGTGTTCATTCGGACGCTGTCTTTCCGACAGCCCTGTTCTTCACCTGAGGACGGCTGCTTGCGTTGTGGCCGAAACATCGTGAGAATTGTATTTTATTATGTTTTATTTTTATTATTTTATTATTTCCCTTCCACGTGACTTTACCGAAAGATCCAAGAAGATGAATCCCTGCAGTCACGAAAGCTTTAAATCGAAATTTACAACATAAGTGGTGTGAGCCATTCATCCCAATGCTGACAAATGATTGGGATTACACACAGCAACATCACCCCCGACTGCGAAATCTTTGCAGGACCCTGCTGAAAAAAGAGTTGAGACACCAGTAAGGCTTTTCTGGATAAAGAATAATAATTATAATAATAAAAGAGCTATTGTTGGTAGTGTTCTACATCCGCTCCCCTCTAGAGCCAGTAGTGTAAATACCACAATTTTTTTTCACCTACGTGACTTTACCGAAAGAACCAAAGGGTATAGATCCTTGCAGTCACGACAACTTCAAATTTAGAATGGAGAAAGGCTGACAAAGAGCGACACAGGCCATCACAAAAAGAGACGGACATGGGGAGAGAGGCGATACGGACACAGATCAACAGTGACGCAAATGATGTATCTAATATTTGGATCTTGGAAGCCAAAATAAGCAGATTTGAGCCTGCCTAGAGTAGAGACCGGTGAAAAAGATGACCATGCGTAAAGCAAGTGTTTGTAGGCTGCGTAACGGTAGATTACGGAGTGCATTAAGTTCCCTAGCTTTCTGGACCTGCAAACCATGAGCAACCATACAAAAAATGTGACCGTCACGCGTTACAAAAGGTAGGGGGGTAAACGTCATACAGCATCTCCAACCACGGGTTGGGAACCACTAAGTCGTGGCCATGTGTGAATCTCACAATCCCCACTTGATCTGTGAAGTGGCCAGGAGATGGGAATACAGCTGGTGGATTGGATCCATCGGTGCGGAGCTATGAGCGTTAACTTCACGCGTGCGTACAGAGAAGCATGGCATGTTGTGACTTGCAGTAGTGCGGGGGGGGGGTGAACTTAATATGGATGAGAGAAAAGTGCGTGTCATATTAAAGTGACCGCGTTATCTATTTGTTTATGTACCAGCCGTTTCACCACATCGTGTAATTTTCAAAGCCAGAATGGCTGCGTTACTGGCTGTGTGACCTCGTCGTTGAAGGGGATTTCCAGAAAACAAAACATTAAAGGACAGAGGGAGGGCTCTGAGATGGAGGAAGCGCATTTTTTGTTCACGCGGTACGATTCACACACCCGTACGCACACACGCGCACACCTTTAAAATATTTCACATCTTTCCGGCTTGCCGGGCGGTCACTTGAGTTAGTCCCAACACGACGTTTCTGACACCGGGAAGTTGTTCACAAAGACTGAATTCTCATCATCAGCAAAGCAGCACTTATTGCCCCTATTTGTTTAGGGGCACCTTTAACTGGAGTCAATGTTCACTCTGCGCACGTGAAAGGGCCATGTTGAATGTAGATACGCTGTACGCGTAAAAAAGTTAAGTGATTGTCGCTGCCTTCACGAAGCCGTTGTTGTTGAGGGTGTGAAAAAAAGGTAACAACTCAAGTGACACTTTGGACAACTGAAGATGTTTTACCGATTAAAGACCTGGGAGCCCTGGGCTCGTAAGATAGTTGTTCGAACATGCGGCCCTCTGCTCCTGCTGCTGCTGATAACACCGCCACAGTGCTTCGTTGAAGGTGAGATAATAAGCACACACATGAGCTGTGACACAGTACCGCATTCTGTCTAAATGACCTCGAATGCTCAGCGGGGTTTGAGCCTGGATAGTGTTGGGATGGGCGGCCAACATGAGCCAACAAGGTTGGTATAGACCAGGGGTCGGCACCCTGCGGTTTCAGAGCAGCATGCGGCTCTTTAAGGACTTCTTCGTGACGGTGTTTATTATTAAGAACCACCGTATAGGATTTACATGCACTGAAATATTGAGGAGTTTGTTTTTTGTTTGTTACCGAATTAAAAAAAAGTCTCCTTGTTATTTTGGTTGCCGACCCCTGACCATGAAAGTCTAGTTGACCATGGAAGTCCAGTTTACCATGGAAGTCCAGTTGACCATGGAAGTCCAGTTTACCATGGGAGTCCAGTTTACCATGGAAGTCCAGTTTACCATGGAAGTCAAATTTACCTTGGGAGTCCAGTTTACCATGGAAGTCCAGTTTACCATGGAAGTAAAGTTTACCTTGGGAGTCCAGTTTACCATGGAAGTCCAGTTTACCATGGGAGTCCAATTTACCATGGGAGTCCAGTTTACTATGGAAGTCCAGTTTACCATGGAAGTCAAATTTACCTTGGGAGTCCAGTTTACCATGGAAGTCCAGTTTACCTTGGGAGTCCAGTTTACCATGGAAGTCCAGTTTACCTTGGGAGTCCAGTTTACCATGGAAGTCCAGTTTACCATGGAAGTCCAGTTTACCACGGGCAGGGGGTCGGTCGCAACCTGTGGTTCTGGAGCGCTTGCGGCTCTTAAGGGCTGCTTCGTGACGTATTGTATTCAGGACGAACAGTCTTGTGTTCACATGAAATGCTGAGTTTTTTTTTACCGAATTGTGGACATCAGAGGGCAGAGCAGCAACATCCACTGTTGTACTGCACTTCTATGCTCCCCGCCTTCACCAACCCGCACTGCCCAGCGTTATGAAGTATGGCCAATTAATCATCAAAGCCCACATGTCGGGGGGGGGGTCATATTTTGACAGATTTTTGCGTACGTACTAAATGGATAGCCCCTTAGCAAAGGAACAATTGATCCTATCCGTAGCCATCACTAACCAGCGGCATTAAATTTCTTCTCCAGTGCTGGATGTGCATTCCAACCCGCCGACGGTCATTTCATCTTGCGGTATTATTCTGTTCGGTGGGTTTTTATGAAGCTAATTTTATCCTGGCATTTCCAACTGCATTCTTCACAGCCGACTTTCTGCATTCAGCAATGTGTTCCATTCAAATACAAATGGGGTCATTAAACGTGACCGTAACTAAAATATGTAAATCATAAGGCAACTGGATAAACTTGACCATCTGTGAAACAAATAAAATAAATTGAAACTCAAACCAACAAATTATCGCAGCCCAAAAATCGAAAAAGTTTTCACAACGCACAAAAAGTTCACTTTGGGTACAAAAAGCTCTCGGCCTTATGTCTTATTTAAAAAAACCCACCAGTACCTGAAAAACTGCATTCTGGTTATTTTGTCTTCAGTCACCATCGATACATTGAGCAATGTGATTCACCAACTGGCAGCAGTGAGACAAGAGACAGCTGTAGACCAGTTTTGTACTCATCAGGACTCGTCAGTACAGTCACCGATGCTCACTGCTGCTGAGGCTGCCGCTGGAAGCCTCATATATGTTAACAAGATGACCACAATGCAGTTCTCAGGAACTGGTGGATTTGTGTATTGCATAAAGTACACGCAGTGCAAGTTTGTGTGTGTGTTGTTAGAACATTACCATTCATGCATGTATTTGTTGGTAAAAATTTATAACAGCATTATTATGGGGAGTGAGGATTGGAATTTGGGAAATCCTCGACCAGGGTTCAATCGGTGGCTCGCGGCCCATACATGGCCCAGAAACACTTGTGGAGTGCCAGGCCAAAAAGTGATACAAGTTAGTGAAGAAAGAAATAAACAAGCGATAGAGAAAAGTGAGTTGTCGACAAGAGATAACGATTAGTGTGATGAAAGTGTCCAACAGGAGGGAGATGATAGCCATGGACGCAAAAGGTTCACAGAAGTGATCATACAGTTACTGAAGGCGACCGGAATAAAAAAATATTCTAGACAAATAAAGACCTTAATCTGTATCTATGTCTCAAAAAGGTGTAGAGTACTTCCAGACAAGGTAAAAAGCTGAAATTTTGTACATAAGTAGCTTTTAGGACAAAAATAACAGGACAAAATCTGAACTTCCGAGATTTTTCATTTCAAGGCCGTCAAATCACGATTTTAAGTGCCCCATGAACATGTTTGTGCGTGTCATTCAGGAACCGTTCAAAATATATGATCGTGTTTTTTTTCGTTTGACAGAGCGTTAAACAGCAAATAAGATGTGAGCGAGAACCATTCTATCTTTTATTGTTTTTGAGATATTCAGGATTCAAGCGGTTTTTAACAAAAAAATATAGATTTCATGATGTTCAAATCTGAATTATTCGAAAACGGTAAAAGATAGGGCTTCCCCTCAGAGTATTAGTTTCATTCGTTTGTGTTCTTTCTAATAAAAAAAAGAATAGAATCTTTGAATTGAGTTGTTTTTGCGGAAAAATACACATTTTTTGAGTATTTGTTAGTGTCTGATCGTAGATAAAAATTGTAAAAATTGAGACTAATTATTATATTTATTGAAAACTCTTGCTTGGTGAAGACAGGCTTTATGAACTAGTGATTAAATAACTGGTGGACGACCGCGGGTTGGAGTGCTTCTGGAAAGTGGAAATTGATCAAGAAAGAATCGGTCATTCATAAATTATAATAAAATGCTGTGTGGCTTTTATAAGCAAATTGTGCAATGGTGACATTATTAACATGTTGCCATCTGACCGTTGGTATATGATTTGGTCACATGTACCCTGTCCATGTTGGAGTGGCTGGGGTTATTCTTTTTTTGCCCGGGGATACATCACGTTTTAAAACCTTGTGAACAGTATCGCTTCGAAGAAAGGTAGTGATGGATGGATAGTGCTGGAGGAGAGTGTGTATTCATAATTAATTCGATGACCCCTTTGTGTTTTTTTTCCAGGTGGCTCATTTCAAGTTTTTGTGGAAGATACCGTTGTTGCACCATCGGGTACAGATTTGAAAATAATATGTAGGGCGAATGTTGATGTAGAAAAAGCAGCTCTTCAGTGGTACATTGTAAGTACGCTCCAACTTTTCCCACATTCTTCTTGGTTCTTTCGGTACAGTCACGTAGAAGGGGGAGACAGCGTCTTTCAGACAGCGTCTTTCAGACGCTGTCTCCCCGACAGACCTGGTCTTCACCTGAGGACGGCTGCTTGCGTTGTGGCCGAAACGTCGTGAGAATTATTTTATTATGTTTTATTTTTATTATTTTATTACTTCCCTTCTACGTGACTTTACCAAAAGAACCAAGAAGATGAATCCCTGCAGTCACGAAAGCTTTAAATCGAAATTTTCCCAAATTATAATAATTCTTCTGAGTTGTAAATGTGACTGTGGCGTATACATTTGCAGACGAGTGAATGGATATGAGGATAACTCGTCAACATATATCAGGACACTCAGGTTTTCCCCAGTAAATACAAACATTTTTTATTACAGTGCAATTACTGTATTAAAGATGACCTTACTGATATGAGTGCACCAGATTCCAACTATACTTCAGGCACAGGTGGACATCCAGCTGCTTCATACTCCAGAATTTATATCTGGATGAATAGTAAAACCTAAAAATGAATAGAAGTTGGATATTGTAAACCCACCCATGTACTTATTTGTAAATTAATGTAGTTATTATACGTGACCACGTGAAGTGATTAAATTATCCCAGCATGTGGGTTTTGTATACCTGTGAGATGCCATGAGGTTGGAGGTCAAATGTGAGAGGGTTGTGCACTGTAAATATTAAACACAGCACCGACGCTGTAGGGCAAGGCTCCATGCGCTGTTCTCTCCCAAAGTGTGATTTATTTTTTATACACTTTTGTCCGAATAAATCTCTGCCCTTTTAGCTCTGCTGATTACTTCTTATAATCCCACATTGTTTCCTCTTATCTCATAACATCTCTAGCTTTTTTATCTCCCTGTTCTATATCACACCTCACTGTCACAAGCTCTTATCCACATCGCTCATCTCACAACATCTCTGTTGTTCAGATTTTTTATTCTTTCACACTTACATATAGTTCGTTTACATCTATATTATCACATTTATATCTCTCGTCCATCTCACTAGATGCGTCTTGTTTAATTTATTCTTCTCTGATTCTTACCACACCGATTCACAAACTCTACTGCATTAAATATTTTAAAAAATACTATTTACCATCGACTCCAGCTCTTGCCAGATGCCTGAATTAAGGTATTTAATATTTTCCTGCATGGAAAAAAGTGCTCTTTGATGAATCCCTATTTTGTGGCACTCTGCTAGATGACAGCTGAAGGAAGAAAGAGGGTGTACTACAAGAAAGGACACGTGACCTACCCATCTGATAACCAAGACTACCGCAATCGGCTCTCAATTGTCGATGACTTCTCACTTTTAGTGAGGAATGTAATTCCGCTGGATGAGCGGGAGTTCATCTGCAGCATCACCTTGGGCACAACGGAAGCCAATTCAACCCATGTTAAAATCTTCGGTGCGTGTCGCTGTGCAGTTAATGCGCTGGTTATAACTGAGCCGTGCCGGGCCATGCCAAGCCAGACCAGTGTGGTTCGGGAGGCGCCAGTGTTGTTTTTCTATTGCAGAAGCTGAGCTGTGCCGCCAACGTCACACGCAATGAACAAGTCGAGATGTAGTGTGAATGACGTGCAGAGTGTACTGGCTCACGCGACGTGCAATGTACGTGGAATTAGCCTTTCCCCTGGCGATGTTTGGCCCTGAGTCAGATTCGCATGTTTTTGTGAGGCCAGCGTTATCACGGTTTGGCATGGCAAATAGCCAGTGGAAATCCACCGGTGCCGTGCGGGCCCCGTGCTGCCTCAGTTCGGATGTGACAGTGGAAAGGGGGAATAGACTGTTCTAACATCCAGCCGAATTTGAACAAAATAAAATACATTTTAAATTAATACTGCCTTAAAATAAAAATTAAATAGCTGATATTTTGGGCAGTGGCACTTCTTTATGGCACATAAAGTGGCATTTATCACTGGCAGAGGCCAGTCTCTACAAATGATTCAAACTCACAACCATCTTCACGCATGTTCACACAACACATTTTCGCTATAAACATGATTCTTCCATTAAGAAATACTTTTCTCACAACATGAAATACGTCCGTTATAACGCGGTTTCTGAGCAGTTAATGATGAACTACTTTCTTGAGCTACGCGGCTGAGCGCTATGACACAGTATGCAGAATGATGCGCAGTAACGTGGCGATGTACCCTCAGTTATTTGTCCCGCCATCTCACTGCCTGTGCGTACATCATACCTCGCCAAACTTTATTGTCATCTTATTTATGGGGCAATTGATTTCACTAAATGTTTCGATTTCGATTTAAAGCTTTCGTGACTGCAGGGATTCATCTTCTTGGTTCTTTCGGTAAAGTCACGTAGAAGGGAAGTAATAAAATAATAAAAATAAAACATAATAAAACAATTCTCACGACGTTTCGGCCACAACGCAAGCAGCCATCCTCAGGCGAAGAATGAAACACCCCAAGCTTGGAGCGTATATTTAAGCTGGGTTAGAGGGGGGGGAGGTGGGAAGAAGAGCGCCTAAACAAAATAATTTGCATATCAAGAGGAATTCAGCATATGGAAAATGCGTAGGAGGTGGGCGGGGGGGGTTCCAAATCAATACTATGCCCGTGCATTATGCAGGATTAGCAGCATCAAAGGGGGGGGGGAAGGGGGGGAGCATTAACAAAGGAAAGGAATGTTAATAGTATGTAGCTGTAGTTACTAAACAACCACGTAAAAAACTACAGTATAAACTGCATGACAAACTAAAGTATAAACTACATAGCATCATCAGTAAACTTACTATACTCTACAATAAGCTGAGTTACTAACAGTAAGTAATACATGAAAAATTCTACGTTGTAAAAAATTATATAATATGCTTCCATCTAAACTCTAGACCAATTTCTCGACCATATCAATTCCATACACCCAGCCATCAGATTCACCATGGAAGTCGAAAATGATGGCAAGCTACCCTTTTTGGATGTCCTAATCAAAAGGAGACCTGATGGTTCAATGAGCCACTCTGTCTACAGGAAAGCCACCCACACGGATGCTTATCTAAAACCGGATTCCCACCACCATCCATCCCAGAAGAATTCCCTCATCAAGACTCTATATCATAGAGCCCAATGCATCTCCGACCATGAACACATTTCCAGTGAACTCAAACACGTACGCCAAGCTCTTAAGGCTAATGGTTACTCCGACTACACAATCCGCAAAGCCATCACTCCAACCACCAAGAAGGATCCTGTTGAGGAGCCTTTCAAGACCATCACCTTACCCTACATTGCTGGGGTCACAAAAAAGATCTCCAAAATCCTGATTAAACACAAGATCCAGGTCCGATTCAACACAGTACATAAAATCCGTGATCTGGTACCGTCTGTAAAAGATGTGGTTCCAGACATACAGTACCCTGGTGTCTACAAACTAAGTTGCCTCTGTGGTAGCAGTTACATTGGGGAAACCAAACGACATGTCTCGGACCGCATCCGTGAACATAAAGCTGACCTGAAACACTGTAGGACAAACACCTCAGCCGTGGCAGATCACTGTTACAACTCAGTGGGCTCACATGACATTGACTTCTCCAAGACAGAGGTTCTCTGCAAGCCATCTGGCTATCATGAGAGATTCGTACATGAGGCGATCCACATTTACAAACACAGAGACAATTTTAACCGAGAAGATGGATTCTGGCTTAGCAATCACTGGAAGGACGTAATAAACCATTTTGATACACATTAGGGTGGGTAGAATAATACATAGTGTTATATTAAAAATGTATAAGGTATAGGGTGGTTTATAGCAATACAGTATGTAATTTAATGTTGGTTTTGCCTATGGAAGTATATAGTACGGTATAGACGCGTGTGATGTAAGAGAATAAAGTTTAGATGGAAGCATATTATATAATTTTTTACAACGTAGAATTTTTCATGTATTACTTACTGTTAGTAACTCAGCTTATTGTAGAGTATAGTAAGTTTACTGATGATGCTATGTAGTTTATACTTTAGTTTGTCATGCAGTTTATACTGTAGTTTTTTACGTGGTTGTTTAGTAACTACAGCTACATACTATTAACATTCCTTTCCTTTGTTAATGCTCCCCCCCTTCCCCCCCCCCCTTTGATGCTGCTAATCCTGCATAATGCACGGGCATAGTATTGATTTGGAACCCCCCCCGCCCACCTCCTACGCATTTTCCATATGCTGAATTCCTCTTGATATGCAAATTATTTTGTTTAGGCGCTCTTCTTCCCACCTCCCCCCCCTCTAACCCAGCTTAAATATACGCTCCAAGCTTGGGGTGTTTCATTCTTCGCCTGAGGATGGCTGCTTGCGTTGTGGCCGAAACGTCGTGAGAATTGTTTTATTATGTTTTATTTTTATTATTTTATTACTTCCCTTCACTAAATGTGTTTTTCGCTTAATGCGGCACTTTTCAGGAAAGCATCTACCGCATTAAACGAGGACTTACGCTATGAGTTATATGCTTAAACTACAGCACTACCTGGTCAGATAATTACAATGCCTGTTGTATGTTTTATGCATGTTATTTATTTGTTTAAATTTTCTAGCATTTCCCGATCTGAAATTGTCTGAAAGTACACATCCACTATTCATTGACAACACATTTCAAAAAGTAAGTGATCCAGTGTCATGGCCTATGCCTTCCACCCGCTTTTTGTTTGTTTCTTGGTAAGTTAAGGCAGCATATTCCTAATATAACAGTGACAAAGAAGTTGCCTGTTGTTGTTGGCCCACTAAACATTCTTTGAAAATGTAAAGTCATAGTTTTAAAGTCTCAAAAAGGTGCGAGTTTGAGCCATCGGTCACACTTGCACTTGGAAACTGAATGGTTGGTTATTCATTATGTGGATGAATTTAATTAGCAAGAGCCTCTGCAAACAATACATATCATCAGCACGGAAAACACACATTGTTGTCAATTTAAATAATTAACGTTAACGTAATTTTGTGGAAAATGTGTTCTTGGAACACGTCATTATCTTTAACTGACTTTGTAATTTCACCCTCATATAGTGAAAAAGATATGACAGTAACGCTTATGAACACTGTACACGGGTGTGTTGTGGTGCTGCACTATGAACCCAGCGACCTGGGTTTTAGTCCCAGTTATAAACCAACACCAGTGACAAGTGACCTCTGAAGTGGTCCTAACCCCCAACAGGTTGCAGACTGCGTTGCTGAAGGATATCCTCAGCCCGAACTTGCTTGGTTTAAAACGTGGAAACGAATCTACGAAAGCAGAGGTAATAAACGGGCACTGTACATATGTAATAAATATTATATAAAATGTCTGTGTGTCTTGAAGACAACAATTCAATTGTGTAATATACAAGATGTGTTTGCACTTTTGTCGCGACAAATGTCGATGCTTTCCCACTAAGCTTGAGAGTTTGTATTAGCCTGTAATGGGAGTCACAATAACTGGTAAAGATGATCCAATATTAAGTAAATTTTACATTCAATTTGTGTTGCTATTAAAGGCTAACCCGTTAGGAATCCATCCAGAATTATAAAAGCATTGCCCAAAACTTGCCGATGAAACCAGTGCTAAGGGATTCACTTTGCTGGTCGAGGCAATAACATTTGGCACGTGACATCATCCTGTAGTGCAGCTTGGAATGGTATGGATAATGAAACACTTCCTAGAACAGATGCATGTTGGAAATCCTTACACAATCATTAGATGTGTTGTCTTCCTTATTATCAATGTTACAAAGCGTGTAGGATTCGCAATCGCTATGGAAACATGAATAAAATGGATTCTAGGAATGCGGAACACCTACCATCTTCCACAAGAAATAGTTTATTTCATTTATTTGTCACTGGTAGAATTTTGCAATGTTGGTATTATAACTCATCTTAGTTAAGGACTGTACGATATATATATATTTTTTTAACTGAAGCACATATCACGTACTTGACATCCCTATCAATTTAGGCAGTATGCTGACAAATTTGGTACCTTTTTACAGCACTGTTTTTCAAAACTTATCACCGCTTTACACATTTTTTTTTGCTTGGAGTAAATTTTTATTTGAAAATGTATATGCGGTAAAATGTTTAGGCGAGCTCTTTAATCCTCATGGTTGAATAACGTGCAAATGTTGAAATCGTG
The DNA here is from genome assembly GCF_964198595.1 of Lampetra fluviatilis. Lineage (NCBI taxonomy): Eukaryota > Metazoa > Chordata > Hyperoartia > Petromyzontiformes > Petromyzontidae > Lampetra > Lampetra fluviatilis. Next base: position 12,565,353 of record NC_136280.1, read on the forward strand.
TCAGACACATCGCAGTCAACGTGATTAAGAGTTTTGGTGGATGACTGTACTTGTCTCTGCTCAGATGTGGAGATCAAGACGAATGTGACAAGGAACGATATTGGCATGTTCACAGTGAGCTCCATGCTGAAGATCCGACCCCAGGAGACAGGCACAACGAGCCCGTTCCACTGCTCGATCATGACCCCTGACGGAGCCGTAGAATGCATGTCCTCGATAGACATACGATTAACTGTGAACAGTACGTTTACTGCTATAATATGAACTATAAGTGATATCTTGGCCCGAGGTCGTGGATAAGGATGTCAAAAAAATTGTTGTTTGGCCAGGGTCAGTCCTGGGTTCAGAAAGGGTGTCCTGGTATCCCAAAGCTTGTGTGAAATTAAGATGTTTTTTTGCTGGTTTAAAATGATTTGTATTTAGACCTCACCAGACATGAAGGTGGCGGTGAACTGGACGTTCGCTGCTTTTTTAGGAACCAGGGTGCAGGAAATGGAATGAAGTATGGGTGAAATATGCATCAATTAGTACTTGTCAAGCCCTTTAGTCAATCCGCCAGGCGGTGGTGGTGCATGTTTGTAGGTCAGCACCGTGGAGGTAGCAAGGGTTGGCGGATCACACAAATGTTGTGAAACTCCGTCCCCCGTGGGCTTCGAGATACCATACCCTGGCTTACTATGTAGAAGGTGGTACAGCAAATGTGGACCTCACCTGTTCCGTCTGTATGGGATAGTGTGTGCTCCATAGCACACGTGGGTTTTCTCCGGGTGCTCCGGTTTCCTCCCACGAGAAAACACTCATTAATTGGCTGAAAACACCTAAATATATAGGGAACTGCAGAACTTGGGAACTTGTTGGTACAAACTCACCACCTGACTCCCTTCCTGCTTGTCTCTGGTTCCTGGTGCATCTGAGTTGTTCCCTCTCTTTGAGAGTGAGCCAACACCGTGCACATTACAAGTTGAAATGATTAAGCAACTGCTGGATGAGGGCCTCCCCATACCGTATAAGTTGTGGGGGCTATTTGATCATATTTCATTACGCAGATCAGTGTGGACTGGTTTAGGTGGGAAACATTAACAGTGGATTTTGCTGCACTACCCTCTCCTGTCCATCACGTAGCATTACGAACTGTCATATTTGTATGGCTGTCACCCATCTGACAAGATCAGGTGCATTGCCGGTGATTTGCTGAAAGGCCAGTATTAATATATGGGGCATTTTGTCTTCAAGCCAACTGCTATAAACATCCCAGAAAATGAACACATCGGCTTTTCAGACTGATATTATGCATGCTAAAGTTTTGTGGGTTACGGTCGTGCAAATGTAAAAGTGTTGTTCGTTGGGGCTTTCATTTGTGACCAGGCCGCTTCTTAAAAAAGAGCTATATAGTTCAGTGGACCTCATCTGGTAAAATAAAAATGGTTAACTTTCGATATATTTTGTAACCCGTTTCTCTGTGGCCTACTTGCAGAGCCTACCATCCTCGAGGTGTCTCCTTCGAACTTCATCCAGGAGGGAGACACCGTCACACTGACCTGCGTCACTTATGGTCTCTTACCTCATATTATATACACCTTCTTCCAGGTGCGTGTGCTTGGCAAGTTTGGTTGCCCATTCTCTTGCTGATGAAACCGCTTATCGATTTCCACCACATATCATGGTTAAAAAAGCATCCTCATGTATATAAAATATAACGTATCCATCGTTTTTTCAATCAAGCTCAGCACACTTGTGTTATGTTTTTTTATTGTAAGAGTTAAGCACTTAATTTTGACTGAAAGCAGCAGGGCACTGTGTTGTTGCTGTTGAGCTACGTATGACATGACTTTACCCAAGTGAAAAAAAAACGGAATTGAAAGTAGTTTATGCGTTCATACTACCATGAGAGAGAAGTTTTTACTGCTTGTATATCTCGTGCAAGCCCATACCAGCCCATCCCATGGACAGCGTGAATAATTTAAAACTGCAGTCCTGAACATATAAGAACCTTTATTTGTTCATCAATCTTTCAATCAGTAACGGCATTTTCGTCGTACAGAGGACCAAAGTGATCCGGGTGGTGAAGAACAAAGGCATGCTTCGGCTCACTCATGCAGTTTAGTTTTACTCAGGATTGTAGTGTAACAAATTAATCACCCCAGGCTGGTGCCAGTCTGTCCATCAAATAGGCTCTCTTGGATGACAAGCCAGTTCATTAATGGAGCCTCCATTTAGTTAGGTTCATGGGAAATTAAAATCTACAAACGCACATAATACATATGGACAGATATGGACGCAAGTAAAAACAACTTTAGCAGCCTGCTCGAAGTCAGCGACAGTTTCAAGTTTCATTTATTATGTAGAGCCCTGTGAGCCATGCGGCTCTTAAGTCGGGTGCAACGGCAACATACAAAATATGAACACAGAACATCCCAAAGCGATGACGCGTAACAGAAACATCCTGGAATAAACCAGCAAGTACCCCCCCCCCCAAAAAAAAAAGTATTAAAACGCTGTGTAAAAAATCACAATGTGGTGCAAGCCAACAACAACAACCATAAGACACTTTAGATTAACCATATGTTTTCAAATCACTAAAATAAAGCTATAAAAACAATGTAACAACAGTAATCATAGGAACTGTGATTTAAATTGAACAATAAACGATATACATAACACGTATGACCAAACTTGTAGCGAGTTTAGGTGCTGCACTCCAAGCGGATGTTGCCTCATGGTGGGTCTGTCAAGCTTACACTCACAAGCGTGCAATATATCGAACGTGTGCTGATGTTAACATAGACAAAATAGGATTGTACCTTAGTAAACACTGTTTTTGATAGTCGGTGTTGCCATCCACTGGACTTATTTAGTATTAACATTTAGCAAATGTACCAAAAGTGGTAATCCGGAGGGACAGGTCTCGTTTTAAAAAAATGCTGAGAGAATAGCTCTCCCAAATGAGGTGACCTGTTAAGCCAGGTGTTCCAAATACTCTCTCTACTTATATTCCATGGTACAAAGAAAATTGCTTAACAGTTAAGAATAAAGATGTCCAATAGATGGTGCTACCAATGTTCAAAGTAACAAGCTTTTTTGAAAGTACAGTATTTTATTGTCAATCTTACAACCTCTGTATATGGGAGTTCGTATTTTTAAGATATTGGATAGATTTCGATTTGAAGCTTTCGTGACTGCAAGAATCCATACTCTTTGGTTCTTTCGGTAAAGTAACGTAGGTAGAAAAGATAATAGATCACGACGTTTCGATCGCAACGCAAGCCATCGTCATCAAGCGATTGCTTGCGTTGCGATCGAAACGTCGTGATCTATAATTTTTTCTACCTATGTGACCTTACCGAAAGAACCAAAGAGTATCTGATAGATTGTATAGTAATTGGTTGAGGTTTTATAATAAAAAAATTAAGCGCCCTTAAATGGATTAACACAATATATATGTAAAGTGCAGCAATATGTAATGTATCCTGCAAGCTCTATTCTATTATTGTTTGGTGATAACAAAAAAAAATCACCCCCTAAAAATTGCAGATGCAAGGAAAATGATTCAAATCAAATGGCTTTGGCAAACTCATCTTGTTCAACAAAATTACATATTTTTTGTATAACCTGAAAATATTTCATTGCTTCTTTAGGAGTCAACTCAGCTTGGTGATGAACGCACTGAGAACGTGTGGACGATCCCAGATATTAAGCGGAATCAAAATGGTGTTTATAGTTGTCAAGCTCGTGATACTGTGGAGACCACAGTTCGGGCAGAACATGACATAAACGTGCATTGTAAGTACTCGTGTTTAACACAAACACCCTTTGCCCATTATAAATGCATCGGTGTTCATAGAAAGAGTCCTGTGTGGCCTGTCTGCATTTTACCCCAGATATTGAGAGGCTACAAATACTGGGAATTCCCGATGGGGAAGTCAACGAAGGGGATAACATCATGATGACGTGCAGCGCAAGCTCATCTGGGAATATCACCTACCATTGGAATAAGGTACAACCAGGGATTAAATCTTGACTTAAAGCTTTCGCGACTGCAGAAATTCATATTCTTGGGTCTTTCAATGAAGTCACCTAGATAGGTTCATAGAAAGTACCAAAAATAACAAAAAACTACGACGTTTAGATCCGCAACACAAGCAATCATCAGGATAAAAGTTGCTGAGGCAGGATGTTTAAAAGGTTACATTGACATGCTAATCTCTCACAATACAATGGCCACCATCGCGGCTACGTCGTCGTGGAGGTAGCTCTCCGATCTTACATTGACATGCAAATTTCTCACATTAACATCACTAGCCCCGCCCACTTCGCTTGTGACCCTTGGGCTACACCCATTTCAAACCTTTAAAACATCCAGCCTCAGCAGCTTTCCCACAATTTTTTCTTCCTGATCACGATTGCTTGTGTTGGATCGAAACGTCGTAGTTTTTTGTTATTTTTTGTTATTTTCTTTGAACCTATTTACGTGACTTTTCCGAAAGACCCAAGAATATGAACCAAGGATTAATTTCACCCAGATCTGTTCAGAATGGTAACCTTGAAGTGTTGGTGAGGAGAGTGTCTGCTATACTTGTATGCTGGTAGCCCATCCAAGCACTATCCAGGCTCAACTCTGTTTAGCTTCCATGGTGTTATGAGATTTGGGCACATTCTGGATGATTTGGTCAAAAGCCAACAAATATTACTGTCACTAATCACCTCTATTGTCTGTGATTTTCACAAATATTGCTATTTCTTTAGCTAATTATTTGGGGTGTGAATGTGTATCTAATTGGTTTCATTTTCAGAATACATTTTACTGATAAAGGATGTACTGAGACTCATTTGTGATGCTTTTCACTTGTGAAGGATGGCAAATGGAATGAAGATGGCCACATTCTCACTCGCCTCCACGTGTCCTTATCTGATTCTGGGTCATACACGTGTGTTGCTGGATTGGTTGAAGGCTCAATATTTGTAGACAAAACAGAGAACATCATCGTGAAGGGTATGCACAGATCACAACTCAACCTGCCTTGTACATGTGTGCCCTCTCACCCCAAGACAACCATTCTGGTGTGTAAAATGCCATAAATTTTGAAACTAGGTTTTAATGAAACACATACCAGTAAAACATACATAGCGAACATTCTTAGGAAGTGCTTTTATGTGGGAAAACAGCAGCTAGTACTGTTCGTGTGGGAAGGGATCATATTGATTATTGGTATTGTAGTAAAATTCAAAAAGGAGAATTGAGGGAGAAGGGGAGGGCATCATTCTATCATTGTCAATTTTCAGAAAAATATATCTCTGCATCTTGATGTATCTGTATTTACCCAGGTATTGATGGAGTACAAATATTGGGAGTTCCGGAAGGAGAGGTCAACGAAGGAGAAAACATTTCGATGACGTGCAATGCAAGAGCATTTACAAATATCACCTACCACTGGAATAAGGTACAACATTACCGTCATCACTGTCAACATCGTCAGGATATTGTACATATACATTTACAATCCATTGTCAATCCACTACTGAATGAGAGCCTCCCCATGCAGCGCAGGTCATAGCAGTTATTTTTACTATAATTCACCACTCTGGTCAGTGTTGATTGGTGAAGGTGGGCAGCATAGACATGGGAGCATTGAAGTACATTAGAATAATGCATTTTGCTGTGCTACCCTCTGCTGCACACAATATAGCTGCACAGCTGATACCTGCATTGTGGTCGCCCATATAAGCACTCTCCAGCTCAACCCTACTTATCTTCCAATATCTGATGAAATCGGAGCATTCTGAGTGATTTGGTCGAAGGCCATCAAAACATAATTGAAGTCAATATTTGTCAATATAGACCATGAACTGTATTTTTGTCTGTGATTTTCACAAATACTTATATTACAGTAAGAGTGATTATTCATCATAATAATGAACACCTTCCATGAATGGAAAATCAAAGAATGGACATGCTGCGACTGTGGTCCAAACCATCAAACACATCACCGACGAATGCACCATCCATTGGCATCATTGCAGTGTCATTGTGATCCATACAGCATCTACTGCCTCCTTGGATTGGTTGAAAAACAACGTGGCATTCAACTATAACACGATTCAACACTGTTGCTTTTTTTTAATCCTGCTCTATAAAATAATATCGTTATGTTCATTCAACTTAAGTGATTGATTCATCATCATCATAATAACTTGTAACAAGTTCATCATTTTCCTTTGGCTCTTTCGGTAAAGTCACGTAAATATGGTCAAAGAAAATAACAAAAAATAACAAAACTACGACGTTTCGATCGCAACACAAGCGGTCGTCATCATCGTGATGTTATTTTTTGTTATTTTCTTTGAAAATACCAAAAGACCGAAAGAATATGAATTCCTGCAGTCACGAAAGCTTTAAGTCAGGATTTAAGTTCATCATTGTTCGTGAAAAAAGGTGATTGCATGAGGAAGGACTTAACTCTGTCATCAAGATGTACTGAACTAGCTACCATGACTAATGCCTTGATGTGTTTTCACTTGATCATGTCTGAATGCCATGTTTTAATTAGGGTTTTTCTGTTTAGAAATTTGTATAGTTTTCACACGAGCTAGTTATTTGTGATGTGAATGTGTATCCAATTATTTTCATTGTCAGCACAAATTTGACTCATAAAATATGTTCTAATGAGGCTCATTTATGATTATTTTCACTTGTGAAGGATGGCAAACGGAAAGAAGATGGCCACATTCTCACTCGCCTAAACGTGACCTCATACGATTCAGGGTTATACATGTGTGTTGTTCAATTGGAGGACGGCTCGATGTCCGTGAATGAAACAGTGAACATCACCGTGAAGGGTATGCACAGCTCACAACTCAACCTGCCTTGTACATGTGTAATGAGCGACTTCTGTTATACGTCGTGTAGAGGGTACTTCTTCTTTATTGCTCACACTGGGCACAACACACGCCAACACTTATTCTTCCTTACACTGGGTACCACTCTAGATATTAACGTCTCTACTGGCTACACACAGCCGATCACTCGGCGTGGTCTCATCGCCCTCACTCGGCTGCGCCCCTGGCTGGTGGCGTGAAGATGACGGCGATGGAAACTACGCAGGAGATCTTCCACGTGGCCAGACGATGGAGGGAGATGACAGCGAGCAGCAACGCAGCCAGGACCCAGACCCCACACACGAACCCCGAGCCCCAGGTCCGCCCCCCCCAGGCGTGGCTAGGCTCCGCCTCCGGCCATTCCCTCCCGTGGAAACTTCGAGCAGGTTCCTGGAGTTTCTCGGCTAGCCCCACTTTTTACATTTGCCCCAGATACACCTCTTTCTCTGATTAGTTGTTACTTAACCATGCCCATACCTGTGATTCCCCTTCCAGGCCAGCAGGTGTTACCATATCATTACACATGTGTAATGACTCTCAGACAACACAAACTGTAGAGGGTTGCTTTATTTCTTATTTAGGGCGCTTCACACAGATAACTTGGGCCAGGGATGGCACACAAGTGGCGACGACGCGAAGACAGCGACAGCGTGAAGATGGCGACAGTCCGCAGACAGTCGACCCCGATCCCACGGCAGCCCCGAACCTTGCCTCTCGCCTCCTTTTATCCTCGGCGTGGCCCTCACTCCGCCCCCAGGCACGCCTCCTTTCTCGGACTCTGGCCCGTTCCCGAACTTTCCAGATGGTTTCCCCCTTGTCACAACTCGCCCTCTATTAATATTAACCCCCTGTAATTACTCCTCATGACCGTTAGGCCAGGTACTGTCTCCACACACGCAATGTCTCTACACATGTGTGCCCTCTAACCACAAGATAACCATTCTGGTGTGGAAAATGTGAGAATTTTCAACGAGGTTTTAATGAAGTCCCCAGCAGTAAAGCATAAATGCTAACATGTTCTCATGAATGGTGCTTTTATGTGGGAAAACATCAGCCAGTACTGTTAGTGTAGGAAGCAATCACATGGATTATTGGTATTGTGGGAAGATTAAAAGTGGGAATTGGAAGGGAGCTGGGGAGGGAATCATTGTAAATGTGTCAGTGTTCAGTAAAATATACCTGTGCGTTTTGATGTATCTGTATTCACCCAGGTATTAACGAGGTACAGATACTGGGAGTTCCTGATGGAGAGGTCAACGAAGGAGAAAACATTACGATGACATGCAATGCAAGAGCGTTTAGAAAAATCACCTACCATTGGAATCAGGTACAGCATCACCATCACTGTCAACATCATTTACAATCCTTTGTCAATCCACTGCTGAATGAGAGCCTCCCCATGCTGTGCAGGTCGTGGGGGTTATTTTGAGCATACTTCACCACGCTGGTCAGTGTTGGTTGGTGAAGGCGGGCAGCATAGACATGGGAGCATTGAAATATATTCCAATAATTGATGTTGCTGCTCTAACATTTGCTGCACACAATATAGCCCCACAACGTATAATACCTGCATGGTGGTCGACCATCTAATCACTATCCAGCTCAACCTTGTTGAGTTTCCAAGATCTGATGAGATCGGAGCATTCTTGGAGCTTTGGTCAAAGGCCATTAGAACATCACTGATGTCAAGATTTGTCAATATTGATCATCAGCTTCTTGTCATTTATCACCTCTGTTTTTGCCTGCGATTTTCACAAATACTAATATTACAGTAAGAGTGATTGTTCATCATAATGATAAACACTTTCCACGAATGGAAACTCTAAGAATCGCCATGCTGCGACTGTGGTCCAAACCATCAAACACATCACCGATGAATGTGCCATCCTTACAAATCATGGTAGTGTCACTGATATCCATACAGCTTCGACTGCCTCCTTGGATGGTTGGAAAAAAACGTAGCATTCAACTATAACACGTTTCAACACTGTTGATTTTTCTCATCCGGCTATATGAAATAAGAACGTTATGGTTATTCATCTTAAGTCATTAATTTATCATCATCATAATAATCATCGTAATAATTTGTTACAAATTAATTCATACTTGTGAAAAGGAGGTAATTGGATGAGTATGGGCTTAGCTTTGTCGTCAAGATGGACTGAACTAGATACCATGACTAATGCCTTGCTGTGTTTTCACTTGATCATGTCCCAATGCCATGTCTGAATCAGGGTATTCCTTGTTGTTCATGTAGTTTTGCAGTTTTCACATTAGCTAGTTATTTGTAATGTGAATATGTATCCAATTATTTTCATTATCAGCACAAATTTTACTCATAACGTATGTACTAATGAGGCTCATTTGTGATTATTTTCACTTGTGAAGAATGGCAAATGGAAAGAAGATGGCCACATTCTCACTTGCCTAAACGTGACCTCATACGATTCAGGTTCATACACGTGTGTTGCTCAATTGGAGGACGGCTCGATGTCTGTGGATGAAACAGTGAACATCACCGTGAAGGGTATGCACAGCTCACAACTCAACCTTTCTTGTACATGTGTACTGAGTTTTTCCGAGACACTCTTTTAGGAGGCAACGTTTATTCTACACTATATATCTTACACACTATTCACACACGGGACAACTATTTACGGGTCAGAGCAGCCAACATGCTGTCTGCCCACGACGCTGGAGACAGACGAAGACAAAGACGTAGCACCTCAGGTTCCATTCCACCTGTAGACACCCCCGATTCAGCCTAGGGGTGTCCCTTTTATGCCCCTTCGCGTGGCCTGGCTCCGCCCTCGGCCACGCCCCCTTCTGGAACCTTGCAGGAGGTTCTGGGCCGCCTTACACGTGACACCTGCCCTGCTCCGCCCCCACGTGACACCTTCCCTGCTCCGCCCCCACGTGACACCTGCCCGGCTCCGCACTTAACCACGCCCCCTTCTGGAACCCTCCAGAAGGTCCTGGGCCATGCTCCCCGTGTCCCCTCGGTCACCTTTGTTCTACATCCCTCACTCCGGCCCATCAAGTGCTTCGCCAGCCGGCCGGGGTGCCGTGTCCCCACATGCCCCTCTCCGCCAGCAGCCAGCATCATGCCCCCTAGTGAGCCACTACGTGGCATTACATGCTGTGCTGGCTGCTACATCCACATTCCCTCATTCTACTGTACCTAGCGCTATACGCCGTAGTGATATATTCTATGTCACTACACATGTGTGCCCTCTAACCACAAAACAACCATCCTGGTGTGGAAAATGTGAGAATTTAAAACGAGGCTTGAATGAAGCCCCCAGGAGTAAAGCATACAATGCTAACATGTTCTCAAGAATGGTGTTTTTATGTGGGAAAACATCAGCCAGTACTGTTAGTGTAGGAAGCGATCACAGGGATTATTGGTATTGTGGGTACATTAAAAAAGGGAATTGGAAGGGTGGTGGGGAGGGAATCATTGTAAATGTGTCGGTGTTCAGAAATAAATACCTGTGCGTTTTGATTTATCTGGATTCACCCAGGTATTAACGAGGTACAGATATTGGGAGTTCCTGATGGAGAGGTCAACGAAGGAGAAAACATTACGATGACGTGCAATGCAAGAGCGTTTAGAAAAACCACCTACCATTGGAATAAGGTACAGCATCACCATCATCACTGCCAACATCATCAGGATATTTATACATATACATTTACAATCCTTTGTCAATCCACTGCTGAATGAGAGCCTCCCCATGCTGTGCAGGTCGTGGGGATCATTTTAACCATACTTCACCACGCTGGTCAGTGTTGGTTGGTGAAGGCGGGCAGCATAGACATGGGAGCATTGAAATATATTCCAATAATTGATTTTGCTGCTCTAACATTTGCTGCACACAATATAGCCCCACAACGTATAATACCTGCATGGTGGTCGACCATCTAATCACTATCCAGCTCAACCTTGTTGAGCTTCCAAGATCTGATGAGATCGGAGCATTCTTGGTGCTTTGGTAAAAGTCCATCAGAACATCACTGATGTCAATATTTGTCAATAGTCATCATCAGCTTCTTGTCATTTATCACCTGTTTTGGTCTGTGATTTTCACAAATACTGATATTACAATAAGAATGATTGTTCATCATAATGATGAACACCTTCTACGAATGGAAACTCAAAGAATCGCCATGCTATGAATGTGGTCAAAACCATCAAACACATCACCGATGAATATGCCATCCATACGCATCATGGTAGTGTCATGGAGATCCATATATCATCTACTGCCTCCTTGGATTGGTTCAAAAAACGTAGCATTCAACTAAACCACATTTCAACATTGTTGCTTTTTCTCATCCGGCTATATGAAATAAGAGCGTTATGGTTATGCATCTTAAGTGATTGATTTATCAATCACTTAAGTTCATCAATGTTCGTGAAAGGAGATCATTGGATGAGGAGGGCTTAGCTCTGTCATCAAGATGGACTGAATTAGCTACCATGACTAAAGCCTTGCTGTGTTTTCACTTGATCATGTCTCAATGCCATGTCTGAATTAGGGCATTCCTTGTTGTTCATGTAGTTTTGTAGTTTTCACATTGGCTAGTTATATTGATGGGGACGTGTATCCAATTATTTTCATTGTCAGCACACATTCTCGTGATATAATATGTATCTGAGGCTCATTTGTTATTATTTTCACTTGTGAAGGATGGCAAACGGAAAGAAGATGGCCACATTCTCACTCGCCTACACGTGTCCTCGTTAGATTCAGGGGCATATACGTGTGTTGCTCAATTGGAGGACGGTTCGATGTCTGTGGCTAAAACAGTGACCATCACCGTGAAGGGTATGCACAGCTCACATCTCAACCTTGCATGTAAAAATAACTTGTTTCACACAAAACGTAGCCAACCTTGCCTTGCACATGTGTGCCTTCTCTTCAATGCCTTCAGTTTCTTGCTAATTAATGCAAAAGGTATATTTGGTGTTTGAACATCTTAACACATTTTATTGCTAGAAAGGGTAACACCTATTCTTATTTTTCATAACTTAAGTACAGTTTAAATATTGTATATATATTTCTTTAAGGTGTAATATTTTTTATTCCATTACAATTAGAATGTATCAAGATTCAAAGATGGTTAATGCTCATCAGGTATGCTGAGGTCATATTTAATTTTTCCCCCTCCTATTGTATGCCAAAAAATATCTGTGATTATGTTGTGTCTGTGGCACGTTCAGGTCCATGGCTGTTTTGGATCTTTATAGCTTCAGGAGTTGTTGGTGCTGTAGCAATAATCTTAATATTTGTGGCAATCTACTGCATCCACAAAAGAGGGTGAGTATCACAATCCTGTATCCATGCACACTTTTTATTCACGGAGTTTCATCATTGGTTTGGTGACTGAGTGGTTCACACATTAGAAAGCTGAACTGACTCCGCTGAGACTTGGGTTCAAATCCAGGCAGCGGCCTGTGATTAATCCTGGTTCTCAAGTGTAGTGAGTTGATGACCTCATGGACTGGATGTCTACAGAGAGATCTGAAAATGGTCTTCGATGCAAAACATTGATAAAAGTTCCACTCCGCTTGCTGGAAATGCAACTACAACCCAGACCTGACCATCATTTACCAAGATCGAAATGGAAGCACACTTCAACGCATGCCGGAATATGTGTTCGCGATCTTCCTCAACATAGACCCATCATCACCCACGTCAACATTGAAATCCCTGTGATGTTGAAACGAATCCCACTGTGGAACCTGCCCAAAGCTGGCAGGGACTGCTAAAGGGAACCCATCAACGAAGTTATTTGAATCCAGAATGTTATCACCGGTTTGTTGGCCTCCTTACCATGGCTGTCAAAAAAAGTATACCTCGGGGCTTTCAGAAATAATGCATTGCTTGCTGGACAAAAGAGATGCAGGATCTACTCGGGAAGTACAACCAGTCAGGTAGTCCACACATTTTTAAAGCCTTGATGAAGTCACTAGACCAGACATGGGCAAAGTACGGGCCACGGACCAAATACGGCCCGTTGGGCTTTTTAATCCGGCCCGCCGAACTTGTCCAAATATTATTAATAAATTAAAATTTACCTTCCTCCTGTAATGCCCCCATTTCCCCATTAGATGGCGCACTTTTACCGGGAGCGTGGTGTACAGTAGAACCTCTGATCACGACCATGTGATGCTGCCGCCGCGAAGCCGCTCGGCGGGCGCCCCATCTACGACCTCGCCACCACCAAGCGACGGGGCCGACCCCGCTTCCCCCTCACCGCTCCCCACATAAACACACCCTCACACAATTCAACCCCATAGAGCTCCGAGGGGAGGTCACCTGGCCAACAGGTTTTCACCCGAAAGCCCTCATAGGGATAATCTTCACGGTTTCCTGCGACCAGGGAATTGGGCGACCTCCCCCGATGCTAATTCGCACCACGGCGCTGTGACCTGGGTTGAGATTGCATGGTCCCGGCAGGGGCTGCCCAGCCACCACGGTTGAAACGCACCCCCCCCCCCCACACATGGATGAGCAAGGCAGGCAGGGGGGGCCGCAGCCACGAACGAGGGGAGAAGCCAGGGTGGACGGCTGATTGGCATAGCGGGTGTGCTCGGGGGCCGCCGCCGTGCAGCAGCCCGTGGTGAGCCCTTTGTTACGGAAACCGCGGCTGATTAGCATAGCAAAAGCGCACGTGGACTGGCGCCGCAGCCAGCGGGGGCCCATTGTTCGGGAAACCGGGAATGCGGCTGAACCGGTACGGCAACCTGATTGGCCGAGAAGGCCCTCGGGGTGGCTTTCTTTGATGTAGGTTAACGATAAAAGGGGGGCGCAGACAGGTAGAGCCCTCTCTTGCTCCAAAAGTTAGCCCTCGGGACAGTCTCCAGCTCGGCCACTCGAACATCCGTGTGACGCGTCGAGGTGAGCCGCGAGGACGAGACCACCGGAACGCCGTGCGCATCTAACCGTAAGAGGAAAGAGAGTATTGGGATTGAGGCTAGAGAAACCAGAACCGCTTAGAGCCTATCAAATTAGATACATCGGGTACAGACCCTTGGGCGATAGTGTAGACCTGCCTTGCCGATCCATACTGACCCAACTGTGAACCACAGTCGGCCGATAATAAATCATTAATAACCCATCGCAGCCTCGTGTGGTTTGGACAAGTGGGTGAAAGCGCGTGGTGCTGTGTGTGCGCTCGTAACGTGGGTGGTCGGTGTTTCCACGGGTGCACGCTCCGTATGTCGCCGTGGAGACTTGTGCTGCGTGAGGGCTCACACCCACCGTAAACACCTGTTCCATGGCCCCTTTAAACGAGCGTTATCACCCGCTCGCGGCGGCCGCGCGTGTGCGAGCAACGTCATTCGCCCTCCGACCGCTGACCCCCCGTTCAGAGCGTGTGATTGCTGCACGGGGCTGTGTGAGGGGAGGCATCGCATTTGATTGGCGGAGAGGCAACGCAGTGTTTACAGGCGTCCAGGAGCCGGCGACGAGCCATGCCTCTCTCGCGAACTCGCGGGGGTGCAACCCAAGGAGGGGAGCCGTCGGGCGACAGCCCTTACCCCGCGAGTGATGAGCCCAGCGGCGGCAGCAGCTGTTCGCACACCAGCGAGGGGTCGGGAAACGGCGGGACCCCTGCAGTCGGCGCCCAGAAGGGAGAGACCTCGGGGGCCAGCGGCCCCAACAACTATAATTCGTTCCATAACTTTGGTCGCAACGCGATTTGGTCGTGACTCGAACCTAATTTCCCCATTGGATTGTATGTAAATACAATTAATCCGTTCCAGACTCCCACGATCTGTATATAAATATTGTTTTTTTTTACATTATTAAGCACAAAAATAGTTAATTACGCCATAGAATTCAGTGTAATAGTAATCTAAATGTAAAAACACTGAATAACATTGAGAAAACCTTGAACAACAGAGAAAACTAACATTGCCGCATCAAGGTTTAGAATCGCTCAACAAGATGATTGTTTCGTCTGCTACATCAGTTGGTCGATTCTGAGAGAGAGAGAATATTCGTATGAGCAATTCATGTTTCTATTGAAAGTAAGTTAACAGTAATATTTGGGTACAGTATTGTTTTTGGAAGTATTCACCGTAATATCGTATGAACGTTTACTTCACCGCATCATCGTATGAATGATGCGAGAAGAGATTAACGGGTTCTTATGTTAGCGATTTACGTACTCGGCGCTTTCGCTCTCTAAATTACGGCTTGAATGAGGGGGAGGGGTATGACTACACTCCCAAAATTAATATCTTACTAGGAATTTTATATAACAAAAGTTACATACATAACTGTTACGCTTTGTGTAATTCAACAAAACAAACAAAACTTAACTCCGAGTTCTCTCCGAATTTCACGAGTCCGTTCTAGACCCCACAGTTTTTTAATGAGTTTTAAGCACAGAAAACATAATTAAAGTTTGAAAAATCATTAATTATACAAACTATTTAATAATTTCCTTCTTCACTTCGATTTAAATTTTCTTTAAAACCTTCTTCTCACCAACATTACCACTCATTACCACTTTCTCCGAAGGCAAGTTTGTAAAAGAATGCATGGTACAGACAGCAGACATCTTGTGTCCGGAGATCAAAAGCAAATTTGAAAAAGTCAATTTATCACGCAGGACTGTGACTCGCCGTGTGGAACTGATTGATAAAAATATAGCCAGTCAATTAAACGAAAAGTCTGATTCCTTTGAATTATATTCACTAGCACTGGATGAAAGTATCTGTTGTCATCAAAAGAATGACGCTACCTTGGAATAAACTTGTCAATGTCACAACGGATGGATCGCCAAATTTAACTGGAAAAAATGTTGGGCTGCTGAAAAGAATGCAGGATAAAGTGAAAGAGGAAAACCCTGTCCAGGATCTTATTTTCCTTCACTGCATCATCCATCAGGAATCCCTGTGTAAGTCTGTATTGCAGCTT
Source organism: Lampetra fluviatilis (assembly GCF_964198595.1). Classification (NCBI taxonomy): domain Eukaryota; kingdom Metazoa; phylum Chordata; class Hyperoartia; order Petromyzontiformes; family Petromyzontidae; genus Lampetra; species Lampetra fluviatilis. Next base: position 12,581,162 of record NC_136280.1, read on the forward strand.
AATCATGTCGTGAATCCAGTCGTGAAACTTGTGAACTTTATACGAGCAAGGGGACTTCAGCACCGTCAGTTTATTACCTTCCTGGAGGAAACTGATGTGGATCATCAGGACTTGCTGTACCACTCTCGTGTCCGCTGGTTAAGTTTGGGGGAAGTGTTACAATGAGTGTGGGAGCTGAAAGAGGACATCTTTGCATTTTTGGAGTTGATGGGGAAATCTGACGAATTCCCTGAGCTAAGCGACAAGAACTGGCTTAGTGACTTTGCGTTTGCTGTGGACATATTTTCACACATGAATGAGCTGAATGTGAAACTGCAGGGGAAAGATCAGTTTGTTCACGACATGTAAAAAAATGTGAAAGCCTTCAATTCCAAGCTCACTTTGTTCTCCGGACAAATTGCGAACAAATCTTTTGCTCATTTCCCCACACTTGCCATGCAGGAAGAGGCACCACAAAACGCAAAAAATACAGCAAATCACTTGAGGACCCGCACGGAGAATTCTGCCGTAGGTTCTCTGATTTCGAAAATATTGAACAGTCACTTCAGCTGGTGTCCTGTCCCGTCACAAGACCCTGAAACAGCACCACAGGAGCTGCAGTTGGAACTGATAGATCTTCAGTCTGACTCCGTCCTAAAGGAGAAGTTCAACTCTGTTAAACGGAATGACTTTTATGCTTCACTTAACAGAGCCACGTTTCCAAACCTCCAGAAGACTGCACAGAAGATACTGACTTTGTTTGGCTCGACTTATGTGTGTGAGCAGACATTCAGCGTCATGAACGCCAACAAAGCCGGTCACAGATCAAAGTTAACGGATCAGCACCTCAAATCTATCCTGAGAATTGCCACAACCAAAATAACTCCAGACTTGGATGCACTGACAAAAATGGGAGATCAACAACACTGTTCCAACTGAAACTAAAAGTGATGATGTGTTGCTGCAGCGAGGTTGGAGCCAAATCTCCGACACACAGCCTGCGTGGCTGCTCTAACCTGTTAATGTAGATAATAAAGACGTTAAAGTGAGGTAATTGGTTTGGCGCAGGCCTCAGATGTTTCATGATGTTTGATCAGTCACGTTACGACATGTTTTTGTATTGTTCATGTTCGTGCAATTCGTTAAATTGCCTTGCAAATAAATGCTTTGCTACCTGTTAAAGGCCAAATCCTTTCATGTAATGATTGTTACATGTCATTTATATTAGTTCACACAAACACTCCACCCACCTGTTCCTGGCCCGGCCCCTCTATCAAATTTTAGAACCCATTGTGGCCCGCGAGTCAAAAAGTTTGCCCACCCCTGCACTAGACTCAGCCAGACGCCAGAGGTAGATTATGTTGAAGGACTGGACTTCACACACTCTAGCTGCCATGTCTGGGCCCTTTCATGACATATTGGAGCCACTCATTTTATGGACTATCAGACCTGAAAAGTGCAACCCAACTCTATCACCTCTAAACTAGCAAAGCGTTTTTTTTAAACTAGGAACACAGTGAAAACGGACGAAAAATATACTGGAGGTGCATAGCACGTACAATATATTTATTTCACTCCAGCCTGTACTTTCACACCCCTGTCCATTCAGCTAATTACATTTTACTTCATTTGAATGAGAAATATTTTTGTTATAAATTCTAAACTGAACATATGTATTCAATGTGCATTAACTTTACACTTTCACATTTTATATGTTCTCGTGCCAAAGAGCTCAATTTAGCCCAATACTTTTAAACATATATTTTAGTTACATCATGAGACCTCCTTTGACAGTACCTATTCTCATATTTTTGTATGTGTTCAAAACCATGAGAAAATTTGCATTTTGCTAAGACGAGTCATGCCCCCAGTCTTGCTCACTTCATAGTTGCTAACAAGTTGATGAGTCCTCATTAATCGGTGCTCCTTTGTATTTAGTTATTTTCACCTATTTCTTCTTGGCCTGTCATCAGCGTTGTAGCCTCATGTTCTTCTGGCGAAGCCCTTGCTGTGGTGTCTGTGCGTAGCAAACGTGGTGTGCAGAAAGAAAACAAACACGAAGAAGACTGTGAGACAAATGAGGGGGTTCCATTCAAAACGACTGGAAAAAATAACCGCAAAGATGCGAAGGAGAAGCGTTCGCTGCTTACTTGTTGTTCGGTGAACAACAATGGAAACAGAGCAGACATGCCTGGTACGTTACTTCCAATTGCACACATGTACACCATTATTACTCTAATATGTTGAGGCCTATAGGCCTGCGGAGGGCTTCAATTGTAACGTATGAAGGCTACGCTAAGGTATTATATGCAATCGTAAAATCCAAACTACTGGAAGTAAGAACTTAACAATAACATTCTGAAATAGTTTTTTTCTCCTTTAAAAAAAACAAGCAATAACGTTACAAAACATTGGTTGTTAAAGACCACATCACCCGTGTATTTTGCATCTTTGGCCAGACACAAAGCCTTCCGAGCCGGAATCTCGGTGGCTTCCCTGGATTCCCCAAAGTGCCAATTTGCCACTGTAATTGATTTTCTGGCGTGATTAAGCACGCCAGAAGGGAGGAAAGATTTAATTCTTCTGGCAGTGTTTCATATTCTTGGTTCTTTCGGTAAAGTCACGTAGAACCGAAAATATGAATCTCTGCAGTCACGAAAGCTTTATTCATAATATATGTTTTTGGGTCAGATCGCGTTATTTATAATTGTGTCGTAACCCTCCACCACCCGACACGGCCAAACAGTAAAAAATGCGTCACGTTTTTCAAAGGACAAAATAATTCACTTTTTTAGCCCACCGGTGTGTTGAAGAGAGAATCAACAGCATTTTAAAATGTTACTGTTTGGCCGTGACAGGTGGTGGAGGGTTACGACACATTTATAAATAACGCGATCTGACCCAAAAACCTATATTAGGAATAATATTGGTCGCGAAAGCCTACGTGTTAAACTGACGAAAGCTTTAAATCGAAATTCTGCCACTGGTTTGTCCTCAGCTCTGGCAGTGCTGCCCCCGTTAAGCCCCGCCCCCACGAATCCCCTCCCCCACGAAGCCCCGCCCCCCGTTAAGCCCCGCCCCCCGTTAAGCCCCGCCCCCCGTTAAGCCCCGCCTCCATTAAGGCCCACCCTCACTCCTGGTTCACTATTCATAATCTTAGGTTTTTTCGGTAAAGTCACTGAGGTAAAAATTTAAAATTAATAAAAGTAAAATAAAAATAAAATAAAAATCACGACGTTTCGGAGGCAACACAAGCTTCCGTCTTCAGGTGGAACCGTCACAGCACGATAGCTGTATTAAGTGAGAGAAATTCCAAGAACACAGTATTTGTATATATACTGGTTGAGGGTGGGAGGAGCCAAGGTAGATCCTGAATATTCCACTCCCAGCTCGACCACGCCTCCTTTTTTTCCGCCCGAACGAACAATGGAATCGATAAGGGGAAGGAGTCGTCAGCGCACCATTCTCCGCTCATCGATTCCGTTCCAAAACACGCCGCACCCCAAACGGACAAAGGAATCGACAGGTGAATCGTCAATGGAGCCACACGGCTCCTAAACCAATGAAGGAATCGACGGGGGTAAATCGACTACGCACCGTTTTGGCGCGAATCGATTCCACGCCGCCCCCCCCCACCCGAAACCAAGACTGAGTCATGTTCTAGATTTGAAGCTTTCGTGACTGCAAGGAATCATTTTCTTAGGTTTTTTCGGTAAAGTCACGTAGAAAGTAAAATAAAATAAAAACAAAATTCACGACGTTTCGGAGGCAACACAAGTCTCCGTCATCAGGTGGGACCGTCACAGCCAGATTAGCTGATTAGCTGTATCAGCTAATCTGGCTGTGACGGTCCCACCTGATGACGGAGACTTGTGTTGCCTCCGAAACGTCGTGAATTTTGTTTTTATTTTATTTTACTTTCTACGTGACTTTACCGAAAAAACCTAAGAAGAAAAAAACTGAGTCATGTCGTAAGTGAAGTTGTGCGTCGTAAATCGTTCCATGGTTGCCTGTTATACACGTCGTAAATGTCGCAAATCGGAATGTCGTAAAACGGATGAAATGTTTCCGAAAATGTTCAATACATTTTTATTGACATTTTAAATACGTAAAAGCGATGTTTAATTGAATAGTAACGTTTTAGAAATGTTATGCGCTCAAAAAACAGCAACAAACTCACACCATGATAGCATGACAATACTGCATGTTATCTAGTACATACGCATTAAAATAATGAAACGTTGACATTTACTTCCACATTAGTGCACGTGAATCTATTGCCTACAAACGCACATCATGTACGCTGTAATAATGTATGGGGTGAAGCCGTCGCATTGCGCTTTGAACGAACATATCAAGCTTTCAAGAGCCGAATGGCTCACAGGGCTTTACCAAATAAATGAAATGAAAGCTGAATTGCATTCCTGGTCACGGCTCGCGCCAGTGATAAAGTTGATACCTGAACTGGTCCTGATGCACCCCCTTCACCAACCCACACTGACCAGCCTGGTGAAGTATGGTCAGACACACGAATATCCATACCTGTCAACCCATACGGTTGAGCCCGTATTGTTTTGCAGGGAAATTGAGTTTTCAGGTCCATACGGCGTGCAGCCGTTTCAATACGGGCATTTAAAAAAAAAACATTGTGTTTCTCCCTTGTGATGGAATTTTGTAGGATGAACGTTGAGATGTATAAGGTGCACGGGGTGACCAATAAAGTCTGAATTGGTCTGTAATAAGGTAGGGGCACTGATAAGGGATTGACAGGTATGCAACCCACACCAGCCTGGTGAAGAATAGTCAAACACGAATTTGACCGAAAAGTGGGGAGGCTTTTTAATCCAGTTCTGAACACAACATTCACTGTAAAGTGCATAGTTAAATGTGTGCGTAATATGCATCAAATAGCCGCTTTAATAACTATACTGCAAGTCTGTGTAGAACATACATTTGTACGCTAATTAATTACAGAGGTCGTCGCCAATAAATGACCTCTGGTCCTCATTCCAAAGCCACAATGACGGTATCAAAAGGGTTTTCTCTAAAACAAATATACCTGGAGTTAGGATCTCATCTGACAGCTTAGCCAATGTGTGTGTGTGTCTGACTTTTGAATACACTGATCATCTGTTGCCTGGCCTCATGGCACTAACAATAATGAGGGAACGTTTCACCAAATGTATATTGAACTTTTTTCGCACAGTACGTGGCCGACCGAGCTAATCGGAGGTGTGACTTACCATAAAGTAAATTTAACACGTAGGAATTACCATAAAGTGTTGCTCATTTAACGACCCCCATAAATATGATAGGCCCAAGCGGCCCACAACCAGGATTTGAACTTATGACGTTCTTACTGATATCATATAGCCGAATAATCGATAAGTGCACCTACAAACCCAGTAACCTGCACTTGATTCAAGTGGTAATTGATCCTTTCCTGGGCCTCCTCTAGGTCAATTCAGACTTAAATGAATGACACACTTCTGCGGAATGGAGAACATTTGTATATAACACTACCTTTTGATTGTGTTTAAGCCTATGCTGCAGTTGACTTATATTGGAAATAATTGCGTTGAATTGTACAGGCAATATATAAAAATGTCCTTCTGGAGTCAAGGAGTGAGGGGAGGAAATGCCCTTCTGCAACTCCCAACGGTCGGCGGAGAATCGTGTGCCACGTCAGAGAATGGCACGGGGGATGACGCCACGCAACTACTTCAAGTTTGTCTCTTCAGAAGACCTTTCATCACTATCATCAGCCAAGATCAATCCACTACTGGATGAAGGCTTCCAAAGCTGTCACCATTCCTCAGAGTATTGCGTAACCCAACGCTAAAAGGAATAACTGTATGTCAATAATTTGTTTCTACCATGATGTGACGCTTGGCGGCATGGCTTATCTATTTACATGGCAATGTTGAATACATCTGAGCTGGGATAATAACATGTTAAATCTTGGGGAACCATTTACTGCCACGATAAACACGTTAATGGCCCTCTTTTGGCAGTCGCAGTGCAATGGTTGAGGTTTGTCTTTGGAGCCTCTAGATCTCAGCTCAGCTACTCCCCAATTCTTCATCGCAGAGGAAGCATTCAAAGCTGCAGCTTTAATCTCATTACCACTACACAAATCATCGTAATGTATTTAAGTAGTAGGCAGGTGAACTACTGGTATCACTTACATAAAGCTTTGCTCCTTGACCTGAGCCTCACACTGACGGTGAAGTGAAACGCTCAAACAGAAAACAGTTACATATATTTTCAGATCATGTTTGCATGTTTTGCCACAAGTATGCGTGGTTAATGCAGACTTGATGATTTGCAATCGGTATCTATTTGGTGTTTGAACATCTTAACACTATCTGTTTTATTGCCAGGAAGGGTGAAGGGTAAAATACTTTTTTTCTATCAGCTCCAGGATCTCTGCATTTGCCCTCCAAGTGCTGCCCTCTAGCTGCCCAGACACGAGCGCGTTTTGCTCGTAAATTTAAGTGCTGCTATTTTTTTGATGTTGGGGTTTACGCGAATGTGCACAATGGGATGAGACGATTGATTTTTCGATTTTTTTTATTTCAGCAGGCAGGGCCCAATTAGGGGTCGTCCATAAATGACGTCACGCTATTTTTGACGATTTTTGACCCCCCCCCCCAAATTAAAACATGCTTCAAATCGCTTTAAACTAGTGTCATTGTAGTGCGTATTTAATGTGGCGCTGCACTCTGATGTTGTAGGAGAAACGTTTATTAAAAAGTGTATTGTGTTGTCTATATTTAAAGTTTCGCATTTTTATGTGACGTCACATTTCTCAAACCCCCCCCTCCTCGTCACACATCGTCACAAATGTCTGACCCCCTCCCCCCCCCCCAGGTGCGTGACGTTTTTTATGGACGGCCCCTCATACGATTTTCAATTACAGTGTTTACAATGGAATGCCTCTGGAATTCTCCCTAAACACAGCCACAAAAAACGTTATTTACTCGTGTATAGTTACCCCTGTCATTAAGCGTCTGTGCTCTGGTTGAGAATACAATTCAGTGATTCTAACCAGATCCGTGGATTCGTGTGTCACACAATACGATGCTCCATCATGGCCCATCAAACGTGATGTTGGGGGAAATAAAAAAAAGCTAAAAAATACATCCGGCAGTTCACGTTTTTCTTGAATGACTAAAATCACCCTGGGTAGCAACATCGCCTGCGGGTGTAATAGCCAGGTGTTAATTTCACCCACAAAGACGAAGATCCCCCCCCCTCCTATACAGTCTTTAGGGGCCGTCCATAAATGACGTCACGCGATTTTGGACGATTTATTATCCCCCCCCCCTTCGTCACACGGCGTCACAAAAAGTCAGACCCCCCCTCAAATATGACGTCAGAAAGCTCTGCCCCCCCCACAAATAAAACATGTTTCAAATTGCTTTAAACTATTGTCATTGTAGTGCTATTTAATGTGGCGCTGCACTCTGATGTTGTAGGAGAAAACATTAAAAAGTCGATTTAGTTAAGTAGAACGTGTTGTTTATATTTATTTAAAGTTGCGCATTTTGATGTCACGTCACATTTCTCAACCCCCCCCCACATCGTCACACATGGTCACAAATGTCTGACACCCCCCCCCCCCAGGTGCGTGACGTCATTTATGGACGGCCCCTTAGAGATTATTGGGGCAAGTGTTGTTTACCGAGCGTCTGTTATTGTAAGGCACGACGCATGAATGGTTGGGGAGGTCAAACTTACGCCCGGCCGCCTTTGTATTCCCAGTACTGCTTCTGTGACACATCGCACCAAGTACTGTATGTACTCATTTAAGCCTCAACCAATGGGAGGTTCAATACGGGATCACATATCACTCGCTACTGATGTTAGCCGTGGCTGGAGATCGAACTCAGGTCGCCAGGTTTGTGGCGTGAACTGGAGAAACGAATGCGCCCAGACGTGGTTTAGGACGCATCTTGTGCACCGTACATGACAAATTAAAGTAAATTATTAAACCATTTGTTTTGTTTACCAGGTAAGGCCCATCTTACATATATAGCTCTTTTTTAGAAGCGACCTGGCTGCCACAAATGACAGCTCGACCAAATGTCTTATCACGCGGAAATCTAGAGCAGCCGAATACTCGAAAAAGCGTGATGCTGATTCCAAATGTGGAGGGGAAAACCGGAAAGAAATCCACGCGACTACGGGGAGAGACACGCAAACTTCAAATACACAGCAGCAGGCGTCAGGGTTGGGATCGAACCCACGACCTCCTGTATACCAGGCGAGGTAGTTAACATTTCCTAGCCACCGCGGCTCTCTCGAACAGCGCTTTGACAAATTGTCAACTGAGGCTGTAAGATATTTGTCTGGTTCCACGCACAATTGCCCACACAAGCATGGACACGCTCACCTGCACCGCTCCACCCAAGTACATTACCGCATACAGATGCTGTGACCGCATGCGCAAACGAATCTATTAATAGGTCTAATACATAATGCAGCCATTAACCCATCCCAATGGCGATGCAATGCATTGTCATCAATAGATTCAATAATCGATTTCAGCACTATTTTAATGATGCAAAAAGAAGCTTTAGCCTTTCTGGCAATCATACAGGAGGTGTTCAGATTGATTTGAAGCTTTCGTGACTGCAGGAATCCATACTCTTTGGTTCTTTCGGTAAAGTCACGTAGTTAGAAATACAATAAAATGAAAACAAATCACGACGTTTCGATTGCAACAAAAGCAATCATCATCAGGTGGGAAAACCACAGCAAGAAAAAAAAACACTTCAGCAAAAACAAATATTGCTGTGGTTTTCCCACCTGATGATGATTGCTTGTGTTGCAATCGAAACGTCGTGATGTGTTTTTATTTTATTTCTAACTACGTGACTTTACCGAAAGAACCAAAGAGTGTTCAGATGTTCAAACACCATATCGACACATTGCAATGCATCAACTCTGATGCCTTGCCACATGCAAAACAAACAAGATCCAACAATATATTCATTGTCGATTACATTGATTGGCCTACACCAGAGACAGCCTCCTATGTGGCCTTGTCTCACCACCAGTGTTTGAGCAGAGAACGCCAACAGGCGAACAGCACAAAGGCAATTGCGTATGGTGCATGCAGACCTGACGCCCTACAATCGGTGTTTGAACACCTTAACACCTTCTGCGCTCTTACCGCAAAGGCTAAAGCCTCTTCTTGTACTCGTCGTTTTTACACGAGCAACAATGGTCCCACAGACGCGACTACAGGTAGTCCCCGACTTACGATGGAGATGCGTTACGACGACCCCATCGTAAGTCGAAAATATCGTAAGTCGAAAATGGCCTCGTCTACCCAGGAGTCTTAAAGAATGGTGATAATTTAGCAAAACAGAGCAATTTACTGCATAAACTATATACTGTATGTATTTATTAATTACAATACTGTATTACACAGTAAAATGTAAAGTAAAAAACAAGGTAAATTCTTAGCCTACCTATATAAACTGCGATTTAATAAAAAGTTTTTTCAGGAAACAATCCTATCTGCATCACACAAGGCGGGAGATGCGTACATCCCGGCAGCGTCCCAGCGTACAGCATCGTACCTCGTACGCTGCTGCGTTTGCCTGCCGCGCGAAATGTAAAATATTGTACAATTTTGTCGTATCGCTATCGCCATCGTAAGATCGAAATATCGTAAGTCGCACCATCGTAAGTCGGGGACTATGTATTATACACTGCGGTAGAGGCCCCCATAGCGACTACATGGGGTGTCACGTGAACCCCATGACATACAAATACGTATCGAAAACAAACGTCGATACTCACGCACGCAAATTAAGGAGCATACCCGTTTAGATGAATGCACATTGTTCGATGATCAATCGTTGCGGTATCACAGTATATATATCCATGATCTATACCAACACCCCCGAATGGACGCAGTCAACCGTACTAACTAATCGGAGACACTTGGTGCAGTATGCATGTTGAACGTTCACATCGACAATGGGGAATGTGCTTTGGTCGTGCGTGATAGTCGCTAAGCCATCCTCGCGACATCAAGAGGCGCTCGCTCGCACGAAATACGATTTATGCGCACAGATTGTGGCATATTTCCAGGGTCGTTGTGTGCTAGTATAGCTTCGTGCGTGTTATAGCCAGGCTGAAGTAAGCAATGTTTTGTTACCCGTGTGTAGGTAGCTACGTGGGGGCATGAGATGGCGCATTGGGGGCCGTCCATAAATGACGTCACGCGATTTTGGACGATTTTTGACCCCCCCCCCCATTCGTCACACGGCGTCACAAAAAGTCAGACCGCCCCTCAAATATGACGTCACAAAGCTCTGCCCCCCACCCCCCAAAATAAAACATTCTTCAAATCGCTTTAAACTATTGTCATTGTAGTGCGTATTTAATGTGGCGCTGCACACTGATTTTGTAGGAAAAAACATGTATTTAAAAGTATATTTAATTAAGTAGAACGTGTTGTCTATATTTATTTAAAGTTGCGCATTTTGATGTAACGTCACATTTCTCAAACCCCCCCCCCGCTCGTCACACATTGTCACAAATGTCTGACCCCCCCCCCCCTCTAGGTGCGTGACGTCATTTATGGACGGCCCCAAAGCTAAAATTGGGTTCACATATAAATTGCCACAGGCAAGAATTTAACTCGGAGAAACAAAATTCTAATGCAGTGCATAAACGCCTGGAGTAGTGTAATCTTAGGCTGAGTCGACCAATCTGGCTCCCATTTCTCTGTGGGTCTCTATGGTTCAATATGAGTATCTGGATCTCTGTGGGTCTCTATGGTTCAATATGAGTCTCTGGATCTCTATGGGTCTCTATGGTTCAATATGAGTCTCTGGATCTCTGTGGTGCTCTATGGTTCAATATTAGTCTCTGGATCTCTGTGGGTCTTGATGGTTCAATATGAGTCTCTGGATCTCTGTGGGTCTCTATGGGTCTCTATGGTTCAATATGAGTCTCTGGATCTCTGTGGGTCTCTATGCACTTGAAAATCATCTATATTGAAAACAAATTTCTTTAGAATTGTGTTTTTTTGCGTTTAGTTTGCTATCCTCTCCCCGCACCTCCGATAAGCACGGTCGGCTACGTACGATGCGATAGAACTTAAACATATATACATTGCAATTGGCCACCAGTGTTGATTTGCGCGTACCACAGCCAGGAATCAAACTCTGGCAACTGGAAGTATTGTGCACGGCGCACCAAAACGTATTGACTGCGGCGCCACTCCCTTGCACACAAAAACAAAGAGACACGACCTCACACTGACATACACACATACACACACGCCAAACCTGTACATCATTAGCGTCTGACTCTGCCAAGCCGGTTTGAGTGGTATGGGAATGTGTGACATGCACGCGCGAAAACAGCTTGGCTTGGACCGGTAGAGCGCGTTACTCTTCAGAAGACGACAGAGAAAGAGACACGGACCAGCTTCGTGTTGGAACACGCAGTCTTTCGTCAGCTGAGCAGTGTGTATACACACACACACGTGTGCTGCAGCTGATGCTAGCATGCATGTGCAGGGAGCTGACACATCAAGGAGGGCTCTTGTGATGCTGCTACTGCTGGCCTCTGTCGCGGTAAGCCTTTCGTCAGATTGTCTCTTATCCCACGTGTCTCCCCGATGTCCTAGTCGGGTTGACCTATAGTGCTGTGGTAAGATTATTTGCATATAGTGATACACTTTGCTTTATCATAGTCAGCCGTGGCGAATCCACTACTGGACGAATGCCTCCCCAAGCCGTCGCTGCTGCTGCCACCTCTCGCATGCCTGCTCTGTAAACCATCCACCTCGTTCCTGTATCACTCCATCCCCTCGGTGGAAGGCCTCTTTGACGCGTTCCACTCCTCGGCTACCGCTCCGTTGTCATTCTTGATCCTTAGCCGTCATCCATTCCCGTGACATCCCCTTGCCGAAGCCCACTTACGTTTCTTAACACTTTGAATTTCTGTCATGAAGCTGCATATATTTTCTAAGCCGTGCGTTCCTCTGCCCATGCCTCAATGTAATAACAATTATGCATCTCTCCTTTGCTTTTTTCGCGCACAATGTAGTTTTTTGTAAAAACAAAAACCCCTACAACAATGTTGTTTCCCATTTTTCTGAACCATATATTATATCAGGTGGTGTGCACTGATTAACAATGATCCTCTTTGGACACATTTGTGTGTTCAGTGCTTAATTACACGCAGAAGAAGAATCCCAAACGCAGTTCTGGAAATTTTTTAGTATGCGACATCGATCTCACCTTTATGTTGCCCTCGTGACGCTCTGGTGGTCTGTCAGAATATAGGGTACGATAAATACACCATTGCTATGGATAGCTTGTGCTCTCGTGGTAGTAGTGCCTTACGCTGGAAATCCCGACTCCAAGCCAGCCAAGCAGCGTGAGGGGACATCCTCGAATTAGAAATTAGACCACGGGTATGATGCTCTTAGCACGGTTGGCTACGCACCGTGCGAAAGAAGTTCAACATACATCCATCCATACATTTTGAACGTTAAGTTTAGCTTTCCAAAAACATTCCAACCTGCTGTCATCCACCTTTTTTACTTCATCATCTTGACCAAGGTACTCTAAACATTCCGTGTTTTCCTGGTGGGTCCCTCGTACAGAGATCCCCTCCCGTTGCTGAGCGAACGTTTAACACGTAGGCTTTCGCGACCAATGTTATTCATAATCAACGTTTTTGGGTTTAGATCGCGTTATTTATAAATGTGTCGTAACCCTCCACCACCCGACACGGCCAATCAGTAAAAATGTGTCACGTTGACAAAAGACAAATAGTTCACTGCTTTAGCCCACCGGTGTGTTGAAGCCACAACATTTACAATTTGAGTACGACGTTTCGCTGGTAATTGCATCCAGCATCATCGGACAATTGCCCGATGATGCTGGATGCAATTACCAGCTGGATGCAATTACCAGCGAAACGTCGTACTCAAATTGTAAATGTTGTGGCTTCAACACACCGGTGGGCTAAAGCAGTGAACTATTTGTCTTTTGTCAACGTGACACATTTTTACTGATTGGCCGTGTCGGGTGGTGGACGGTTACGACACATTTATAAATAACGCGATCTAAACCCAAAAACGTTGATTATGAGCGAACGTTGTTGAACACGACCCGGTTGTTTTTGCTCGTTTTTATCATTTTATTATTACACACTTTTATTTAACTCACTCTGTCTGTTGTCGTATCCTCTAATCTTGCAACTCAATTTTTACCCACTTCCCAATGTAGTATCGACTGCAAACTTGGTATACTTATGTCACACTGATGACAATACTATATTCTATCATAAAAAAAACATCTTAAAACATTATTTTACACGCTTTTTGTTAACTCACTCTGTCTGTTGTTGTCGTATCCTCAAATCTTGTAACTCAATTTTAACTCACTTCCCGATGTCGTATCGACTGCAAACTTGGTATACGTATGTCATACTGATGACTACGCTATTCTAACATAAAAAAATACATTTTTAAACAATATTTTTTACATGTTATGTTTCGGCTTCGGCTTGGGTCTAATTGGCCACGCTCAACTAACGTTGGCTGTAAATGACCAGGGCCCCTTACGTTATGGCAAGCTTCGGGGCCACTTCCTGGAGTCTTGGAGTTCTGCCATTACTAGTACGGTACATTTCATTAAAGCGTGTTTAAAAAAAAAAGTATTTTTAAATATTACTTATTATCCTCAGCCCCACTTTGCAGCCTGCTTTGTTGACTTCTAGTTAACATTTCCCCACAGTTTGTTACGATGAGACATTGTGTACTGACTGGCATAATCAATGACACGTGAGATGGTTGACGTATACGCCATTCACTTTCATGCCTCTGTTACTCAAAAGGGACAATGATGGCAAACAAAAGGTAGAGTGGACAAAGCTCTGTAAAATTGTTCGGAAAAAACGAGAAACGCAATCGAAGAACACAAAAAATTATGAAGAAATCATAGAAAATACAGACAAAAGGCGACGAAAAGGCCATTTGTGATTGGCAGTTCACGTATGTATGTGTACGTACGTACGCATGTTGAACTTATTTCGCACCGTACGTAACCAACCGCGCTCGTAGGAGGTGCGGGGGAAGGACGACAAACTCGGCATAAAAAGTAGTTCTACAGGAATTATTTTTTAATCTATTTTAAAAAATGCATAGCTCAAGTGGCTTCACACGGTATAAGCAGGGTTTTACATTTATGAGAGGAATTTTGTGAATTATTCATGTCGTTTGTAATGTGCTCACAATGTTCCAAATAATTCGACTAAAATCATGACCCCAAATCATTGCGGGGGGGGGGGGGGGGTCGGATGGGGAAGTTTAATGGTTACACCTAAACTGTTGTTGACGACTTGCAAATTGCTACATATTTTATCAACCCGAAAGGTATAATGAGCCGAGTCGAAGGCTTCTAGCAGTGCTTTTTAACCACAATGCCACCTGCCTGCATATTTCGCTTTCAAAGAATACAATTGCAGTAGGGATTAGAGGCCTAAGTAAGATGGTGTGTGTGTGCATGTGTCGGTGCGTGTATGTGTGTGACCAGGGTTTAAAGAATGAGCCTCCAGCTTCCCTGCCCCAGGAGAATGCCCCGTTGTCCAGCTATAGTAACCCTGCAGGTACCCAATCCACACCGTGTCATCCTCGCGCAGTAATGTGTGCACTCCTCTGCCTAGCTTCAGTTTCCTGCGTTATTTTTCACGGACAAATCATGAGCATCGTTGTGCAGAAAATTTAGTAAACAAAATAAAGAATAAAAGAATACGCCTCCTGCACGTATCTATCCCATCGTACAAAACGTAAATGTTCAGCAGCGCTGGTTAAAGCAAGTGTGGTTCTGCTGATGAGACGCTGCATGTCCGTACAGGTCCAGAATTTTCCTGCGTTGAACCAATGTTGCTGAAATTGTGCACTCCCAGAAGGCCGTGTGTGGCTGCCTGGATGTGTAAATGTACTTTGATTTTCTTTTTTTATGTAGAGGGACAAATACGTGAAGGAAGAGAATTGTTTGATTATTTCGTGTTATTTTTTTGCTCAGTTTAGTTTCAGTGCCTCAAATTACTTTAAGGCAGTTGCAGTTTACCACGTTTTTCAGGTCCATGTACACGTGTAAACACCGTGTGCATGCGCACGTGATACAGTGCACGTGTAAATTGTAACGTGTGATATATGATGTAACAAATGGTTTGGGTGCGAAATGAAAACGTGCTTTTTTCACACATTTAAAGCACAGTGCATTAACTCATCGATTTGCTGGGGACTGATGTATGGGCGGATATGTTGAAAATATTGAATATGTGAACATCTAAGAAAATAGCAGTTCATCCACGTACAAAAATTGCTTCTGGGTGTAGTGGTTAATCGGTCAGGATGGATATGTGGCGGTCCGTTATGCGACGTTGTACCGTACTGCTGCACCTGTTGGATTTTTAGAAGGGTCAAATAACCCCCACGACCCACACGGCATGGGGAGGCCCTCATCCAGCACTGGATTGACAAATGGGCTCTACGTGTACAATTTAAGATTTACACATACATGTTTGAGTGTGTGTGTAGATACATATTTATATGCGTGGGGAGCAGAAGTGCAGCGGTTAGCACGCTATGCTACGAACCCGGCGACCCGAGTTCGATTCCCACTCACGACCAACACCAGTTACGATTATCTGAACTGGTTCTGAGCCTCCCAGAGGCCAAATCAGCCTCAAAATAGTACCTGTGCTGTGGAAACATCGCCACTAGGGAGACAAAGGCGGCTGGTTGTGGTGCTGGCCACCCACCCCTCGTGTGCTGTTCTGGGCTTTATAGGTGCTCGCTAAAAACACTTACTCTGAAAGTCTGTTAAGGCTATATGGGTGATTATTTGGCTTTGTTCTTGATTTTAAGCTTTCGTGACTGCAGGAATCCATACTCTTTGGTTCTTTCGGTAAAGTCACGTAGGTAGAAATAAAATAATATATCACGACGTTTCGATTGCAACAACAAGCGACAGTCTGATTCTCTCACCTGAAGATGGTCGCTTGTTGTTGCGATTGAAACGTTGTGATCTATTATTTTTTTCTACCTACGTGACTTTACAGAAAGAACCAAAGAGTATTTGGCTTTGTTTTACATATATATGTATATGTAAAGTGTTCCTAATACGCTTGTTTTTGCATTGTGTTGCAGGACTGTAGCAACACTGAGTCGGAGTGTGTGCATTTAGTTCACATTACCCTTATTGTGTGCAGGATCTGATCAGTCGACGGGCGACACCATGTACATCACCATCGAGGAGAATGACCCAGGGCCATTTCCCAAAGTTCTCGAGACGGTACGAGGGCAAAGCGTCTGAATGTTCCCAACGTCAAGGCCAGGAGTCAAACCTGGCTGTCTGACGTTTGTCGTTCGGTGTGCTTTATCATCGTAGAGATTCTCAATCCCGTCTTGGCGATTGAGTTTTTTTGTCGATTTTCTTTTCCCAAAAAGTGTGGGCAACCCCTCCACATTGAGAAATATGACATTATTTCGATTATTTTGCTGATATAAATGTCCACATGATAAGCCACTTTGCTGAGCTGCAACTTTTGGCCAGGTTGCTTCTGCAAAATTAGCTCGGTGGGCTTTACCTGGTAAGATAAGAAAAAAAATAGTTTCGTTTTATTTGTATATATATTTTTAAGTGATTTGTTAACTTTCCTATACTTTGCACTCCTATCGTGTTTTTGTATTGTTTGTTGTTGTGATGTTCTGACCCACTCCTTACTCAACATCTGTGAAAAAGAGCTTCATAGCTCATCGGATTCCTCCAGGACAAAATAAATATTCTGAGACTCATTCTGTCGTAGATCGGAGTGGAGGAGAGCGACCTCCTGCTGTGGCTGGAGGGGGCCGGGGCAGACCAACCCCCCAAAGACCTCTTCGTGCTGGACGGGCCGAGTGGTCACTTGAGTGTGACGGCACCTCTTGACCGCGAGCAGCACGCAGGATTCCAGGTGTGTCCGCATGTGGTGGTGGTGGTGGAGGCGGGGAGCAATGAAGCAGCGGTCAGCGTGCCGCACTACAAACCCTGCCACCCGAGTTCGATCCCGGTCACTGCCAACACCATTGACGATTATCTGAACTGGTCCTAGGCCTCCCCTAGGTCGACTCAGCCTCCAGTGAGTACCTGGTGTGGTGTACAAACATCACTACTTGAGAGACATAGGCAGCCAGGTGTGGTTCTGGCCACCCACCCCCTCGTGTGCCGTGCCAGCCTTCATCGGTGCTCGCTAACAGCACTTGCTCTAATTGCTTATTAAGACCATATGGGGGATCTTTTTCTTTTGTATTCGGTGGTTGTGCTGTTACTCAAAGTCAGGCTAAATAGAGATGGCCCGAAATGTTTTAAGAGTAGATGTAGTTTGAATGCTGCAAGTGTGCGGTGATATGGCGTTCCAGATGTAGGTATGTATGTTGAACTTCATTCGCACCATACGTAGCCAACCAACCGTGCTGATCGGTGGTGCAGATGGTGGGGACTGCCACGGAGAAACGATGCCTGGCAGTGACGGTCCCGGTCCTTGGTGTAGAGAGGAGGAAGTTGTGAGACGTGCTGCTGTGGAGAGTTCTCCCATGATCTGCAGTGCAGGGTGACAGGAGAGTGAAGAGAGGTAGATGGCTGAGGGTAGAGGCGCCGTGATGGCACAGGCAGCAGGCGACCTTGCAGCTGACCCCGCTTGCGACGGTGGGAGCCAGCGGAGGGAGCGGAAGGAGTCGAAATAATCTAGCCGAGGGTGACAGACACTGAGGACGACATGGGCGAGACTGTGGCTTGATAAAGATTGACAATGATGGAGATGCAATGGTTGGGACGAGACCCGACTGTGCTGCAGGTGAAGGTGTTTGCAACTTCGGTGATGGCGAGTGGTTATAGATGACGTGGGCCAGGAGGTGGTAGTTGCAAGATTTGACGATGTGGTTGGTGTAGTTGTCAAATGGATAGGGTGGAATCGAGAGTGATGCCGAGGAACTTTACACGGTTGGGGAAATGGATGGTGGAGGCAGCGTTTAATATTCTTGAAGACAGTGTGGATGCAGTGAGTGGCTGTCTGGTGCCCATGAGGATAGCTTCGGATTTGTAAACATTCAAGGAGAGGTCATGGACCCAGAACCACTGCTGCAAGGTGGCGGTGCCCTCTAAGAGCCTCTTGAGTACAGGGGTGGTGGTGGAGATGGTGGTGGAGGTCATGGTGGCAGTGGAAGGGATTGGTGGTAGTGGTAGCGATGGTGGTGATGGAGGTGATGTAGGTCGTGATTGTCGTTGTGGTAGGGATGGTGGTGGTAGAAGAGATAGTGGTCGTGGTGGTAGTCATCACTGTGTGTGTCTTCATAGGGATACACAAAATATAAATCTCTTTCACAAAAAGAGAAAATCAGACCCAGGCATTTTTCCAAGGCTGAACAAGATATCCAAAACTCAAAAAGGTACAAACAAGCAAAACATGGTGCTGATTTCTAGGCATCGATTCATAACTAAGATGGATTAGGTCTTCTTGATCCTACAGATACATAGGAAATCGAATCAAAATCCTGAATTGTGGCGATTCATTGGATGACATGTGGGACATCTCATTCCATCTCTGCGTATTCTGATTGGTAATCATGAGCCAGAAGGGCAAATTACACATGGCAACATTCTGGGGGGGGGGGCAGTTATTTTTCGACGACCACAGCTGACTTTTCACAATGTAGTACCACATTTTATCCAATCCAGAGGAATGATTGTGATGAGCCGAGTTGACCCCCTGACCCAGATTTCAAATTACAACTCCTGACCGAGTTGATTGCTCGTGCTGTCAGAATGCCACCCAGCTGGGTGTGTGTGTGTCGTCGTGTAGAGGAGCCTCACGATCGATGCTACTGGGCAGCTGGTGATAGCTGCCCTCCAGCAACAACATTCCACAGCCTGAGCAGCAAAAGGACAAAGTTCAAGCGTTGGCCTTTCAGCAAAAATGTCACGGGTTTGTTTTTCCACATGAGCCATCAATGCTGCCAGCATTTTTGGACACGCGTGTCAATTTTACTCATCAGTTGAAGATATCTTGCCAGACGGACACAACTGGAAAACGCCGTAGAATTTACAACCTAGGGCAGTTATTGAAGGTGGACTTGGATCAAAAATTATAAAATAATAAGGGAGACAAGAGCAGGTTGGAGTGCTTTTGGATAAACTGAAACAAAAAAAAAGAAGAAACATACCAATGTTCCTCAAGAAGAACTTTATTTTTATTCACTGCGTACTACGTGGTATGACATGGGATCGAACAAACAAGATGGACAATGATTAGGGAAATGAAACAATCGTGGAAATGTGTACAAAGGAGCACAGCGAATTACACTGCGAGAGACCAACAGTGAAACACGTGGATGAGACAACATGCACAAGAGATGCATCCTATTGACCATTAAGAAAAGCAATTGGGCTTGGGAAGAATATATTCGCTAGAAGGCCGGTTGTAGAGACTAACGACGCTGTCACAGCAAAAGGAGGAAACACACCCCCTGAAGTCACGTCCACTGTGGGAATGGAGTATGTATGTTAAACGTCTTTCACACCATGTGTAGCCAACCGTGCTAATCGGAGGCGCAGGGGAAAGAACACAAACTAAACACAAAGACCAGTTTGTCTCGTTTGCAGGAACGAGATGCAATGGTTGCATTGTAAGACTGCGAGATATGTCAATGGCTTAGGGAGGTCTTAGTCCATCAGTGGCTAGATGTTGGCTGATGATGATCATGTTTCAAGTTATATTTATTACCATGCTAATATTTTGTTTGATAGAAATGCCATCCGTAATGCCGCACGTCTGATCTCTGTGATGGCAGCTACACTTGAGGGCTGCATCAAGCGATGGGCAAATTTCTCATTCCCTCTGGATCGCTGTCACCGTCACGGATCAGAACGACAATGCCCCTCGCTTCCTCTGGCAGGACATCACGGCACACGTGTTGCTCAGCGCCGCCCCTGGTGAGCCTCCCAGACCAAGGTCAGAGGCCCTGCCACAACACTGCCCAGCCGAGATTATTTTAAACCAACTGGTACCAGTGGTGTCAGTGTGTGGAGGAGGAGGCTCGCAGATTATGCTTCTGGGCAGATGAGATGGAACACACGAGAGTGTGCAAACAAAAAAGGTGTCACTCTTTAATTGAGTAGTGACCTCAAATTGGGACAATTTACAATGGTCATTTTGGTTTAAAATTGGCGTTTGTATGCGATCACATCTCCAGACGCTATCCTGAAACAGTGGGCAAATTTATGTAGACAGAGGCATTCAGTTGTGGACTTTAACAGGGGCAGGGAGTCGACAGCACAGTTGACTTGGGGAAAGGAATTACAGACAAAGGGGACAGTAGTGGAGAATGAACGACCGCTTTTTAAGTGAAGGCTGACTGATGGCGTTGATGTATGATCATGGTTGCTGAAGCCAAAAGTGCGTGGAGGAGAGCAGAGTGAGATGCGAAGGGGCAGTTAGGCCATGGAGGATCTTGAAGTTGGTGAGCATGACCTTGATAGTGATTCAAAATCGCATTGGGAACTTGTGAAAAGATTGGAGCATTGGGGTGATGTGATCACATTTGTATGTGCGTTGAACTTCTTTCGCACCGTACGTAGCCAGCCGTGCTAATCAGAGGTGTGAATGTGGGTAAGAAGTCTGGCAGTGGCATTTTGAATTAACTAGAGTTTGGAGGCGAGGGATTTGAGGAGGACATAGAGGAGATAGTTGCAATAGTTGAGTAGGGATGTGATGAAGACATGGATGAGGGCAGCACCTAGGCTGAGAAAATGGTGGATGTGAGGAATATTTAGAGTTGGGGGGGTGGTTGGTGGGGGGGGGGTAAAGCAATACATGCTCTGATTGGCAGCAAAATGTTGTTATTGTAAACTAAATGATTTTTTATTTTAGTAGGTAAGGCCCACTGAGCTATATTGCTCATTTTCAGATGCGACCTGACCGCAAATGATAACTCAACGAAGTGGCTTATCATGTGGAAATTGATAACAGCTAATTACTCTAAACGCACGTTGATTCTAAATGGAGGGAAAACCGGAGGACCCGGAGAAAAATCCACATGAACCATGAGGAGAGAGAACAAATATACAGCAGCAGGCGTCAAGGGGGTCAGGACCGAACCCACGACCTCCTGTATACTAGGCGAGGCAGTTAACATCTCGCCACCGCGTTGTTGTTGTGTGTGCGGCAGGGACGCTGGTGGCAGTGGTGCAGGCGGAGGACGCGGATGACCAGGAGACGCTGTACGGGCAGGTGTCCCACACGCTCACGGCGCAGAGGCCCGGCTCCCCCGCCGCGCGCATCTTCACCGTCAACAACACCACGGGCGCCATCCACACGCACCGAGTGCTGCCCAAAACGGTGTGCACGCGCGAGCAGTGTCACCCCGTCACACCTCGTCCACCGTCGTCATCACCATTGTCCAATAACGGTGGCGAGATGTTAACCACCTTGCCTGGTATACAGGAGGTCGTGGGTTCAATCCCGACCCTGACGCCTGTATATTTGGATTTTGCGTGTTCTCCCCGTGGTCATGTAGATCTTTATTCAGGTCCTCCGGTTATTCCATCCACATTTATAAACATGCTATGCACTTTTAAATCTAGATTGAAAACTAATTTCTTTAGAACTGCTTTTGTGTTTAATTAATTGTCCTTCCCCCGCACCTCCGATTAGTATGCTTGGCTATGTACGGTGTGAAAAAAGTTCGAAATGCGTACATATGTAGTGCTCTTCACGGAGGCACACACTTGAACTTGAAGGCAACACGTTTATTACACAGCTCCAACAGGGCCACTACTTCAACGTACACAAGTTAACTAAAACCCAACGGGGTAACTACATAACCGGGTCAGTCAGTAACACTCTGACTGAACCACGATGCCGAGCGAAGACCGTAGATCGAGGAGGCGTAGCACGGCGGGTTTCTGCATCTCACCAGAAGGTTCTCGAACGAACATCACGTGTCCCTTAAGCATGTATTCACTGTTACGCTCTTCTCATATCAGTGAAATACTCGAATAATAAATTACAGCCCATTATCAATCTAGAGCTGAATGAAGGCCTCCACATTCCGTGATGGTCATGGTGTTTGTTTTGCCATACTTCACCACACTGGTCAGTGCGGATTGGGGAAGGGGGAGACCTAGAACAGGGTTTTGATATCACTCACCCCAATTTCTAGCCAAGGCCAGGATTCTAAATCCGGTCGCCGAATTCATAGGTCAAGGCACTAACGTCTGTATCGCGACTCTACCCCGAGATGCTCTTACAGGTGAGTTATTTCACTGCTGGTTGTAATGAACTGGGAAGAGCTTCACGACATGGCTGTCCCGCCCATGTTTTCTCGTAGGATGACGGCGTGTTCGTGCTGGAAGTGACGGCTCGAGATTGCGGAGGAGCGGAGTTTGGGCGGTCGGACAAAGCCATCGTGACAGTCATCATTGCTGACAGCATCAGCACCGCCTCCGCCACCCTTAGCACAACGGCGTCTCAGCCGCGCGTGCCTGTAAGTGTCACCCGTGTGATGGGCAGTAACTCCACCAGCTTCAGAAGACACCTTCAGACACCTTGGGGTGCCACGGTGGTGAGATGTTAACTACCTCGCCTGGTATACAGGAGGCTCAATCCCAACCCTGTCGCATATATATTTGGGAATTGCATGTTCTCCCTGTGGTCGCGTGGATTTCTATCCGGGGTCCTCTGGTCTTTCCCTCCACATTTCGAAAACGCGTTTAGAGTATTTGGGAGCTATACATTTCCAATCAGTTATCATTTGTGGCCAGGTAGCTTTGAAAACGAGCTATATAGCTAATTGGGCCTTAGCTATATAGCTCTTGTTATTTTTACATCTCATGTACCACCATCGGCAGTACCAGAAATACAGAACCTCCAACGCTGCAGCAGGCCCTGCAACTGGCACTGGCGCACACGAGCCGGAGGGCCTCAGCTGCCAAGCTACTGACGGAGACAGGAGGGACATTGGATAGGGGCCCCATTTAATGTGTTGCACCAGGGCCCATGCTACCCCATTGATCCATCACCACCTCCAGGGACGACCAAAGATCCCCCGTTTTGCTTTAACCAGACTGTTGGGGAAAGCGCTGTTAGCCAGCACCTATGAAGGCCAGCTTGGCACACGAGGGGGTAGTCGGCCAGCACCACGCCCGGCTGCCTATGTTTCTCGAGTGGAGATGTTTACACATTGCACCAGGTACTCATCTGAGGCGTTTGTATGTTCTCCCCCTGTTCTGCATGGGTTTCCTCTGGGTCCTCCAGCTTCCTCTCATAGCTGAAAAGAATGCAACGCAACTGGTATTGACCAAAACATTCCAATTCGGAAAAATGCCCTGCAAATTGATCAGTTGAGATTACGCGTAGCAGCATCGTCCCCTGCTGCGCAAACTTTTGACAGGAACCTCCTCCAAAAGAGTGTGGATAGATTCAGCGACGCTTTCCTGACTAAACAAGCGTAATGGTCGATAATAATAATAATAATTAAATGGCCACTGGCATTGCATGAGGCAGACGTGCTGATGAGCTGAGCATCTGCAGGAACCGGAAGAGGATGAGTCCATGGTGCTACTCGGCGTACAGGAGCCAAGTGACCTGGAGGCACCGGGCGGAGGGATCGGATGTCCAGTCTTCTCTCTGGACGCCATCAACGTGGAGATGCCCGAGGAGCTACCTCCAGGACAAAAACTACTCACCGTCCGCACGGCCGAGAATATTCAGATCATTGAGCTCAGGTTGGCTGTAAGGGGGGTTATCTGTGGGTGCTGTGTGTTGTGTACCGTGTGTGTGTGTGTACGTGTGAGTGTTTATGACCTGGGAGTGGTTGTGTTGTGGTTAGTGCGCTGCACTACGAACCCAGCGGTCCGAGATAGATTCTCGCTGATGACCAACACCGGTGACAATTATCTGAGTCTCTCCTAGGCCGACTTAGCCTCAATTAAGTACCTAGTGTGATGTGTAAAAACATTTCCATGAGGGAGACAAAGGCGGCCAGGCGTGGTGATGGCCACCCACCCCCTCGTGTGCCGTTCTGGCTTTCATAGGTGCTTGCTAACAGTACTTGTTCCAACATTCTATTGAGGCGATATGAGGGATCTTTGTCTTTGCTTTGTGTGTGTATATGACCTGGGAGCGGTAGTGTAGCGGATAGCGCGCTACACTGCGAACACGGCGGCTCGAGATCGATTCCCGCTCACGGCCAACACCAGTAACGGTTAATCTGAACGGGTCCTGGACCTCCCCTAAGTCCATTCAACCTTAAATGAGTATCTGGCGCAAAGTGTAAAGCTCAGTAATGGGAAAACAAAGGCAACCGGATGTGGTCCTTGCCCCTCCACCCCCTCGTGATAGACGCTCACGAACAGCACTTGCCCCGGCAATCTGTGTAGGCTATATGGAGGATTGTTGCACGACTTGGGGTTTGATTTCCGACCATACGTATCATTTGCAGTTGTTACAAAATAACCAGAAATGCACCTGATCTCGTCAGATCTCAGAAGCGAAGCGAATTAGAGACTGGATAGTGTTTGAGTTCTATCTCCAACCACGGAAAACATCAGTGGGGGCCGGGAGGGGGGTGATATCTAAACTGGACCCACACTTCACCCAGCGGGTCGGTGCGGTACATAACAGGACCCATTTCAACACTGTCTCATAAGCCTTTGCTGTTCTTACATTTCCATTCGGGGTGCCACGTTGGCGAGATGTTAACTACCTCACCTGGTTTGCAGATGGTGGGTTCGATCACAACCCTTACGCCTGCTGTATATTTGGAGTTTGCGTGTCTCCCTCCCAATGGTCGCGTGGATCTTTCTGCGGGTTCTCTGGTTTTTCCCTCCACGTTTATAATCAACATCACGCATTTTGCGAATTTGGCTGCTATACATTTCCACAGGATAAGCCACTTCGCTGATCTATAATTCATGGGCAAGTCACTTCTAAAAAAGAGCCATGTTGCTCAGTGGGCCTTACCTGGAAAAAATTAACTCGTAAAAACAAAGTTTTTCACTATAAATCCTTTGTATGTGTGGCATCGGTTTTATTTTATTATTAATTTCTATTTTTCTTGAGTAAGAGTTTCATTTTTATCACATTGGTATTTTAAATTAAATATGAAATTTATTTTTTCCTAAAAAGTGGAAAATTTTGGAAATGTTTTTTCACGAAAATAAATTGTCACGCACAACGAGTCTGTATGCAAAATGTCAGCTCGATTGGATCACGGGAAGTGGGTTAAAAAACGACCGAAAGATTTGCACGGTCGTAAGCGCGCAAGCAAGCAAGTGAACTTAATATAAAGGATTTAAAAATAAAAAAAAACATTCACGTGGATTTACCCTTGTAATGATGATGACGATGATAATGATGATGACGACGATAATGATGAAGATGATGACGTTCTCTCGACAGGCTGGAGGGAGACCGCGCCGGCTGGCTAAGCGTGGATGCTGCGACGGGCGAGGTGGCGACGCGCGCATCGCTGGACCGCGAGTCTCCCCACGTCGTCAACGACACCTACCTCGTCGCCATCGTCGCCGTCACGCACGGTCAGAACGGCGCCGCGAGGGAACCAACCGCTCGCGCGATGCATTTACAACCGATGACACACGGCAGTACTCTACAACGCAATGCACTACAATGCAATGTAATACAATGCAATGTGATGTGTGGATTTTGTGGAGGCTGCTCGCCTCTGTCTCCATCGTCCCCTCCGTATCATTACCCCCTGGCTGTCTGGTGGGGTCCGGACTTTCGTCCCCCATCTGCTCCCTATTCTGTACCCCCGTGAGTGCTGCGGATCGTGTGTGCATGCTCCCCCTGCGCTGAGGTTGGCCGCGGAGCGCAAGTTGCCGCCGCCGTGCGCGCGAGATAAACAGTACAGCAATGCGCAGCCGATTACGCGCTCGAGCCGCGGGGTTGGGGGTCAGGGGCTCACCACCGAGCCGCACTTACGCAAGTAACGAGCACACGCAAGCGGGGCACACGCCGACACAACGACTCAAGTTGCCGCCGCCATGCGCGCGAGATATACCGTACAACAATGCGCAGCCGATTACGCGCTCGAGCCGCGGGGTTGGGGGTCAGGGGCCCACCACCGCGCCGCACTTTACGCAGGTAACGAGCACGCGCACGATCGCACAAAGCTAACAGCTTCAATGCGCACAGCGGTTTCGCACACGCGAGCGGGGCACACGCCGACACAACGACTCGTCCCCTCCCGCACTCGCGCGTGTACGTCAACACAAGTATCGTACAAGGACGATTCTCCTCTCACACGGCTGCGTAGGCACGCAAACACACAAAAGTACTCTCCCTCCTCCTCTTCTCGCTCCCCCCGGCCGTGCGATCACAGCGCGCTCCGGCGCCGCGGCTCGCGGGTTCACCGTGTGTGGCTTGCGGGTTTTACTGAGCGCGGCGTGCACACACGCGAGCGACGCCCACGCTCGAGCGAGAGCACGTAAAACCCCCCTCTTGCGCGGCCGCGCGTTTATACAAATACACTGTGCGCTCCCCGGGCGTTAACACACACACCTCCGTACCCGCACCATCGTACAGAGACCACGGCCTTTACGCATACAACGACCACACACCCGCGAATGCAGTGCACGCTAATACCACGTGCAAAAATACCCAACAACACGGTTTTATTACTACGCTCGAGATTTTATTAGCCCTTGTTAACCAACCGAGCCACCCGTGTGTGTGTGCGGGCCAGCAAGGCGCTTCTAACCCACACTCTGGTGGCGTGCAGCCCTATTCTATGCTGCGCTCTCTGTTCAACCGCTTTCCTCTCGTCCTTACCCCGAACTAACCCTCTCCCACGGATCCTACTCTCCGCTCTGAGGTGTTGTAAGGCGCGTAATACGATACCGTCTGTAGACCTTGGTGACCTTGCGGCGCTCAGATCGTCCTGCAGACAATCTAGCGGCTCGCCCGATGACTCCTTCGTCGCTGACTCCGTGTCAAAACTCCAGAAGAAGAGAGTTCCCTACTGCCCCTGCGTTTTCTTTTAAACTATTCACATCAAAGGCTAGGCGCCCCCGTCCAGACCGCCTTGGTCTCTCGACCAATCCTGAGCCTAGGATTTCCCGCTCTTTTGCGATCCCGCCGGCCTTTGACCTTTCGACCAATCAGTCGCCCCGGGTCCTGATCCCAGCTATCTGCCCTGCTGACCCGTGTTTGTGTTTGTATGCGTTTCTAACTGCGGGGCTCTCTGAGCTCGCCGTGGTCGTGCGATCTCAAATCCGCCCACGGCGCCGCAGTGTTACTTGGCCTGGGAAGGGTCCTGTCCAATTCCCTGGCCCTGAGAAACCGTGGGGTAACCCCCCGAGGGGGCCCTCGGGTGAAAACTCAGGGTAGGTGACCCGACCACGAGGCCCTACGTGGGTGCGGGTGCGTGCTTATGTGGAGGGGGTGATGGGGGGCAGCGCGGTGGTGGAAGCCGGGCGGCTCCCTGGCTCGGCAGAGCGGCCCCGTCGCTGTGGCACCACATAGCCCCCCGGGGTGCCAGTCCCCGTCCCGGGTTGACTGGAGCACCTCGCCTGGGTTGCCCCCACGAGGTATCGCCGCGGGGTCCGCGGGATTCGCCCGGCCCTTGTGGCTGGCCTCGGGGGTGGCGGCTCCGTCTCCTGGGGCTCCGGCGGTGGTCTCCTCCTCCATTCCAACGGCTCCCCTCGGCCTCTGGCACCTGCGGGCTGGGGAACAAACTCAGAGGCGGTGGGGTTTAAGGGTCGCCGTCCTCGTCGCCCCCGGCTCCGCCCGGGGCCCCTCGGAGCCCGGGGCTCCGTGGGGCCCATATACTGCGCGAGGCCCCCGGGCACGGGGGGTGGGGGGACCCCGGGGTTTCGGGGTACTTGGACGGCGGGGCTCCCCCCTTCGGGGGCTGCTCGCCACGGCTTCAGTCGGCGGATGTTGACCACCATCTCCCGGCCCCTCTCTCCTCCCTGAATCAGCACCGTCCATGGTGAGATCTGCCGTCTCACAATCCAGGGTCCTCGCCAGTAGGTGGTCAGCTTCCCCACCTGTCCGGCACCGACGCGGGGAGTGTACAGCCACACCTCGGAGCCCACAGTGTAGAAGGGGGGCTCCATACGGGGTCGGGCGCCCTGCTCTTGCCGCTGGTGCGCGGCCTCTCCGTGCGGGTAGGCTCGGCCCCTGGCCCCTCGCAGGGTCTCCAGCAAGTGCTCCACTGGGTGGCTCCCTTCCTCCCGTTGCGGCGGAGGGACACCGAACAGCAGATCTGCGGGCAGGCGAGACTCGCGACCAAACATCATTAGGAACGGGGTCTGTCCTGTAGATGTGTGAACGGCGGTGGTGTAGGCGAGCAGGGCATAGGGGAGGTGTTCGTCCCAGTCCTGTTGATTCGCGGCCGCCATGCGTTTAAGTTTCCCGGCCAGAGTCTGGTTCATCCTCTCTACCATCCCGTTCGCCTGGGGGTGATACGCCGTGGTTCGGTCCTTCTGGATCCCGAACTCTCGGCACAGCGCCTGGAATAGTTCGGCCTCGAATTCACTACCCTGGTCGGTAATGACTCGTTCGGGGATCCCGCACTTAAGTACGTAGTTTTCCACGAAGGCCCGGGCCACTACGAGGGCTGTTTTATCCGGGATAGCCACCGCCATGGGGTAGCGGGTGAAGTACTCCACCGCTACGAGAATATATTGGTTGCCCCGGTGGGATCGTGGAAAGGGCCCCTGCAGGTCGATTCCGACCAACTGATTCGTCCGACTGACTCGGAACGGCCTCAGGGGTACCTGGTACCTCGCCGGCTTTTGCCCACACTGCTGACAGGCTCGGCAGCCCTGCACCCAGGCGGCCACATCTTGCGCCAATTTAGGCCAGAGATACTGGCGACGCAGAGTCTCCCAGGTGCGCCGTTCCCCGTCATGGCCCCCGAGCGGGTGGTCGTGTACCAGTCGTAGTAGTTGGGGTCGCACATGGGCGGGAACGCAGATGCACCCCGGCTGCCCAGCGTCGGCCAGTTCCCTCACCACCCCGTTTTCTACACACAACCGGGCATACAAACCGCTCCAGGGCCCTGGTAGTGCATCCTTCTTCTCTCGCAGTGCCGCCTCCACCGCCGCCAGATCCGGATCCCGCTGCTGGGTTTGTCGCAGCTGCTCGTCGTCCAAGCCCGGGAAGGCGCAGCCGACATCCTCTTGGATCCGCCCGGTTGGGGTGGGATGATCCGTCTGTCCCCGGGCTCCTTCTGCAGGGGTTCCTGCGGCGCATACCGCACTCTCTCTCGGGGGGGGGAGTTTAGTTTCCGCGCGCTCCTTGGGTTCTGCTGCCTGGCGGCAGCGTCCCCCCGTGAAACACGGGCAGGCGTCTCCCTCCCTCGTCTCAGCGCGCACCGCGGGCCGTCTTGACAAGGCGTCCGCGTTCGCGTGTGTCCGCCCCGCTCGGAACTCGATCTGCAGGTTGTACTCCTGCAGCTGCGCCAGCCATCGAGCCATCTGCCCCCGCGGTTCCTTGAATGTAAGGAGGAACTGCAGTGCATAATGATCGGTGCGCACACGACATCTCCTGCCGTACAAGTACGGTCGGAACTGTTTACACGCGAAAATCACGGCATACAGTTCCTGACGGGTTACGCAATAGTTCAGCTCGGCCCCGCTCAGGGTCCGACTGGCGTACGCGATGACCCGCTCCGTCCCACCCTGCACTTGCGACAGCACCGCGCCCAACCCACTGCTGCAGGCGTCAGTGTCCAAAATAAAATCGGTGGTGAAATCTGGGAAAGCCAAGGTGGGGGTGTGGGTGAGGTGGTCTTTGAGTGTGGTGAAAGCCGTCTGACAGGCCTCCGACCACTGATAGGGGTTCTTAGGGGAGGTGAGTTGGGTGAGGGGGCGTGCAATCTCACTGAATCCCTTTACAAATTGACGGTAATAAGTGGCGAGTCCCAAGAATGACCTGATCTCCGTCAGGTTCCTCGGCCGCGGCCAATCCACTACGGCACGCACCTTCTCGGGATCGGTGCTCACCCCTGCCTCGCTGACTCGGTGTCCGAGGTACCCCACCTCGCGCTGCGCAATGTAACACTTACGCGGCTTGAGCTTGAGATGGGCTGCTCGCAGTCGCTGGAATACTTCCTGCAGCCTGGACCAGTGTTCGGACAGCGACCTACTGAACACTATTACGTCGTCCAGGTAAATCAGGCACTGTTCCCACTGTAAGCCCCGCATCACCAACTCCATCAACCGCTGGAACGTCGCGGGCGCGTTAGTGAGTCCGAACGGCAACACTCGAAACTCAAACAGGCCCATCGGGGTGGTGAATGCTGTTTTTGGCCGATCCTCCTCCGTCATCTCCACCTGCCAGTAACCGGACGCCAGATCGAGGGTGGAAAAATACCGCGCTCCTGCGAGACTGTCGAAGGTGTCGTCGATGCGGGGTATGGGGAAGGCATCGCCGAGCGTGACTGCATTTAGTTTACGGTAATCGACGCAGAACCGGGTTGACCCATCCTTTTTCGTTACTAGTACCACTGGGGCTGACCAGGGGCTCGCCGAGGGCTGAATTATGTTATCGCGTAGCATATCCGTGACTGCCTCTTTGATCTGGGTCCGTTCAGGCACGCCCACTCGGTATGCGGGGAGTTTGATGGGTCGGGCTGCACCTGTGTCAATTTGGTGCTTGACCAGGTCGGTCCGGCCCACGTCCGAATCGTGCTCACTGAACACGTTGGCGTACTCCCGCAATAACCCGCGCAGCTGATCGGCCTCCCCCTTAGGTAAGGCTGCCCAAGGCACATGTAACGCATCCTGTAGTGGAACAATCTCGGCTCGGGGGGTCGGGCCGACCCGCCAGGCCAGATCCTGGCTGTCCTCGGGGCGGCCAGGGTCCTCCGCCCAGAGTGCGAACACCGAGTCGTTCGAGTGGCGAGCGTGCAGGGGGTGTACGGTGGCTACCGGGGTGCATCGTCGTATCATTGCCGGGGTACTGTGTGGGTTAAACACACGTATAAACAGCCGGCCCCCATCTGCGTTTACCAGTGTGGCTGACCCTACCACCCCGTATCGCGATGCCAACTCCGGGTGAGGAGTCAGCATTACCTCGCCCGATGGTCGGTGGGTTGGGTCGGTGGAGAGGGTTGCCACTGGCACCAGCATCTCGGCGAGAGGCCCGATGGTGACGGCCGACACCAGCGTAGCGGCCACGGGTGTGAAGCGTGGGCGATTCGGCTCCTGTCCTAGGAACGGAATCCGCTCCCCGCTGCCCTCCACCGTAGCGCATCGTTGCCGGGGCTGTACGTTAAGTCCCAACTTTTCCAGGAGGTCCATTCCTGCAATGCACTCGTGGCACAACACACTCGAAACGTAGAATTCCTGTGTGCACACCTGGTTTCCTAGACGGACCTCGAGGGAGACCTTCCCCAGCAACCCCATCCCGGCTCCGCTTGCCGTGTGCAGCGCGCGATCCGGGGCCTGCAGACAGCCCACGTCCACCCCGAGCATGCTGCAGTGCGCGGCGCTCATGAGAGAGGCCACGGCGCCCGTGTCCAGTAGGATCCGGGTGCGCTGCCCGTTCACCTGGCCTTCCACCAGCGACGTGGCTCCCGTTATCCCTGCCACCAGCTCCCGCAGCCAATCGCCCGAGGTCCCCGCGCCCTTGGGTGTTGTCGTTGTAACCTGTTTATGGATCACTCGCTCGCCATTATTCTCATTATCGTCTATTTGTATCGGGACCGCGTCGATTGCACCCCTAGTTGGTCCGCTCACTAGGAGGCGTTGGAGTTTAACCCCCTGCGCCTGTCTAGCTCGGGTAATTTCAGGACAGTCTCTCACTAGATGCCCTCGGCGATCGCACATATAACATGCCCGGGGAGGGGGGGCGGCTCCGTAGTGGGCCCCCTGCCCACTCCCTCTCCCTCCCCCAGTACGCAGTTGCCCCACATCGGACTCTAATTGGGACACCCTCCCGGCTAGCCCCCCTACTGTCGAGCGTAGTTCCCCCATCTCAGACTGGAGTGCCTTCATATTTTTATTTGCTTCCTCGCGTGCTTGGGTTACCTTACCGTCCATTTGGTCTACCCGGCCAGCAATATCTCCCATGCCGGTCTGTAACCCGGCTACCCACCCCGGGGTGGTCTCGCTGGGTCTCTGGGGCTCCCTTGCCCGTCCCCTTACTGCGAATGCGGGCTCTTCCTCCTCGTCGGAGAGTAGGCTCGCTACGGCGCACTCTCGTCCCAGCCCCCGGAGCTGCGCGCGTTCGCTGTGAATTCTTTCACACTTACGTGCGCGCTCGACAAGGGTGTTAAAGGGAAGACGTGGGCAGCTCATGTCTGGCTGCCACCACGCCGTGCGAGACAGGTACCGCTGGATTTTCTCGGCGGCCAGTTCCTCAATAACATCAGTTGCGTACCCCGGGCGTGCGATCTTTGTTAACTCGCGCACATCCTCGGCGTAATCACGTAGATCTTCGCCAGGTTGGCGACGGCGCGCCTCTAAGGCCGATTTTGCTTCCTCCTCGTCACGCGTGCCAAAACGCTGATCGAGTCAGCGCATCAGCTCCTCTAGCTGTGTCTGTGCGCTCGCGGGTAACGCTTCTACAAAATCGGCTGCCCGCCCATCAAGATTCATATTAAGTTGACGTACTGCCTGCGCGTCCGTCCATCCATTAATTTCCTTGGCCCCTAAGAGATTGCGGGCGAATGCCTTCCACGAAGGGGCCCCCCGGCCGGTAAATATTAGTCTTATTTTAGCGTGAGGTAACGCGGGGGTCCGTACCCCACTTCTGACACCATTTTGTGGAGGCTGCTCGCCTCTGTCTCCATCGTCCCCTCCGTATCATTACCCACTGGCTGTCTGGTGGGGTCCGGACTTTCGTCCCCCATCTGCTCCCTATCCTGTACCCCCGTGAGTGCTGCGGATCGTGTGTGCATGCTCCCCCTGCGCTGAGGTTGGCCGCGGAGCGCAAGTTGCCGCCGCCGTGCGCGCGAGATAAACAGTACAGCAATGCGCAGCCGATTACGCGCTCGAGCCGCGGGGTTGGGGGTCAGGGGCTCACCACCGCGCCGCACTTACGCAAGTAACGAGCACACGCAAGCGGGGCACACGCCGACACAACGACTGAAGTTGCCGCCGCCGTGCGCGCGAGATATACCGTACAACAATGCGCAGCCGATTACGCGCTCGAGCCGCGGGGTTGGGGGTCAGGGGCCCACCACCGCGCCGCACTTTACGCAGGTAACGAGCACGCGCACGATCGCACAAAGCTAACAGCTTCAATGCGCACAGCGGTTTCGCACACGCGAGCGGGGCACACGCCGACACAACGACTCGTCCCCTCCCGCACTCGCGCGTGTATGTCAACACAAGTATCGTACAAGGACGATTCTCCTCTCACACGGCTGCGTAGGCACGCAAACACACAAAAGTACTCTCCCTCCTCCTCTTCTCACTCCCCCCGGCCGTGCGATCACAGCGCGCTCCGGCGCCGCGGCTCGCGGGTTCACCGTGTGCGGCTTGCGGGTTTTACCGAGCGCGGCGTGCGCACACGCGAGCGACGCCCACGCTCGAGCGAGAGCACGTAAAACCCCCCTCTTGCGCGGCCGCGCGTTTATACAAATACACTGTGTGCTCCCCGGGCGTTAACACACACACCTCCGTACCCGCACCATCGTACAGAGACCACGGCCTTTACGCATACAACGACCACACACCCGCGAATGCAGTGCACGCTAATACCACGTGCAAAAATACCCAACAACACGGTTTTATTACTACGCTCGAGATTTTATTAGCCCTTGTTAACCAACCGAGCCACCCGTGTGTGTGTGCGGGCCAGCAAGGCGCTTCTAACCCACACTCTGGTGGCGTGCAGCCCTATTCTATGCTGCGCTCTCTGTTCAACCGCTTTCCTCTCGTCCTTACCCCGAACTAACCCTCTCCTACGGATCCTACTCTCCGCTCTGAGGTGTTGTAAGGCGCGTAATACGATACCGTCTGTAGACCTTGGTGACCTTGCGGCGCTCAGATCGTCCTGCAGACAATCTAGCGGCTCGCCCGATGACTCCTTCATCGCTGACTCCGTGTCAAAACTCCAGAAGAAGAGAGTTCCCTACTGCCCCTGCGTTTTCTTTTAAACTATTCACATCAAAGGCTAGGCCCCCCGTCCCGACCGCCTTGGTCTCTCGACCAATCCTGAGCCTAGGATTTCCCGCTCTTTTGCGATCCCGCCGGCCTTTGACCTTTCGACCAATCAGTCGCCCCGGGTCCTGATCCCAGCTATCTGCCCTGCTGACCCGTGTTTGTGTTTGTATGCGTTTCTAACTGCGGGGCTCTCTGAGCTCGCCGTGGTCGTGCGATCTCAAATCCGCCCACGGCGCCGCAGTGTTACTTGGCCTGGGAAGGGTCCTGTCCAATTCCCTGGCCCTGAGAAACCGTGGGGTAACCTCCCGAGGGGGCCCTCGGGTGAAAACTCAGGGTAGGTGACCCGACCACGAGGCCCTACGTGGGTGCGGGTGCGTGCTTATGTGGAGGGGGTGATGGGGGGCAGTGCGGTGGTGGAAGCCGGGCGGCTCCCTGGCTCGGCAGAGCGGCCCCGTCGCTGTGGCACCACAGATGCAGTGCGCCGCAATGAAAAATACAATAGAGAAAAGGCAATCGCAAACTAATTAAGCAGACGCAGTGTTCCTCAACCTGAACTGAATATGTGTAATTTATTACACGCGGATAACCGCATGCCAACTCTAGATCTCTGCTCTGTCCACGTATGGCAACTCGCAGCTCTCTCT
Organism: Lampetra fluviatilis; assembly: GCF_964198595.1. Taxonomy (NCBI): domain Eukaryota; kingdom Metazoa; phylum Chordata; class Hyperoartia; order Petromyzontiformes; family Petromyzontidae; genus Lampetra; species Lampetra fluviatilis. The sequence goes on from NC_136280.1 coordinate 12,615,957, forward strand.
CCCATTTTACAAGCCCTCGTGTGAGCGGGCACTGCCTCTCCCCATACCGTAGCGATCACCGCCTCTTCCAGCGCTCCCATCAGTCGCTACACGTGCAACACAGTGCGACGCGACGCAACACGGCGAGATCTAAGGCCTTCATTCGTCGGTGGATCGGTCGTGGCTCACGATGAGTGATGCATGTGGTGGGGTGCTGCAGGTGCTTGCACGGCTTCGGTGGCGCTGCTGCTGCGGCTGGAGGATGTGAATGACCATGCCCCCCAGCCGTCTCCTCCGCTGCTGCTGCTCTGCCAGGTGCTCGCCTATGGCGATGCCACGCTGTCGGCCACGGACGCGGACGGCCCCAGCAACGGGGCGCCCTTCACCTTCCATGTCCTCCCCACTAACGCCCACAGTGGTGGCGATGGCTGGATGGTCGCTCAGCCAAATGGTAACGTTTGCACTGCCTCGCATAGTTGGCAGTGATCGTCATTTTTGTTGTCTCTTTGACACTTGTTTTTTGTTTCGGTTTTTTTTCCATGATTCTACCTGACACGGCCAGCGGGTCGTACTTTTGGAGTGCCGGGTGGCGAGATGTCAACTCCCTCGCTTAGAACTCAGGAAGCTGTGGTTTAGATCCCGACCCCAAGACCTGCTGTATATTTGGAGTTTGCATGTCTCTCTCCTTGTGATTGTGTGGATTTTTCTCTAGGTCCTCCGGGTTTCCCCTCCCACATTTGTAAACATCCGTTTAAAGTTTTTGGGTGCCATACATTTCAACATGATAAGCCACTTCGTTGAGCTATCATTTGTGGCCAGGTCGCTTCTAAAAAGTAAGCTAATAATAGCAGAGGAGCAAAACCGGAGGACCCACAGAAAAATCCACGCGACCACGGGGAGAGAGAGAACACGCAAACTCCAAATATACAGCAGGCGTCGAGGATCGCGGATTGAACCCACACGACCTCCTGCATTCCAGGCGAGGCAGTCAACATCTCACAACCCGGTGGTGCCCCACAATAAATAATCACTATGTCACACGATTTTCGTTCCTGGGTAGTAAGTGTTATTTTCTAATTGCTTATGCCTCAAAAGTATAGAAAATGGCAATTATTCCCCACAAACTTAGCTTTTGTGACCAGGACTTTACGTGAAGGAATGGCACAAATGCACACCTTTTGCCATTGAAAATAGGTAAATTTCAAAATATCACTGTCCTGGTCACAAAAGCAAAGTTTGTGGGGAATAATAGCCATACGAATAGGTTTTTCCCCATTTGTCTGGCAACAAAACTGAAACTTTTTACAAGGAATCATGTCTGCATTAACCACAATACTTGTGGTCATAATGCAAACAAAAAACATACTCTGATAATATATGCATTGTCCTCGAAACTGATTGGTCCACACTAGAGACAGCTTTCTTTTGAGCCCCGTCTCAAACGGTGTTAGACCAGAGGCATAAGCAATTAGGAAAATAACACTTACTACCCAGGAACACATTTTTTGTTTGTTACTCAGTGTTATAATAAACCCTCGTAACGGAGAGAGGCCTCTAATATTGGTTTTCCCCTTTTTTTCTGGCAACAAAACTGACACCTTTTGCAAGGAATCATGTTTACATTAACCACAATACTTGCAGTCAAATGCAAACAAAAAACAATACTCTGATAATGTATGCATTGTCCTTGAAACTGATTGGTCCACACCAGAGACAGCTTCTGGTCTAACACCGTTTGAGACAGCTTTCTGTCTCTGGTGTGGACCAATCAGTTTCAAGGACAATGCATAAAGTATCAGAGTATTGTTTTTTGTTTGTATTTGACTGCAAGTATTGTGTCATCATGGGACCTCCTTTGCCAGTACCAAAATATACTAATAGGGATTTCCCCTTTTTTCTGGCAACAAAACTGATACCTTTTGCAAGGAATCATGCTTACATTAACCACAATACTTGCAGTCAAATGCAAACAAAAAACAATACTCTGATAATTTATGCATTGTCTTTGAAACTGATTGGTCCACACCAGAGACAGCTTTCTTTAGAGCCTCGTCTCATATGGTGTTCGACCAGATGACGCCAAAAGGCGCACATTATCAGAGTATTGTTTTTTGTTTGCATTTGACTGCAAGTATTGTGGTTAATGTAAGCATGATTCCTTGCAAAAAGATGTCAGTTTTGTTGCCAGAAAAAAAGGGGAAAAACCCTATCAGTATATTTTGGTACTGGCAAAGGAGCTCCCATGATGGAGAGAGTCCTCGCTCACGTCCGCCGCCGTGTCTCGCTCGACCTGCAGGCTCCACGGCCGTGCTGGTTCCCCGCGTGCCGCGCCTCAGCCTGGGCGAGCGCTCGCTGCCCGTGTCCGTGTGCGACCGCCGCGGTCTCTGCCGCCAGACGATCGTGGGCGTCGTCGTGCGCGCGTGCAACCCCCCCGCCGCCTCCGCAATCGTCCTGCCCCTCGTGCTGGGCCTCTCAGCCGTCGTAGGCAAGTTCACCCCCCGGCTCACGCAGCAAAGCATGGGTTGCCACCTTGTCCCCGTTTTCCCAGGATCGTCATCGTTTTATTTAGGTAGCTGTCCAGGGGGAAACTGTAGGAGTAAAGTCTTTTTTTTTTACATTTTGACAGATTATAAGACTCACTCAGTTACCCCCCCCCCCCCATCACCAATCTGCTTTTTAAATAAAACGTTCTAGGTGCATCTTGTAATTCAGTAGATGTGTGTGTGAAATTGGGAGAGGCCAGAATCTTTAACTTCATTTGACACCGGGCCCACGTTTTTGAGCGCGTCTTACTTTCTATAATCTTAAGAATCCTGTGTAAGCCTTGCCGGGATGATAAAGGTTCAGTTTGTTGTCAGTTAAATAATAACACACCACTCAAGACAATACATGTACAAATAGGTCTCCCTTTGGCTGGTATCCTGAGATATTCTTCCTCCCGTGGTACATCCCGGTTGTTGTGCACCTTCCAGATGCAACCCCAGCAGCACCGCATGCTTCACAACCAGCAGAATACTGTCATGTCTCACCGGGTACCCGAGTTTGATATGCTCGGATTGCACTCACACAAATAAAGAAAGTAGTGGTGATGGCGCAGCCTGGCAATTGCGTGCTCACACCACTGCTAGTCGAAGGCCCTCCCATAGAGGGAGCCTTAGAGAGCAACTTCTAAAACGCATTTGGCCTACTCTTCCACACTGGTCAGATGTCTCAGAAGAGGTGGGTTCATCCGAACTCTATCCAGTCACACCTGACCTGCCATTCAACTGGTGTACCCATTTATACTGCTGGGTGGGGGGATTTAAGAAACGTGATTTTGTTTGTTTTTGTTACCGTGGCAGCTAGGGTTGCCAACTCTGACCGAAGCTATTCCAAGAGATTTTTGTTTGATTAATTTTTTTTTTCAAATATACAATAAAAAAAAATCTCCCAGATTGCTTTCAAGGTCACTGGGAGATCGATGTCAGTTCCTGCAGAGACTCTCGGAATATTCGGGGAGGGTTGGAAACGCTAGACCGGCAGCCCTAATCGATACACACACACACTGGCATGTGAAGAATTGAAGAGCTCGTCACACTGAGAGCACCTGCCACCGGTGACTAAATTCGCTCTGCGGTTCTGTCCCTGCAGCCCTGGCGATCGCCCTCGTGTGCTGTGCTCGCGTCAGAGCTCGATCCAAGTCGACAACAATCTGACTTCTGCTGCAAGGACGCTCACAAATCGGCTTGGCTCGTCGCTACTGCTCGCACTGTTACTCACAATTACATCAACCAACAATGGCCACAATGCTCGGCAAATTATTGCCCCTTACTGTGAAAAGTTGGCAGGACCCTCCTGAAAAAGAGCCATGACACTGACAAGTAAGTCTGTAAGGCTTTCCTGGGGAAAAAAACTAATTTTATGTCACCAGGTAAGGCCCACCGAGCTATCTCGCTCTTTTCAGAAGCGACCTGGCCACAAATGATAGTTCAACAAAGTAGCTTACATTTACTGCAACCAAATACTCTACACAAGTGTGGTAACACTCGCCGATACGCCAGGGCTGCCGCGGTGACGGTATGTTAACTCCCTCGCCTGGTATGCAGGAGGTCGTGGGTTCGATCCTGACCCTGACACCTGTATATTTGGAGATTGCAATTTGGTCGTGTGGATTTTCCTCCGGGCCCTCCGGTTATTCCCTCCAAATTTGCCAACATGCTTTTGAAGCATTTGGCTGCGATAAGTTTCCACGTGATAAGCCACTTCGTTGAGCTATCATTTGTGGCCAGGTCGCTTCTGAAAAATATCTATATAGCTCAGTGGGCCTTACCTGGTAAAATAAAACATTGTTAAAAAAATCAATGCTCACACAGCACTCACATTAACCAATACTACCACGAACAAAACACACAAACATTAACCAATGCCAACTCATGTGATAAACATGACAGTAACAGTAACCCAAGGTTACTTCCATACACACCACTAACCACATTCATCAATAACAATGCCTGAGAATGACATATATATATAAGAGATGACGTTTTGGGTAATGGCCTTTCTTCATAGCCCATTGTGTACCACTACCAATGCAGTATCACCACGTGATTTGTACAATGAACACAACACAGTAACCAATACTAACGACCATGAACACAACTAACCCTTACCATAACGTTAACACTCGCATGACATCGTAAATTCTCGATTTACCTGTGCAATTACATTCCCCTTAACCCTAACCCTAATGCAATAACCTCAGCCAAACGAAACTGAGTTTCACACATTAACCGCTCACCATCCTTAGCCCATAAACCCAACACTATTATTGACCCTCTCACACGGTAACGTATCAGGATGCATTTTTGCACATTGTTTATAGTTTTCGGATTGTTCATCATAATTAATCATTAGCACAACAGTACAACCCATGCTCTGGTGGACATGGAAGCGATGCCTTCTGTAAGTGTTTTAGAAATAACTACATGATTGGTAAAAAGAAAAACTATTTCTCTGAGACCCGTCAATTTATCGAAATCATTTTGGGACGGGACAATGTGTTGATGGGAGTTGATCAGTTAGGGCTGGGGTTCGTGCACTGCACTATAAACCAGGCCCATCCGAGTTCAATTCCTGGTCACTGCTATCAGTGGGGGTGGTGTCTGAATCAGCCCAGGGTGGACCCCCATGATCATTCTGCATTAACCAGCGTGATGAAGTATGGTCAAACCCTGCACGAGTGACACGGCGTGTGGAAGCCTTTGTCCAGCAGTGGACTGACAAAGGACAGTACATTATATTTGTGTTAATGTGTTGATAATTTTAAATAATCCCTTATCTTAAGTAACACACTGTATTCAATGTTTGCTAATATTTTAGACTTTTAAAAAAATCTGTTAGCACGGTTGGCTAAGTACGGTGAAAAAGAAGTTCAACATACATGCATACGTTGTAACAATTGATAAGACTGACCATAGCTCGTACCATAAATCATTACAGTAGTACAATTCTGACGCAAGGAGTCGATCAGGCAATACTGTCTGAAAATCAATATAACTGTGAGGAACACACTTATGAACCATGCATGTGAAGGATTGAGTGCTCGTTATTTTTGCTAAACTGAATGAAACCAATCACTGTATAGCATTTAAGAATTTTGATTACAACGTAACAAAACCTAAAGGAATTGCATAAACCGCATTTCACGAAAAAAAAATGCATCGTCACCAATGACCATAAATGGAAGCAATATATTAGGATCATACAATACTTAAATTGTACAAGACAGTATTACCATAATAGTGTAACAGGTGCACAATTACCAAGGCAGGTAGTATGGCTAACAACTTTGCTGATGGTCCATAATAAAGACGATACATCTATCCAATTGCCATATGTGATAGATGGGGCACTTTGCACGAATGATACCATTTGAAATTAAACTCGTGTTCAGGTGCCTTATAGACTAGCATGATGACATTGAACTGGTGAACTTAATAATGGACACCACCAACTACAGTGATCTTCTCTTATCCGTGTTGATGTGGGGTTGATATTGTTGGGTCCTTATATCTGCAAAAATAAATCGTGATATTTATCCAGCTACCTACACACTGACACTGTAATGGGATTAGTTTGCTTTTTTGTTCTCAATACCATAGCATACAGACATATTTAACAACCATTATTTTCAGCCAGGTGAAAACTCATTGAAACTAAGAGTCTTCTTTTCGTAGGGGGTCTGTGCTTCACAGTACGAGAAAAGGGACAGCTCCTGGACCTGATATAAGAACTAGACGTCATTGTCAAAGAAGCGGGATAGGCACTGGAACAAATTTGTGGACTTTTAATGAAATATTTACCATTACATTAATTTGATATTTTATTTTAATTCAGATCATCCGACATGTCCACAATCAATACCAATTTTGAAATTTTAAAAAGCAGGACATCATCTCTAATACACACCTGATTATCACGGTTGGCTATGTACTGTGCAAAAGAAGTTGAACAATACGCACGACTCAATGCACGGCTTCGCGAGCTTTAAAATAGATGTTTACTGAGATCTATTGATGCAATGGTTCTCAAGGTTCCCGGATTTGCGTGCCACTGTCACCCCTCGACAAAAATGTCACGGACCACCATGCACCAGGCAGGTATTAATAAGAAATGAAAACTACTCTAATTCTGCAACAATTCTGCGGGGCCACTTCCCACTGCCTTGTAGACGACCAAGTAGTTTGTGGACCACATGTTGGTAACCGAATGATTCGTTGATTAATATTCGCTACACAAATAGTAAACATGTCCATGAATGAAAAATATATATAACAAACTCGTTAACCCGGCGAACACAGAAATACATGCTTGGAATTACATTTCGAGATAGCAGGAGGAACGCATAGGTGACGGTTTAATGACATCATCCGAGCTATAAGGACACGTGAGCTTATAGCTCGGATGATGTCATTAAACCGTCACCTATGCGTTCCTCCTATCTCGAAATAAGGAAACGTGAGCTTGGGCTGGAAACGGCAAAAGTTAGAAGGGATGATGGCCGATGTTCACGGACAATAAAAGTGGGAGCCAAGGAATGGGACGCGTCTGAGAGGACATCCACCTAGCTGGCCGAGTGAGTAAATCAGTTCTTGTTAACTATTAACTATGTTTATTTTACCAGGTCGGGCCCACTGAGTGACACAGCTCTTTTTCAGAAGCGATCTGGCCATAAATGATAGCTCAACGAAGTGGCTCATCACGTGGACATTTATTGCAGCCAAATACTTTTAAACGCACGTTTCTAAACGTGAAGGGGAAAACCGGCTGCCTTGAACTTCTTTCGCACCGTACGTGGCCGACCGTTCTGGCTCTGTGAGAATGAGCGAATATGTATTGTGCGGAGCGTTGCAAGTAAAAAAAAATCTTATGGTGATTGTAACTCAACCAGTAATGGATACCCATTGTAATTTATATGAATTAATTACCCCCCCACTACCTCTGGCATGAGGGGCTCAAAAGTTACATCAAGTCTATCCCTCGATTTAAGAAGGAAACAGGAGGATTTCTCCACAAATGTGGCTGTTGCCTGATGATGCTGGTTGTAATTACTGACAAAACGTCGTACTCGGATTTTAAATGTCTTGGATTTGCTCTCCAACACACCGGTGTGCTGAATCCGTAACGAATCGGCATGTTCTGCTCACGTGGTGATGGGTTCAACGACACATTTATATTTACTCGATCTAACCCCCCCCGCCCCGCCTCCAAATAACCTCTTATGCTTAATATCGCTATCATTTGTCCCGTCCATTCTGACATTTACAACAAACACCACATGCCATATAGAACAACAAGACCGAGCGGGAGGTCATATGCGTTCATTCAGTCCGGAAAGCAGCCCCAGAGGCTGTACATGATGACACTTTGCTAAAACATTACTCAACCCAACAAAAAAACCCCACCCTCTATGATGGATAATTGATGATTATCATCCAAATTATTCGGTATTGTCTAACCCCCCCCAAACCACCCCGGGGGGGAGGGCCGCGAGCGCTCTCCGATTGCTTGGCACCCGATGACGACACCGGGCCGTAACGTCACCCGATGACGACAACGGCGCCGTGACGTCCCCCGATGACGACACCGGGGCCGTGACGTCGCCCGATGACGACATCGGGACCGTGACGTCACCGGCAGCGGTTCCACAGCGGCAGCAGCAGCGTCGGCGGCGGCGACCTCCTCCTCAAACTTTCCCCCATTGGGGACTTTCGGCGCTCGCTCTCCACTCGCCCTCCTCACCGCACGCCGGCGCACGGATTTGCCCTGGCAGCGGCAGGGCGCCACACGCCGAGGCGTTTCACTCAGAGGCTGCGAGCCCCCCGAGTGCAGGAGGGTAGGGGCCTAGGCGAGGTGCAGGCGGCATGCCGCGCTAGGCCTCCATGCGCGCCTATGGCGACAGCGGCAACAGCAGCAGCTGTAGCAGCAGGTGGAGGTGGAGCAGCAGCTGTAGTGGCCTCCTGCCGTCCCCTCGCCGTAGCCCGCGTTTGTCATCAATAGCTGCAGAAGCGGCGGCAGGAGGAGGAGCAGGAACAGTAGCAGCGGGACGGGGGTCGGGGTCCTCACGCTGCGTCCTCACGTAGCCGACGTTAGCAGTCGCCGAGAGGCGATGGGCGCCGAGAGCAGCGCGCTGAGCGGCTTGCGACGTGACGAGGAGGAAGAGGAGCGGGGAGATGCGATATCCGGGCCTGGTGGAGTCCGCGTCTGGGCTGCCCGGCTCGGCAAGAGCAGCAGGGCATCCCTGCTGCTCTACCCCGAGGGCGCCGAGGTACGCGCACGGACAGCGGCCAAGGTGAGAGATGGAGAGGGAGGCGGGCGGCGGGGGGGGGGTCGCGAGGTGTCGTCCTGAGCGCCACTCAATACAAGATCTCGATGTGATGTCAGGAAGTCACGATGGGACTTGTTAGCAGAGATTCAAGGCGCCGTGTCCTGTTACTTGAGTCTCGAGGAGAGGCCTCTGATGGTCATATGTTGATTGGATGACGCCGGCAGGGACCCACGGGCTGGGTCTCGAATTTGGCACAACGCGGATGTCACTAACGGAGTGCGAGGGTGGAGTGAGTGCATGTTGGTTGCCCACTCCGTTCCTGATGGGAAGCCAGGGCGAGACTCTGTTGAGCTTAAAGCGCTATCCTACTGGTCTACAGGAGAGACTCCTTACATGATGGTCAGAACGGGCAAAGAGGTCCGTCCTCTTGCTCGCCGTCCAATGTGCGTCATTTCTTAACTGCGCATGCATAATGTACGTGAATATACCTTGACTCAAGAGTAGGCCTCGGTAAGGTAATTTACCCTTTTTACCGGGTAAAAGGGTAAAGCTAAAGGTGTCGACATGCCAAGGAATAAGGTAAAGGGTAGGGTAAAGGTAGCGTGAAGTATTACCCGGTAAATACGGTGCCTTGTTTACCGCTAAAAGCTCCGTGGTGCAGTCCGTGGCCTCCATTTAATAAGTAATATAAAAAAAAATTACAAACACGCTTTTATTAAATGTACTGTACTAGTAATGGCAGAACTCCACGACTCCAGGAAGTGGCCCCGAAGCTTGCCATAACGCAAGGGGCCGTGGCCAATTACAGCCAACGTCAGTTGACCGTGGACAATTAGACCCAAGCCGAAACATAACATATAAAAAAGAGTGTTTAAAAACATGTTTTTTATGATAGAATATAGTGTTGTAAACAAAATGACATAAGTATACCAAGTTTGCAGTCGATACCACATTGGGAAGTGGGTTAAAATTGAGTTACAAGATTTGAGGATATAACGACAACAACAACAACAGACAGAGTGAGTTCAAAGAAAGCGTGTAAAATTGGAATCGAGAGTATTCTATATGTATAAGTGCTTTACCTAGCATTTACCGTTATAAACCTTTTTCATGGGTAGTACCCTAGTAATTACCCTGTAATCGGGTAATTTTTATGGGGTAAGGGTAAAAGGTAGGTAAAGATAGGCTCGTTGCTTTTTACATTACCTGCTAAAGGGTAAAAGGTAGGGTAGAGTGATTGTATTGTGGTAAGGTAAAAGGTAAGGTAAAGGTAGGCTTGTTTTTTTACATTTTAACTTTTACCTTACCTGGCTGAGGCCTACTCAAGAGCGTGGAAGCGTGGTCACCACATCTACGCCTCTATATAAGGAACGAAACAGGTGGACTTCTCCACAAATCTGGCTGTCGCCTGATGAAGCTAGTTATAATTACTGGCGAAACGTCGTACTCAGATTGTAAATGTTGTGGCTTGGCTCTCGAACACTCCAGTGTGCTGTACTAGTAAAGCATTGACATGTTCTGTTTACGTGACAACCCTTACTAGTTGGCTGTGTGATGGTGGCGGGTTTACCGACACATTTATTCATATATTTACACGATCTAACCCCAAAAAACCCTCTTATGGATGATATTGGTCGTGAAAGCCTACGTGTTAAGCTGCAGTCAGTGCGTTATTATCCCTTACCTGAGCCCAGTTGTGGTAGAGTGTGTGTCCCCTTTTCCATAAGTACATGGGTGGCCAGGGTGACGACTCTAATATGAGCCTCAAGGAGGTAATCATCGCTTGCCAAAGTGCATGTTCTCATGTTTATGTCAACTAATAAGAGAAGATCGTTCTTACCTGAGCTTTAAAGTGTCTTCACTTCCCTTAGCCTCGTTGTGGTAAGGTCATCCCATAGCTGAGGTTCATAGTGACCAGAATGAGAAATCCTGACCAAGGCCACACCTCAAGACGGCTAAGGGTGAGATAAATCCTATATTCAGAGTGGCCAATGTCTGCCATCCCTTAGCCGAGCCTCATGATGGTCAAAGTGAGAGAGACTCTCATCTATGCTTGTAGGTAACCAATATAACCAATCCACTATAACGTGTGCTTGAACGTCAGAATCTGTAAATTGAGTTGAAAAGTATGTTATGGTTTAGATAAACATTGATAAAGTGCTGGCACAAGGCTGTCTCTTGTGTATAGTTGCAACCTGCCAGAGGACGAGTCTCAACTGCAGGCTGATTGCATAAAAAATGTACAGGCACTCGGGTAACCTATATAGCTGTATCCATAGTAACATTCACTGTGTTCTTATTCATAACCATAGCCTGTTGGTTAAGTTTTTTTCTTCTCTCCCGACACTGACCCAGCCAAATATTAGTACCCGATGTAACGTGCCAACACTAGCTCTGCAATTTAGGGTTTGGTTTACTCTACCCTCCTCCTGTGCCAGAAAACAGTTGCTGATCAACAGTACTTTCTTTGACTATCCAAACTAACAGATGGATTTATGCCTGTCGCATCAAACAGCACACAGAGGTAAGTAACCAGTGACCTGTGTTCATTGTCCTGCCATGGTTACCATCAGTGGCAAAGTGGTATGTTAACCTGACCTGGTTAATACAGTCATAATTGAGTACTGGTGCGATCTGTCAACACCAGCAATGGGGAGACAAATGTGACCAGGGGTGATGCTGACCACACCACATCTTCGTGTGCCAGCTTTGATAGCTAGTTGCTCGTTAGCAGGACCTGCTGCAACAGTCTATAGGTCTCAACAGAGGATCTTTGTGTATTTTTTGTCACGCAGCACATGCGAACCCTCCGTCATCCAAGCATCCTCCGAGTTCTGGGAGCGTCTGCTCACAATGCTCCTTTGGAATCAGGTGCCACTTGCATGCACATACACACACACAAGAATGTAAACCCGCAACATGCATGAATAGTAAATGCTGTGTCAGCAACAGAAGAGGGGTTATTTTGTCACGTATGTTGATATTCAATTTATTACTGTTGATTGAGTGAAATACGTTATGTACACTTTTTAAAGACTGTTTATATCCATTTATGTTTAGTGTGAGTTATCTTATGACTTTAAAACAGTAATTTTTGTATAATTAATACAAGTTTAAGGATTCATGCTGTAGGTACAGGTTCACCTCAAATATTGCTGTTGTGGCTTGTGATTTTTAAACCGTTTCCCAGCCCGTTCATTTAAAAATGCTTGTTGCATTTACAGTTAAGATTGCATAATTCTTGGGCAACGTTTCTTGAACATTTTCGTTATCAGGCATACGTAAAATTCCTTTTCAAAGCATAGCAAGCGGCAATTCTGGCTGGCAGAGCCATGAGGCACAGTGACTGGCACCATTAATTAATTAACAACAGTTTAATGGTTGTTTCATAGGGCAGCATGATTTAATGAAGCTGTTGTGTATAAATAGTAGAGATGCGGTGATTCATCACCATTAGCTTATCCACTTTTGGATAAAAGCCTTGCCAAACCATCCCCTATCTCATGGTTTGATATTGCATAAATCTAGTACCTGCACAGGAGCCGATTTGTTTGGCATCAGAGGGCAGTGCAGGAAAATCCATTCGTGTACACTCGGGTACTCCTAAGCTATCTTGTTTTTATTTCCTGCCTTAACCAACCTGCTCTGACCATCATAGTGAAGTATGGTCGACAAACTCTGCTAACCCACACAGCATGGGGAGGCCCTCATCCAGCAATGGAACTCTAAAAGTTGTACAAGTACACGTGTGCAATGTACGCCGTGTACACATGTACTGGACTTCTGTGAAAAGAGCTTAATAGCTCATCGGATTCCTCCAATGTAAATAAAGATTCTGATTCTAAATTAAGAATGATTAATATATTCATCCCATGACGTGTTGCCAATAGCACAATTGAGATATAAACTGCAAATCAAATTATGATATTGGTTATACCCAGATAATGTAGTTGCCTGGCAATACAAATGGTTATTAAATATGTTTTTGTGATGCTTATTTCAGAACAGTATCACTCTTGACTGCACTGTGCAAAGTTATGACTGTACACATCACTCTACGAAATCAAATCATATCAAGAAGCCTAAAATGAATCAAGTACTTATTAAATGTGTTAAAGTCAGTGAAAGGCAGACAGGAGCAGGGTGACCTAAATTTCGGACGATAAACAAATAGTGCTTGCGCTTTGTAATTCCAATGTGCGTCTGCACAGCACGCAAACGTGTCATTCAGTAACTAGAGTTTGGGCATTACATGAAATTACCACTATAGTCAACCTCTCTGGCTCCATATTCACTGCCTCGTGTGCGGTGGTTACTGTAACCATCAGCCACGATCTATCTACCGCTGGATGAAGACCTCCCCAAGGCATAACCAACGGTCTTGGATTGCAATGTAATAATCCATCTAAATCTCGCACAATTGCTGATTTCATCACTCCAAAACTGCCACAGGATGCCCTCTCTGGAGTGTTCCTTCCTTTGGCCGCAATTCTGTCGTTTGTCTTGACTACTAACCATCGTCCCTTATTGAAACATACCCTGCCCAAGCCAATTTGTATTAACAATAGTATAAAGTATACTGTACGGGCGTATACAGTATATATAAAGTTGTACAGCAGTAGCATACTTTATTGGTTTACCCAATACTCTTAAGAGTCATTTTCAGGAGAACCCTGCATTGGGATGTTTGGCCATTTCTACTTGCACTTCCTCTGTATGTATGTTGAACTTCTTTCACACCATACTTAGTCAAACATGCTAATCGGAGGTGCGGAGGAAGGACAACAAACTATGAGGCAACAACATCATTGGCCTGCTAGCTCACACAGGAACCACCTCTGAACGATCCACCAATATCCACCTTCAAGATTGTTGTGTTAAAGGCATATCTATATATATAAAAGGGAAATTTGTGAATGTGTGTCTGTTGGAAATGTTTAGCATACTTCTCGACATGCAACAAACTTGAAATTTGGCATGTGGGTAGCTTCCAGACTGTACACAATGCAAAAAGTATAAAAATAGACTTTTGTATTTTGGGGAGGGGGGGGTGCAATAATGGATTTATTTTGCACGGCAAGTGAGCTGTGACGTCACATCTGTCATGTCACCCACGCATGCGCAGTGCTTAGCGCGCTGCACTACGAACCCGGCGACCCGAGTTCGATTCCCACTCACGGCCACCACCGGTGACGATTATTTGAACCGGTCCTGGCCCTCCCCTGGGTCGACTCAGCCTCAAACACGTAACTGGTGTGGTGTGTGAACATCGCCACTGGGGAGACAAAGGCGGCCGGGCGTTGTGAATCTAAGTCCCGGGCGAAGCCGGGTAGTAAAGCTCGTAATAAATATACAGAAGACAAGACGGTGTCTCTGAGAGCTACATTACACGGTGTTGGAGAAATTGTAAATATTGTGGATTTGCTCTCCAACGACACATTTTTATTTACATAATCTAACCCAAAAAAGCTGTATTATGGATGATATTGGTCACGAAAGCATTACGTGTTAAACTCATTAACTATATCTGCACTTGAGAACAGGATTTATTCACAGGCAGTTGCCTGAATTCAATTCCAGGATCTCAGTGGTGTCACCTCGGCACTGACCTGTTGAGCCACCTGTTCCCCCTCGTTGGCGAGAGGAATATTCTTGTAATTTGTTCGTTCAAGGGCTCGTGCCAGCGGGAGTGCCGTGGGTGCTGACGGAGGTGGCGACGCCGCTTTGGAGCATGCGGGATGCGGAGCGAGGCTCGGCGAGCGAGGTGGTGGGTGGACTCTACTCCGTCATGCAAGGCCTGCTGTTCCTACACAGCACGGTGTGTGTGTGCACGAGTGTCTTTGTGTAACCCATCGCGGAATGGCAGTGTATTTGTTGCGCACTTTTTCTACGAACACAGTCGCTCGAGTCCGATTTCCAGCCAAGGGCTAACATCAGTGCTGCTTATCTGAACTGGTCCTGGGCTTTAATTTAGTACCTTGTGCAGAGTGCGTAAACATGAGCAATGGGGAGGCAGCCAGAGGTTGTGACACCATCCCATCGTGTGATTGATGCCAGCCATCATAGGTGCTTGCTAATATCACTTTGCCCCAACCAGTATATTAAAATCCTATATATTGGGGATCTTAATCCTATTAATGACCATGGCTGTGTGTCCTTGAGTTTGCATGTGCATTATTGGGCACGTTTGTGTGTGTGTTTTTAATTCGGCATGGGCGTCTGTGTGTGCAGTGTGGCCTGACCCACAATTCAGTGGGAGAAGGCAGTGTATTGGTAACTCCGGGGGGGGAATGGCGGCTCGGAGGAATGGAGAGCTCCTGCACTTTCAGCCAGGCAACTCCACAGGTTAGTGTGCATTAGAGTGTGTGTGCATTTGTGTGTGTGTGCATTAAGAGTGTGTGTGCATTAGTGTGTGTGTGCATTAGTGTGTATATGGGGAGCAGTTGTGTTGCGGCTAGCACGCTGCACTACGAACCTGACGACCCGAGTTCGATTCCCGCTCATGGCCAAAATCAATAATGATTGTTTGGATTGGTCCTGGACCTCACCAAGGTCGTCTCGGCCTCAAATGAATGCCTGGTTTGGTGTGTAAACATCGCCACTAAGGAGACAGTTGGTCGAGTGGTGCTGGCCACCCAACCCCTCGTGTATCATGCCAACCTTCATAGGTGCTTTGCCAACAGCACTTGCCCCAACAGTCTGTTGAGGCTATTCCAGGGATCTTTGTATATGATTGTGCGTGTGATGTGTGTGCATTAGATTGTATGATTGTCAGAGTTGTGCATTAGAATGAGTGCATAATTATGTGCGATGTATGTGTTTATTGGTGTGCATTGCACCTGTGCAATGATGTTAACTGAAGTCCAGTGACATGATTCTAATTCCTGACCAAGCACTGCAGATCAGTGGCAGATGGTGTCTAACTGCAGGCAAAACTTTACTTGATACGGCATTATAAAATACACAACAGTGTAGAGGCCGACTGAAACTGAATATCTGGTTTCGGCCGAAACCGAAAGTAAAAAAATTACTTTCGGCCAAAACCGAAAGTAAACCGAAAGTAAAAAATTGACTTTCGGCTGAAACCGAAACTATGCCGAAAGAGGCCATTTGCCAACTTTCGGCGCCGAAACCGAATTTCGGTCGGCCTCTACAACGTTGATATGTTCACACCAACACTGGGAAGAAGAGGGTTGCCAGGAATGATGACCCACTTCCCTCTTGTGTCCAATATGTGCTGTTGCACATTGCAACAACAGCCTAACATGACTGAATGGGTGACTGATCTTGTGTCTTGCCTTAAGTCACAAAATGTTGCATTGTTAAGCAACTTTTGTTTGTGTAATGAAACATGTGCAGTTACAGGATGAGTTGCATAGTGTTGTGAATTTGCCTGTGCATAAATAAATATGTATGTTGACCTTCTTTCACACCATACGTAGCCAACCGTGCTCATCGGAGGTGCAGGGGTCCTCATATGGTTGCGCTTTGTGGATAAACAGTGCAGAATGTGACATCTGTTTTAAAAGAGTGATTCTCTCAATCCCTAGCCTGGAATCGCGTTTCCATGTTTAGGATGACATTTGATTCATAACAGTATTGTGGGATCGGTACAATTGTAGAATTATGGCGGTGCTAAGCTTAGCAGAGTCCAGTTTGGCATTAAAGTAAGACGGCAGTGCACTTGGGGCCTGGCCAGCCTCATAGAATCTCCATTGAAATGTGGTCGGTGGCGATCAGGCACGGTTCGTCCACTAGGGGCGTTGTTGGGGCGCCGCTTCACCAAGCAGCTGGAGATGAGAAATGATTTTTACAGGGAGGAAAAATGTTCCTCACTGCCCACCAGGGATTATGTAGCTGTCTGTCTGTCTGACTGTCTGTCGTGCATAAATAAATATATAATACACACAGCTCTTTGATTGGTGGAGACCTTACAAACAGCTCTTTGATTGGTGAAGACCTACTGCCGGGTACGGAGAGGGGAGGTGCCTAAGGGAGGAGGGTCAGGGGAGGGGCCTAAGGAAGGGGGGAGTCAGGAGAGGGGCCTGAGGGGAGGGGGGTTCAGGGGAGGGGCCTGAGAGGGGGGTCAGCGGAGGGGCCTGAGGGAGGGGGGGTCAGGGGAGGGGCCTAAGGATATGGGGGGTGGGTGCTCAGGGAAGGGGCCTAACAGAAGGGGGGTCAGGGGAGGGGCCTAAGGCAAGGGGGTCAGGGGAGGGGCCTGAGGATATGGGGGGGGGGTGGTCAGGGGAGGGGCCTAAGGGAAAGGGGGTCAGGGGAGGGGCCTAAGGGGGGAGGTGCCTAAGGGAGGGGGGGGGCGATAGTTAAGGGGGCTGTCTGCCTGGCTACCTAGAGTCAAGTTATATTTTATACATACAGGTAGGAACAACAGGTTCCACACTGCCCACCAGGGATTATTTGTCTGTCTGTCGTGCACGAATGCGCTGTCAAACCAAGTTCTTACCTGCCTACTCCGAAGGAACGTGTTCCAATAAAAATACTTTTCTATAAATTGTTGTGTTTACATTTTTAAAATATAATTATTTCAACATGAATTTCCAATGAAGATAAAAAATTTAAGTTGTTCATATTAGAAACCGCTGCAACATTGTCTGATTTGTGCCTCGTGGAGGTCTCGGGGCTGCTGTGAAGGCGTCCGAGTGAGAGATATCCCTTCATTCATTGCGATTAGCTTAGCATTTTAGCCATGCCGTTTGAGACCCATTCAGGTGGTGAAAAAGGCGCCCATGGCTGTAATGACAATGTCACAACGCTAGGTTGCACTTTGAAAATATAGCAGGTTACAGGGTTGTGTAGTGTGGACTTGAGGGTCCTGGGGACAGCATTTGAGTGCCTTGTTGTTTATTTCCATATTGTTTATAAATGCCTACCTTTAGTAGCTCAGACATTTATATCATTTTAACGGGAAGGCCAATAACGAGTTTTTCTTAATTCGAACACCATACAAAATAAGGTCAAAGCTGGAATGAAAGGAATCAAATAAGATTTATACAAATACATTTGGTCCAGCTCTATTGTGTACACGAATCCTACGTATGAGTACGAGAGCCCGTGTATGTGCGTGGCACATGTGTAATTCTGATCGAGTCGTGTCTGTGCATCCATATGGGTCTGTGTGTGTGTGCGCGTGCAGTTCCTGGAATCAATCCGTGCTCTCCGCGATCCTGACAGCATTCCTCCAGAGGAGGTCAGCCCTAAGGCAGCTTACCACCCTTCCGAATCATTCTCATGTCTGAGCTGTTTAAAAATTAATCTACCCGAGTCCCATATGATCCCTTGTGATGCGGAACACTTTTGTAAGCAGGTAACTGCCGAGCTGTGTGTATGGAAAAATTTGAGGATAGGAGTGTTGAGTGCATTTATTGTTGCAATCATAAGTGTAGAATCAAGCACTTTAATATAGTTTTTTCAGCCATGGTCACTTTTCTTCTGGATGAAGGCCACCCGGCCACCCATTCATTCCCCGTCCTTCATGTTCTTGCAATCCCACGCTCCTATTTAATGCCTGCATATGAGTTGATCTCATCACTCCCCCTCGATGGTGGTTATCCTCAGGCGTGTTCTGTCCTTTGGCTGATATTCCATCACCAGACTCGTCAATCTACCATCATCCATTGAGTGATCCCTCATTTTTATTTTGTTCTCTAATTCACGTGTGTTTTTCTGTCTCTAAATATCCGTCCATGCTTCTTTACACATGCATATAGTGTGTAAAGCCAGATTGTCATATTACAGTATCTATACATTGATTTAAAATGCAGCATTAAACATTTTCTATTTTTAAATTAGTCCTGTATTTACGATTTCAGCACATGCATTTTTTTCCTAATTAAGCTGTACATTTCAAAATTATTTAAAAACTGTGCAAAATACTAGTGTGTGAAGCTCATGTGTATCATGTTAACATCTGCAAAGTTTCTGGTGTGTACTCATGTATGCGTGTGTGCATGGATGTGCGTGCCTTGTATGTATGCAGACACCCAGGTTCCAGGGTTTGCAAGTCGCCGTGGGTCATGCAAGGGACGTTTACGCATTTGGGATTTTGGCCCAGAAGCTATATTCGCTGCTCTCGGACCTCGGTAAATAAAGTGTATGCACTTGCAAAGTTTATCTCCCTGGTTAAGTGTGGAGGGGGGTACTTTTTTATTCATGATCGTGGTTTATGTAACAATTTCATTTCTAATGTATGTGGCTGAGTGCTTGGGGTCGTATGTAGTGTCGGGCAGCGGCAGTGCAGAAGTTCGCGTGTTGCTCTACGAACCCCGGAGTCCGAGTTCGATTCCTGCTCACGGCCAACACGTGACGATCATCTTAACCAGTCCTGGGCCTCTCCTAGGTCGACACAGCCTCAAATGGGTTCCTCGTACAGTGTGCAAACATAGCCACTGGGGAGACAAGGGCACCCGGGCATGGTGCGAGCCACCCACCCCCTCATTCGTGTGCAGTGCCGGTCTTAATAGGTGCCCCAACAGTCTGTTAAAGGCTATACAGGGGGGGGGTCTTTGGGATTGTATGTGATTAAGTAAGAGTGGTCGTGCGTGTGTGTAATACATACACTTGTGTGCCTATGCGGTCATGTAGTAGTTTGTGCAATGTGCCTGCAGTGCCACCCATTTGGGTTCAATTCCTGGTCATATATGTCACATGTATGTCCTGGGCTTGTAGGTTGAGTCCACATTATAATAGGTACCTTGAGCATTGCGTAAACGTCTCTGGGAAGATAAAGGCGGCTGTCTGTGGTGCTGACTACATCACTGCACAGAGTTCGTAAAGTTTACACTTCTCACATTTCTGTTGAACTGGTTTCAGATTCTGTGTCCCTGGCCTGTGCACTCTCATTGTCGCTTTCGCTCATAACATCTTTGATGCGGCGGCATTTTCTGCAGCTTAATGGCGATTAAACTGACATTCTTCTCATTGGCTCCCCCCATCAGCTGCCCAAGGTTTGCCCTCTCAATCTGGTGATCAATGGTCAGAATGTCTGCTGAACACACGAAGTTAGAAATCCCGGTGTTGTCTTGGGTCAGTCTTTATGTTGCCTGGTTTTGCCAGAGACTGGCCCATTCGCTCATCTTTTCACATCTTGCCTATTGCAATGCCTTGCGTTTCGGAGGTCCAAATAACCTCCTTTGAACTCTGCAGTGTGTCCAAAATGCGGCCACCAGGGTGCTCATTCGCACTACTCGTTGGGACCATATTTCACTTGTGCTCATGTCTCTGCATTGGCGTCCAGTTCAAAGTCGCATTGAGTTTAATCATCTCCTACACCATACTTCCATCAGTTGATTCAGCTTCACACTCCACTGAGATCTCCAAAATCCACCGATTGTGCCCTACTCCGCATGCAGTATTCTAGGCTTCGAAATTGTGGTGATCACCGGCCTTTTGTCTGCACGGTGCCCAAATGCTGAAATTCCGTGCGCTTGGATGTCAGGAACTCAGTTGATGGAGACTTAAGTCCCGGCCAAAGTCCCCACCTGTTTAAAACGGCCTCTAATTCTCCATTGTCTGTATGAATGTTGAAATTATTTCGCACCGTACGTAGCCGACCATGCTATTTGGAGGTGGTGACTTATCACTTCACGTATTTTCCTCCATATGCATGGTGCTCTGAGATTGATTGTGTAAGTGCGCCTTATAAATCTACATTATTATTTCCACACCAGCCTTAATAGGTGCTTGCCAACAGTACTTAACTCTGCAATACATAAGGCTAAATGGGGGGAGAGACTTGCATGCAATTGGCTGTGTGTGTGTGCTAACATGGGAGATTGTGGGAGTGCAATATGCTTGTATGTTCAACTTCTTTCACAATGTACGACAACAATGTACGACAACAAACTAAACACAAAAAGCAGTTATAAATGAAATCGTTTTCAATCTAGATTTAAATGCTTCGTGTTACTCTTGTTTTAATATTGGGACACAGGAGATGTGGCAGATGGCTTCATGTCACTGGTGGAGACGAGCCTTCTCAACGCTGACCCCACACTAAGGCCACCTCTTACCACCTTGACCACACATGGGCTGTTTCGGTAAATACACGTTACATCCTCATAGGCACACGCGCACATCATCACGTGTATGTTCACATGCAGATAAATATCCAGTTTAGGCTCTAGATTTTTGTGGAAAGGTATGTTAGAAGTGAGCACCAAACACTTTTGCTTCTGTCTACCAAGTTTTAATTTTGAGTTGTGGACCACACTGAACAAAGATTCCAGGTTAAAAGGAGATCTGTGTGTGTTGACCCATGATATTTGGGTCTGTCCTATAACCTCGCAGCTTGATGATGCACATACCTTGTGGTAATATTGCTAATTAGTGGAAAATGGCAGCTGTCACTGATGTGAGCGCTACGAACCTAGCGACCAGAGTTCACTTTCTGGTCATGTAGGCAATTCAGCCTTTAAAGGAGTACCTGGTGTGGCGTGTAAACATTGGAATTGAGCAGACAAAGGCAGCGTCCGTGCTGCTTGACCACACCACCAACTGCCTCTTGCGTCACGTTGAACTTGGCAGTTTATTGCAAACGAAGCTTATCCCAACGGCTTGTATGCACATGCTGGGGATCTTAATGTGGTTTGTATAGTGTTGTGTGTTTGTGTATGTATTTTCAGAAATGATTTTCAAGAAGTGCTGGGATTCTTGGATGACCTCACCCTCAAAAGTGAGGAGCAAAAGCATGAATTCTTCAAGTAAGCTCCTCTCAGGAATTGCTGGGTGGTCCAGAAGACTTAAAACTACGTCAGAGCCAGATTTGCTTAGATGCTGAGTAAAAATCTGGCTCTTGGCCACTTGTGATTAAACCGGGTTCTTGGCTAGAGGGAGTCTCGGCCCAGTCACCAATAATCGCACAAAAACACCATCATGTTTATATTTGGAGTTTGCGTGTGTCTCTCTCCCTTTGGTCATGTGTATTTTTCTCAGTTTCCTCTGGTTTTTCCCTCCACATTTAGAAACATGCGTTTAAGAGTAGCTGGCTGCTATAAATTGCCAGGTGATAAGCTATCATTTGTGGCCAGGTTGCTTCTGAAGAAGAGCTATATAGCTCAGTGGGCCTTAACCGGTAAAATTATAATCGTTTAGTAGTTTAGCGTTTCAAGAGGAAATGGTGCTGACAGCATTGCCATACCATCTGCAGGTTCCTGCTGGAGCGAGTTCAGGCGCTGCCTGAGAACTTGGTGGCCAACAGATTGGTCCCCAGGCTTATGTCTCCACTGGTACTGGCCGAGCCTGTGGCCGTAAAGAGCTTCCTGCCACACCTGCTGACGCCCAAATCAGGGCACACTGGGGGTAAGTGTGTGTGTGTGTGTAGCAAACAACTTTGGACAGGTTGTGATGGTGATGATAATGGTCATAGAAAAGCAAGGTGTCTCTGTGCTCGCATGCAGTTTTGGGGAAGGCACTGTATAATACTTCCTATGACCAAGTCAATTGGAATTTGTGCCCGATCTCAGCTCAGCAGAATTGAGCCTGAATAGTACAGGTGTTATAGGTGGATTCGGGTCTACCTTGTAAGCAGCAGCGGGCACTGTATTGTACTATGACCCCCTTACTGCTCCCTGCCTTCGCCTAACCACGGCCTGCACGGCGTGGAGAGGCCCTCATCCAGCAGTGGATTGATGAAGGGCTGTCTTAGTAGTGCTCACTGGTGGACCTAAGCCATATGTGAAAATTCCATAGTCCTATGGTGGGAAGTAGTTACTCCAAAGGATGGCCACTGTTGACCTCTCACAAAGTGCTTGTTATTTTATTCACTCTGGAGAGACAATTGGCTAGGTCAACCCCCCACCAACCAGAATCTGAACTCTTGACCTTTACATTATAAGTCAGGCACGCTAACCATAGTGCCATGCAGCCAGATCAATCGTAAAGGTAGCGGTGGAGAATACATCTCTTGAAAAGCCTCTATTATTCATTAATATTTTATTTTCGTTGACATGGCCGAGAGGCAGCGTGTTTGCCGTTAGTTGCAAACTTTTGTGGCTGGAGCCCATTGGCCGCCCTGGCTTAACACTGCGGGCATATTAACCAAAATTACCCCAAGCCTCTTTCACAGTGGTGGACGTAAAAAATCCCCCGATGTTATTCAAAAACAGTGCCCCGTTTGTGCCGGCGTTACAGCCCCAAATTTGCTAAATCTAACATCTAATCCTTTAATTACATCGCCCACCTCTGGTGGACCATACTCGTATGTGAAACATGACCATTTTCGTGATAGCCTTGTGTGTAAGATTGGAATGAATACTGAACGTGTTGATTGTCATCAATCATAGATTTTTCCCTCCATGGTCACACAGACCAGGTGACGGCAGCTGGCCAGTGGGAAGGCTTGCTGAGCGCGCCGGCGTTCCGTGAGCACGTGTGCCCACGCGTGTGCGAGCTCTTCTCGTCGCGCCACGCGCACGTGCGGGCAGCACTGCTGGGCACGCTGCCCGCGTACGCCCCCAGCCTGACACGCCACGAGCTGGAGCACACCGTGCTTCCGCAGGTACCCGCTCGCGTCTGTGTGCGTGCATGTATAGTAAGTCCAACTGAGTCGTCGACGTTGCTCCTTTTAGAGGCAACACTTTTATGTGTATCACCGTAACACAAAAGGGTAACTGCATCTTTACCAGATACAATCTAGGGTGGTGACCACCCAGCTAACTACACTATACAGGGGAGTTACTGCTACGTAGGGTCAGACCCTCGCTCGGGTCTCCGACCACGTGGTCCCCCGTAGGACGAGGCGCTTCCAGCTTGAGACGCGTAACTTCCAGCTTGTAGAACGAAGAGAGACCCCGGTCCCTCTTAGGGACCCGCCTTATATCCCTCTCCGGTCGGGGCCGCTCCACCCTCGGCCCCGCCCAACTTCCCAAACATTCTCGTTCCCTCTCGATCCTTCTCAAGAGCTCTCTCCGGACACGTGATCACCCACTAGCCCCCCCACCTGGGGCCCCCTGTGTGGACATTCCCGATCACGTGTCTACGGGGTCAACCAGAGTGCCATGGCCCGGGGCAACCCTGCCCCTGGGCTGACGCTCACCCCCTCCCCCTCGGGGGGGAGCCCCCACCACACGCTGTGCGTGGTGCCCACACTATCCCAGTGCTCGCCAAGCCCCGCTAGAGCTGCTGTTACACACAGCCACCCACACGGTGCTGTCCACGATGTCCGAACATCGAACAGCACGACCCTTCCGGGCCGGCACCATACAGTGACATCCCCGATGTCACTACACATGTGTTGTGTGTGTGTGTGGGGAGCGGTAGTGTAGTTGTCTGCGTGTTCCGCTATGAACCCCGTGTTCCGAGTTTGAATCCCCACTAACAGCCAACACCAGTGACGAATATCTGAACTGGTTCTGGGCCTCCCCTAGGTCGACTCAACCTCAAATGAGTACCTGGTTTGGTGTGTAAGCATCGCCACTAGAGAGACAAAGGCGGCTGGGCGTGGTGCTGCCACCCACCCCCTCGTGTGCCGTGCCGGCCGTCATAGGTGCTCGCTAACAGGATTTGGCTCAAAAGTCTCTTCAGAGGGGATCTTTTTCTTTTTGTGTGTGGAGTATGACAGTGGTGCGTCTGCCAGTCATCTCAGTCAATAATATTAATTAGGAATTTGATAGGCAGCTTTCTTAATTGCCTCATCAACTCAAAGAGCTTGACACCATATTTCACCTCAACCATACAGATACGCCATGCATTATGCATGAGGGGGTGGTGAACCCGGCCTCAGTCTACCTTAGGTTGACACCTGCCCCAATCTTATAATGGTAACCCAAGTTATTTTTGCACATGTCGCTGCTGTGCCGGCTTTATTATGCTGCCCCACTAATTTGTTCATTCTAAGAGCAGAGTTTATTTTTCATGTGTGTTTGCTTACATTCGTGCATGCGTACGTGTGTGAAGGGGGGGGAACAGTGGCCTTGCGGTTAGCCGACTGCGTTGTGAACCAATTATCTGAACCAGCTCTCTGCCTCCTCTTGGTTAAATCAGTCTAAAATGATTACCCGGTATAATATGTAAACATTAGCACGAAGTTGACATGGACCCACGAGTGCTGCTGGCCAGACCACCCAGGTCCCCCTTGCAAATGAGCCCATCCTGGTCTCCTGAATTCTCACCTGTTTACAAACAAAATAAACTTGATTTGACCTAATTTGCATTGATGCTCGCCAAAAAAACAATCCACACAGCTTTAGAGGGATCTCTTTGTGTTGTGTGTGAATATGCACGCAGCTGCTTCTGGGCTTGCGGGACAGTAGCGACGAGCTGGTAAGCAGCACGCTGCACGCGCTGGCGGAGATGGTGCCTCTGCTCGGGGCACAGACGGTGATCGGTGGAGGGAGGGAGCGCGTCTTCAAGCCGTGCGCACCCAGATTCCACCGCGACACGCTCGGTACAAACAAAGACAAAGACACACAACAACAACCGCCATTCGCCACTAAGTGGCCGTGACGTCACCACGACGCTTGTGCCAGGCCATGTGCACCTTGAGGCCACGTGAAGTGTCGAACGCCCGCTGGCAGGAGGTCACGGGGCAGACCCAGCAGGTGCCACGGGTCGACTGACACACACGCACGTGCACACACACACACACACTACTGACTGGGTATTCACTCGTTGCACATCGTTGGCGCATGCATACTGCTGTAAGCAGACTGCTGCGTCACGATGTACTGCTGGGATGAGGACATCTCCATGCATTCACCATACTTCACCACGCTGATCAGTGCTGGTGAATGAAGGCAGGAAGCATATAAGTTTAGTTCATAAATTTAGCTGCACTGCCCTCTTCTGCCAGCTACAAATCCCCGCAGCCTGTAACGACCTGGCGTGCGTGGTCATCATCCATCCAACCACTATCCGGGTTTAACCCTGCGCTTAGCGCCCGAGATCTGATGAGAATGGGCGTCTTCCGTTTGATTTGATTTGAGATTTGCACAAACAGTACATACAGTCAAACACAGTACATTTTCATATAAGGATAGCACCTTTTTTACATACACGCAAAGACAATAATCCCCATTTTAACCTGGAGGCAAGTGGTGTTAGCAGTCAGGAGTGTTAAACCTGTGACATAAACTCCCAAGTAACGTTTTATATCCCCTGTGCTGATGCTGTGTCCTCCATGGTATCAGATTCTCATTTTAGGCTGATTTGACTTAGGGGGGGGAAGCCAAGGCGAGCGTAACTCACTAATGGTGTGAGTGGAAAGGAATCGGATTATGTACAGTGTATTTGATTACTTCCCTAACACAACACACAGATACAAGTAAATTCCCTACCATACTCAAAACAGCCACTCGAGCTTTGCTTATTTTTTGTATCTCACGAGCGTAGTACAGCTGTGCTTTATTTAAGTTTGAATACACTTACTAAGCAGTACAATATTGCATTTCTACCTGGATCGATACTCAGTGTTAGGCAGATAAGTGAAATGGTCTGGTATGCAACGTTCTACTGTAAATGTAGTTATTCGATCAGAATAACCGTTGAAGCTTTCCGTTGGTTACATTCTGTCGCCCCCGGCCGAGTTTGCATGCGTCCGCCCGTGCGTGGATCCGTGCATGCACTCGTGTGGATCCGTGCATGCACTCGCGTGGATCCGTGCATGCACTCGCGTGGATCCGTGCATGCACTCGCGTGGATCCGTGCATGCACTCGCGTGGATCCGTGCATGCACTTACGTGCACTCGTGTACTCTGCAGGCTCCCCGGCGCATTCTCCCAAGCACGTGGCAACAGCAGCGGCAACGACAGTGGCGGCGGCGACCCCATCATCCTCGACGTCCTCGCTGACGTCCTCGCTGATGTCCTCTCCGCCACGTAGGCGACTGTCCGCTGACTCGACGGGCAGAGTGGCAGAAGGGGCCGACTGGCCCGACTGGGAGAGCGAGGGGGTCGAGGGCAACGGGACAAACCCCTGTGACGCCGGCCGCGTCCGCTCGCGGGAAGACGGCCACTCGCAGAAATGCGAAAACGGGAGCATTCTGCTCACTGACTTGGCCCAGTTGGCGCCGACATCCAAGCAAACGATGGCGGTGATGAACGGAGCGGTTGTTGATGCCCGGGGGGTGATTGCGGTGGGAGGCACAGCATCCCGTACGCAGGTGGCAGACAATGAGGTCCGCAAAACAAAGCCCCGTGGACTTCAGCTGAGGCTAGATGGGCCCAGCCGGCAGCCCTCCGCGATATTTTCATCATCATCGTCGTCGCTTTCGTCATCTCCTTCATCGCTTTCATCACAGCAGCAGGATGCTCGGACGGATGCTCATACTGCTGTGCGGGATGGACCGGCTGTAGGCAAGCTTTCGGCAACAGTAGCGTCTTCATCATCATCGTCGCCAACTCAGCCTTCCTTAAGCCTACACACATCGAAGGCATCGCCGTCGCAACCATTGGTGGTAAAATTGGCGCTGGCGCCAAAAGCTCCGCCGTCGACACGGCCACTGCAGCTGGGCGAGGAATTCAAGATCACTGCCAAGGGGCGGCGCTGGGCAGCAAGGGACACAGAACTAGACCTCTTCGCCGACATGGAGCCCACGATCACGTTTGACCGCAGTGAGTCTTGTGATGCAGCTGCCACCGTGGCCACCACGGGCGACTCGCACACAAACCCTGCCATGGACTCCAGGGGGACACGCGATGCCGAAGCGCCAAGTGGCACTGGAGATGGGAAGACGCAGCCGGACAAATTCGCTGCAGTCGCTGCAACTGAGGTGAGACGCACAGCTGTACGTGCGCGAGTCGGCGTGTATGCACGACGACGATAAGAAATATCCCCTCCACCATATTTAAACTTGTTAACTTTTTAGACCAGTTCTGTTAATGAGCCCCTGTTAACGGCTACCACAGGACACGAGCCAGCATTGTGTGCTCGAGGCTACTTTTGTCTCCGCAATGCCAGTGTTGACTACACCATAAGAAGTACTACATTAAGGCTGGGTCACCCTGCAGAATTCCCTGTGCGAGTTAAGGCACTATGTATGGGTAAATTTCGATTTAAAGCTTTTGTGACTGCAGGGATTCATCTTCTTGGTTCTTTCGGTAAAGTCACATAGAAGGGAAGTAATAAAAGCCGTCCGACAGACGCTGTCTCCCGACAGACCTGGTCTTCACCTGAGGACGGATGCTTGCGTTGTGGCCGAAACGTCGTGAGAATTATTTTATTATGTTTTATTTTTATTATTGTATTACTTCCCTTCTACGTGACTTTACCGAAAGAACCAAGAATATGTATGGGTAGTTGCACATGAAGTCTCGTTAATTTAGCCTGTATTTGGTTGCGATAATTAAAGAACGGTGCGCTTACAATGATAAGTCTTTGTGTGAGAACACTTGCATACGCACAGGCACAAATTATCTCTCGGAACGCAGACCTGCCACTTGTTTTTTTCCATACCTTTTGTCCAACTCCCAGGATGCATCATGGGGCTGGGATGAAGACACCGAACTGGACTGGAGCGAGTCAGGCTGGCTGGATGAGGAACATGAAGAAAAGCAAAGCAGAGCTGACACAAACTCTTAGCACAGACCGTCACAGAGTGGTCATCCATATACCTGCTCCCTTTGTCTCCTCTTCCTATCACGCCCACTCTCCTACCTCTTTTAATGTGAATTC
This sequence comes from Lampetra fluviatilis, assembly GCF_964198595.1. Taxonomy (NCBI): domain Eukaryota; kingdom Metazoa; phylum Chordata; class Hyperoartia; order Petromyzontiformes; family Petromyzontidae; genus Lampetra; species Lampetra fluviatilis. Next base: position 12,644,365 of record NC_136280.1, read on the forward strand.
ATCACTCAAACTGTCCTTTTTTAAATGTTCTGCTTTTCTACTATCTGCCCTCCCAAATTCATTACTTTTTCAATCATTCTTTTCCTCCGTTCACTATCCGGCATTTGATATTTGTGCTTGGCGTGCTGATCACCAATCTCTGCTCAGCGAAATTTGAGCACCTTACGTGGTGGCGATATGATTTACACCAGCACTTGGGGAGACTAAGGTGGTGGGGTATGCAAAGTGCTGGCTCCACCAACACCTTATTGTAATTTGCTGAGTCGGCTTTAAAAGTTTCTCGCAAATGGCACTTGTCCCGGCAAGCTTAAAAGGAAAACATTCTTGGTTCCTCTTTTTATATTTGTCTCATACTTTCAATTCCCTGTCTCTTTTCCGACTCATGGTCATGGCATTGTGCAGTGATGATGCAGAATTCTATCTTAGGCAGTTGCCTTCTGACTCTGTAATGGAGCTAATCATCTCAAGGGGCCCACAGGCCATGCTTCTCAACACTATTTTATTAACTCCCTGCCTCCACGAGGCCAAAAGGAGAGGTCACTCGTCGACCCCCCCTGGTTTCTGGAATGGCTTTCCCTGAAAGCGGCGGCACTGGTCCATTCGGCACTGGGCACGCGTTTCGCTCATCATTGCCAAGCATTCCCATGGCCAGCATTTGCATACAATACCCAGATGGTGACGCTGGAGCCAGTGAGAGGAGCTCGCTGAAATTCCAGAACGAGTGCATTGCCAGAGACGCCATCGTTCACTCAAGTGGTCTGTGAAAGATGCTTTAAGAAGAAAACGATCCTGATGTCGCTGGACGGTTGTTGTTGTTGTTTGGCTGAAGGCAGCCAGCACTTTCCGCTTGTTTAAAGCTGCGGAGTGAAGCGGATTGGAACGGGACTGCCACCGCACTTCACATGCACATCTAACTCGTTCTGCGCTTTAATGCACACACCGCATGCATACTTTTGTGTTTAAACTTCAGTCTCTGCTGGAAAGGTTATGCATTACAATTCACCTTCCACAAACTCTGCTCAGTGTAATAGGTAACTTAAGTGTATTGTTAGGGCATTGTGAGATCAGGTCTTGGCTCAATGATGCTTGTGCAGCCCAGTTTATTGATGCCAGCCTGTGATATTCAGTGACTGTTGGGACAGGGTTGGATTGTTTGGTGGTGTCAGTCCCTGTGTTGAGTGAACACGCAATTGACACGTGTTCATTCTGTGCACAGCAAGGAGGAGACCCAGGCATGAGACTGACTTGAGCACACTGTAAATAGTGATAACCAAGCCTTCATAACAGTGGGGGCCGGTGTCACTCCTGTACTGAATGGAACACGGCACCAAAGAATGTATGATCCATTGTGGGGTAGCTCCTTGAGAAAAACTCTCCAACGATAAGCTTCACAGCAAGCACGTGCCTGGGGTGGCCTCAAACGCCCTACGTACATGTGATTATCTGTGATGAATACATTGCGCCCGGCACTGGATGAGCAGCTTCAAAACCTGTGGCCAATGTCGTTTGTTTTTATTTGTCAATATAGCTTCATCTTGTTGGGTAGCTTGAAAAGGCAGGCTGTGTCTGGCTTGTGCATGCCTCCATATGCTGCTCTACATCAAACCATCATTCTGCTGGTCCACATCAAGGTTTGGCAGCATTGCGTCAGAGATGTATGGGCCATTTTAGACTGTGCCTACGTCACCGCACATATTTATGGACGAATCAATTGGGAGAGGGTCTTTCTTAATTGTGGTAATAAAAATTAATGTGAAGTTGCCTTGCCGCTTGCAGAATTCTCATTTTGTACAAAATGCACTTATGTTAAGTTGTCTCTTTTTAGACGGGGCTTCTCCGTGCCTAGTGAAAAGGAGTGAGCAAATGCATTTTCAACGGAATGGTGGGATCTAGATGTTGGGACATGAAACACTGCAGGATTTTTTTTCACTCCACGTTTTCGTTTTTTGATGCAAAATTCAACTGGAAAAAATAAATCTCAACTGGTGAAAATATGTTGAGGTGCACGGTTACGTAGTTGAGTGTGTGTGTGCACACGAGCACATGATATCGCTGAACACTGGGTTCTACATATTGGGCATGTAAAACTGCTGAAATGTGAATTCATAATTTATGGTTATTTAGGTAAAGTCACGTAGATGGAAAAGAATAAAATAAAGTGAATAAAAATATCACGACGTTTCGATCGCAACACAAGCGGTCATCAAGTCATGACCCAAAGTGGTTGATGACTTGTGTTTTCTTGTCCACCTCCACCGTCAGCAGTGTGGGTGTTTGGAGCAAGGTGCAATGCTTTGATTGGTGTAGACCTACTGCCGGTGTCGGGGCCCTCTCCATCATTAACATTAGCTGCCCTGCCCATCTCTAAACCTTTATAAACAGCTTGCCCTCAGAGGCTAACCTCCCTGTTCCTGATGACGACCGCTTGTGTTGCGATCGAAACGTCGTGATATTTTTATTATTTTTTATTCACTCTATTTTTATTATTTTATATTTTTTTCTATCAACGTAACTTTACCGAAGGAACCATAGAATATTAATTGCTGCAGTCACGAAAGTTTTTAAAGTCAAAATGTGAATTCGGCTGAAATGTTAACATAAAAAAAAACTAAAACTTAAGTTTCGATGACAATTGGGATAATTGCTTCGGGATCAGAGAGAGATAAGCAGTATACACTGAATTCATCTTAAGCCCTGATTAAAACTAGCAAGGGTCACAGCAATTAGAGCACTCGCCTTGTATGAACGTTTAGAATTTGAATTCTGGTCATCCTGTGATGCGTCGTCCTCGAGGACTTTAATAGGCACGTAACAATCAGCCCCCGCAGCAATGTGATTGTCCTAATTTAAGAGGGGTGCAATTCGATTTGAGGATTCGTTTTAGTCTCATTTGCATTTTCTCATTTCTGTTTTATTTATAGTGTTACCATTACCCTGAATCTAATATGAGTACCATTTGTTCAGCCTCAATTCGGACGTGATTTTATGCATGTGGTGTGAGTAAGGGGCCGTCCACAAATGACATCACGCGATTTTGGCGGATTTTTAACCCCCCCCCCTCGTCACACGGCGTCACAAAAGGTCAGACCCCTCCTCAAATATGACGTCACAAAGCTCCGCCCCCCCCAAAATAAAACATGCTTCAAATCGCTTTAAACTATTGTCATTGTAGTGCGTATTTAATGTCGCGCTGCACTCTGATGTTGTAGGAGTAAACATTTATTAAAAAGTATATTTAATTAAGTAGAACGTGTTGTCTATATTTATTTAAAGTTGCGCATTTTGATGTAACGTCACATTTCTCAACCCCCCCCCCACTCGTCACACATCGTTACAAATGTCTTACCCCCCCCCCCCCAGGTGCATAACGTCATTTATGGACGGCCCCTAATACGTTTTAAGTATTAATGATTCTGCACCCGGAGGTAACAATGGTTGACATGGTGAGCCTGGACCCTGCCATAGGAATGTGAAATTGCCACCATTTACTACAAACTGACCACCAATGGAAATAAAATGAATGTGTATTACATCACTTGAACTTTCGAACTCAAAGTGACTGAAGCCTATGTTAATTGACAAGTTTTTCCTAAATAAGGCTTCAAATTGTCTGGCATTTGATATTTTAGCCCATCTGAAGAGTAAACTTGGCTGTGTCAAATTGGTGGCATGACGACAGTCCTGACAAGTCTTCTTGGTTCTTTCGGTAAAGTCAGACCTGGTTTTCACCTGAAGACGGCTGCTTGCGTTGTGGCCGAAACGTCGTGAGAATTATTTTATTATGTTTTATTTTTATTATTTTATTACTTCCCTTCTACGTGACTTTACCGAAAGAACCAAGAAGATGAATCCCTGCAGTCACGAAAGCTTTAAATCGAAATTTAGTCCTGACAAGCTCGGAACAACAACTTACATTTCACAAGCACAGGTGTGTGTGTGTGTGACGCTTCTCGAATAAACACGAAACTTCCTCATTCACTCTCTTGTTGTTTTGCCGCCTAGCAACATCCACAGCTCTGTGTATCGAGACTTCTTTGCTTGGAAGCGGACAATAAAGCGGTCAGTTCGCCTCGACGCCAAATTAAAGCGAATCTCAAGACAACATGGGTGAGTGTTTTGAACAGACTTCGAGTAAAGTAAGCACTTCAAGAGATTAAAATTGGGAATAACGTTTAACACGTAGGCTTTCGCGACCAATATTATTCATTCTGGCGAATTGCCCGATGATGCTGGATGCAATTACCAGCGAAACGTACTAAAACATTTTAAATGTTGTGGTTTCACGCTTCAACACACCGGTGGGATAAAGTAGTGAACTATTTGTCTTTTTGTCAACGTGAAACTTTTTTGCTGATTGGCCGTGTCAGGTGGTGGAGGGTTACGACACATTTATAAATAACGCGATCTAACCCAAAAACGTTGATAATGAATTGGAATAACCTCACAACACTAGAAGCCACGTTGCGTGTGTTCTGTCGGGCGTTTGTTTTCAATGTTCAACGAGCATGTTGTAAGCGAGCCTGCGGACTGACACTTTTGCAAATGCGTCCGCATTCTAGGTATCCATTCAGTACTTAACGGATAAAGCCAACTGAAGGATCTTAGAAGTCCTGTGAAATCCATTTCTTCTGAGAATTTACTCGTGAAATTACACCAATAGAATAACTAGAATAAATTATGCTTATGTTCAAAATGCGCAAACTGTGTGCGTTATAATTGTACGTATGTTGAACTTCTTTCGCACTGTATGTAGCTAACAGTACTAATCGGAGGTGCGAGGGAAGGATAACATACTAAACATAAAAAGCAGTTCTAAAGAAATGAGTTTTCAATTGGACTTATTAGGAGTTTTATATTCTTGTTAAAGGGGAAGACATCCAGTCATGGAGTGCATTTTGACTAACAAGTTGGACGTCGTTTTTGGGAATTATCCAATTAGTCGGTAATTGAATCCATAATCGGTTGAATCAATTACTTAATTGGAACGCGCAGTTCTACATGAATCCATAACTAATGAAATGTGTACATAACGAAAAACATAGATTTTTTTAGGCAGTTCGATGCATGTATTGTGAGCTTAATGAATCAATGCATTGTTACTTCTTGACTACCCAGGAAAGCCTCACTGAGTCCCATGACTCTTTTCAGGAGGATCCTGCCAAGCTTTCACAGTAGGGGCTAATGATTGCTATGTTACTGGTAGGAACCCACTGGTTCCACCAGCCCACAGGGGATTATTGTGTCCGTCCGTCCGTCGTGCAGGGAGGGGCTGGGTGGGGAGGGAGGGGCTGGGTGGGGAGGGAGGGGCCGGGTGGGGAGGGAGGGGCTGAGTGGGGAGGGAGGGGCTGGGTGGGGAGGGGCTGGGTGGGGAGGTTGGGGTGAGGAGGGGCTGGGTGGGGAGGGTGGGGCTGGGTGGGGGGTGGGAGGGGTGGGGCTGGGTGGGGAGGGGCTTGTACACCGTGGTGCCCTTATAAAACTCAACGTTTAACCTACTCACGCCGGCTTGTGCCCGCCCTCACAGTCGGGCATATTTGCGTGTTAATTCCATATTTTATGGGTCTTTCAGTAAAGCCACGTATATAGAAAAATAAGAAAAATATCAGGACGTTTTGATCGCAACACAAGCAATCGTCTTCAGGTGAGAGAGAAAGCTGCTGAGACAAGGTCTTATATAGGCCTGAGATGGGTGCATCAAGGTAGGTGGGTGGAGCAGGAGATTGTCCAACCACAGATGCTGTGAGAGATTAGCATGTCAATGGCTGGGGCAGTGGCCTTTGTATTGTGAGAGATTAGCCTGGAGAGCGCCACCAAAGCTGTGGAGGTGGCCATTGTATTGTGTGTAGCCCAAGGGTAAGTGGGCGGGGCTAGAGATGGTATTTGCATGTAAATGTAAGATCGGAGGCCGCCCTGAGGCTGTGGAGGTGGCCATTGTATTGAGAGAGATTAGCATGTCAATGTAATTACTCAATTGGAAATTCAAATTGAGTCATTTTGCGGGTAATTTGTCGAATTTTGCCACATTTCAACTTTGACGGTAGCAAACAATGACACGGGATCTTCAAAGTCCTCTGTTGAAGCAGACGGCGCGTGTTTTCATGGTTAATACACCGACGGTATCAATCAGGGCAGCCGCTGGATTCTAACCTGTAAGCTCTGTAACAAGCGGAGAGCTACTACTATGCCATGTTACTGCCCGAGGCAATGTCACTGGCCCGAATATGCAGGTAATTGTGATACCTGCATTTATGGTATTTGGCTCCTGTACATTTCCACATGATGAGCCACTTCGTTGAGATAGCATGTGGCCAGGTTCTGAAAAAAAACTTAACCCGTAAAAACAAAGTTTTTCACTATAAATCCTTTATATGCGTGGCATCGGTTTTATTTTATTATTCATTTCTGTTTTTTTCTTCTTGGTTCTTTCGGTAAAGTCACGTAAAGTCACTTTACCGAAAGAACCAAGAAGATGAATCCCTGCAGTCACGAAAGCTTTAAATCATCATTTCTGTTTTTCTTGAGTAAGAGTTTCATTTTTATCACATTGATATTTTAAATTAAATATGACATTTTTTTTTCCAAAAAAGTGAAAAATTTAGGAAATTTTTTTTCACGAAATAAAGTGTCACGCACAACGAGTCTGTGTGCAAAATGTCAACTCGATTGGATCACGGGAAGTGGGTTAAAAAACGACCGAAAGATTTGCACGGTCGTAAGCGCGCAAGCAAGCAAGTGAACTTAATATAAAGGATTTAAAAAGAGCTATATAGCTCAGTGGACCTTACCTGGTAAAATCAAAAGAATTAGTGATCCAGAGAAGCACTCATTCAAAGATCACACAGTTGATACCCTCAGGTATTGTCAATTTAAACAAATGCAGTTTGATGCCAATAGATATCTTATGGCTAAATTACAATAAATATCAAGATCCCGTATCTGCATCACATGTATCACCCAGTGGTAGTGTCAGTTCAGTGTATGTATTGTCAATGTGTGTACATTATTATCCACAAGTATTGCCTTAAATCTTGACTTAAAGCTTTAGTGACTGCAGGAATTCATATTCTTGGCTCTTTCGGTAAAGTCACGTAGATAGGTTCATAGAAAATAACAAAAAAATACAAAAAAACTACGACGTTTCGATCGCAACACAAGCGGTCATCTTCAGGAAAAGGGGGGTTAGCTTCCAAGGCGAACTGTTTATAAGCAGCCAATGATAATGTAAGTGGTGGACAGCCAACCCGACGGTGGTTGGTTTTCCACCAATCAAAGGGCTGCTAGGTGAAAATTAGCATGTTAAAGAGAGATTATTTTCTTTGAACCTGTCTACGTGACTTTACCGAAAAACCCAAGAATAAGTATTGCCTTGTGAAAGTTTGGCTTGGATGAATCAGTGTAGCCTAGCAACGTTCAAGACATCACACCTAGACTCAATGTCTGTGGGAAGGGGAATTCTTGTTGTTTCAGCAAGCGCTTAGTTTTTTTATTCTGTTATGGATTCAAAAGTGTCGGTCACGTGTGCCGGCATCATGGTTTACATTGGCTAAATAAAATGTAACAAAAAATTACTTGCAAAATACTTAATTTGGGAAAACCTAATAGCAATATCACCCCCTACTGGCAGACTAATTCCCACTTGCAGGCACAGTTCTGTGTTCACCTTGAAGTGCGGAGAGGGGTCATCTAGGACAGGGGTCATCTAGGACAGGGGTCCCCAACCCCCGGGCCGCGGACCGGTATCGGTCACCGCACAGCAGCAGGAGGTGAGAGTGGTGAGTCCGCGCGTGGGCCGCCCCCATTATTTAATTATTTACCACTTCCGTCCGCGCCTCTTTCCCGCAACGCGCACTTGTCTCAGTCACAGTGTTGGTAAGCCCACAAACTGCTAACTCCTAGCCAAAATGAGTAAAAAACAAACGTTGCTGGAGAACGTCTTTGAAAAGGGGGAAATGATGACCCCCCCCCCACCCCCGGTCCGTGAAAAAATTGTCTTCCACGAAACCAGTCCGTGGTGCCAAAAAGGTTGGGGAGCGCTGGTCTCGGATACTGCTACAGTTGAACATTGGAATCATTGAGATGTGATGTGTGTGTACTCTGCTCTGTCTTGTGGTTGTTGTTGTTATTGTTTGACTTGCATCCCACTGGGATTTTTGCACACAGCGTTGGTGTACGGTGATTTTTTTGCAATATTTTGCTGTCTTTTCTTGGATTTTCTGTTTGCACATAGTCACTTTAAGATGTATTCTTGTTCATGTTTTTGTTTTTTGTTTGTTGCGGTTGCCCCCGATTCAAGAGCCGAATGGCTCACAGGGCTATACATAATAAATGAACTTGAACTTGCTTTAAGATGCTAAAATTGCCGGTTTGCAATCGGTTGGTTTGGGAGGTTTCAAAAGCCGGACTCTTTGCTCACTCCAGGAGGGAATGCATCAGGCAGCGCTCCCAACGCGATGGACATCGATACGACTGGAGCCTCTGCATCCACAGCGAGACAAGACAGACTGGAAATCACTGGTGAAAGGGCACATGGGGAATACACGCACACACACACACAAGCTGTTTACCCACGTGCATTGGAGCATCGAACTTGATATGTTTACTCAGGATAGCTACGCTGTGTCTTTGTTGATGCAATTTGAAGCAGAACTGTCGATTCAGTATGGAAACTTCACTTGCAATTGTATTTGGCAAATATCCTTGTCTGTTTACATATTTGTAGAGTAACTATCTGTTTAATGGTTCTGTACGTTACATTTTTGATAAGCACAGGTGGCTACGTACGGTGCAAAATAAGTTCAACGTACATACATTATGAATGGTCTGAAAAGTTATTTGTCTGAGCCAACTCTCATTTCAGGACTTTAACATGTTTTTATTATGTGTGTGCTTTATTGTTTTTATTTCTCCTGTATATTTATATTTGGTGTGTCCCCCCCCCCTCTAACTTTCTATATGCTTCATTGCTTTACTTCACAGTATTTGAATGGTATTATAATTTTGATGACGAAGGTCACTCTTGCAAATTCGACTTTCCTGGACTCTTTGAGTTTTAACCTGGATAGATACACAAATAAACTGAACTTGGTGCTTAAGATAACCGTCATTGTCATACTCATGTTTGTGACGAAATTCGTCTCAGGAGTGGAGGCCTCTGATAATATGGTCCAAACTGACGATGCTCGTCTGGAGAGCGAGTCCCATGGTGGGGCCGTCCTTCAAGACGGCTATGGCGACAAGGGAAACGCGGTAGGGCTCGTGCACGTGCTCAGCACCAACAAACAGCACACGTGAACACAAAGACGGTCACCGCATCGCGAGGCGCTTTCAGATGCGCTTCTGCGGCCGTCTGGAACGCTCTTCCTTCCGATATTAGGAAGCCACTGGAGCTGTGCACTTTTAAATCTCGATTTGAAAACCCATTTCTTTAGAACTTATGTTTGTGTTTAGTTTGTTCTTCCACCGCACCTCCAATTAGCACCGTTACCTGCACATGTTGCGAACGAAGTTCAACATACAACACGATTTAGAGGACTACCAGGTCGAGGAAAGGTTGTACTAAATTCTCCAGCTGATAAGACGCACTTTTCCCCTGTATTTTAAAGCAGAAGTTGGGGGAGGGGTATATCTTATAGTCTGCTAAGGGTGTGTGTGTGTGAGACCAGATTTGTATAATTTTAATGACACAGGGAACACTTTTGGTTCGTCATTCCGGAATATGGCACGATATGGTAGCTCAATCGACCAGCGATACTCCGCCTGAGTAGCTTTCGTCTTGAATAAGCGGGCAGGGCATCCGTTTTTTGAGAAATTGTTGAACTCATCAATTAATTTAACACGAAGATTCATGTCACCGAATAACATTCGAAAATGATGCTGCTCGGCAGGAGGAAAAATATTCGTAATAACCAGACACTGACAAATTTGAACAATTAAAGAGTCAGGCGAATGTGTGACAAACAATAACTGGCTTTGTCCGATGACTTCCTCTTGGAAAAGTTTCATCATTCCACCCACAGCGCCTCGGTCTGCTGCACACCATATTATGAACCTTTTCCACTCCATATTGCCGCACTCTTCACCAAATTCTGGCATGGGCGCTTTGGAGACATCACATCCAACTTAATTTTTGTGACCGCCATAGTTATTGCGTCCGCGTTCACAGGTTGACAAGCGTCTCCACGAGCCGCAAGGTGCATCGAACAGCGCGGAAGACATCACGCAAGGTGCAGAAATTCTAAACAACAACATCACACAGATGCAGACGAAATTCCCAGACTGGACTCCAGAACAGCATTCATAACCATCACAATGCCCAGCCAGAGAGACACCATCCTTTAGTCATGAATGTCTTAATCCAGCCGTGGATTAACAAAGCGCTGTACTTTTTCTTTTTAAAATAATTGACACCCTTCATTTTTTTAAATTGTAATTCACTACATGGGTGTGTGGACAAATTTGGAGTTGTCTGTACCGTGTGTCTACTGGACATCTGTGAAAATTGCTTTATAGCTCATCTGATTCCTTCAATATATATTCTGATTCTGATATTCTGATTCTGTGTGTTTGCCTGTGTCTGCACAGGAGGCATCTCTGCTTCCAATGCTGGCACAGGGAATGTGCGGACCTATGCCAGCATGGACAAGGGCACTACCGGAAATGACGATGCCAATGACGTGGCAGCTGGTGCCCAGTGCCTGAGCACCAATAGCTGTGTCCCAGGAACGCCAGCACTCTGTCCCAAGTGATAGTGGCTCTGCACTTGTCAGAAAGCCTCGAGATACATATTCTTAGGTTTTTTCGGTAAAGTCACGTAGGTAAAACATCAAAATTAATGAAAATAAAATAAAATAAAAATCACGACGTTTCGGAGGCAACACAAGTCTCCGTCATCAGGTGGGACCGTCACAGCCAGATTAGCTGCATCAAGTGAGGCAATGATTCAAGATGTAATCCCTTAAAAGCAAGTTGAGGGGGGAGGAGAGGGGGGGGGGAGCTCATCAGAATGTGGTAGCCAATGAATGGAACGTATCATTGGCTACCACATTCTGATGAGCTCCCCCCCCCTCTCCTCCCCCCTCAACTTGCTTTTAAGGGATTACATCTTGAATCATTGCCTCACTTGATGCAGCTAATCCGGCTGTGACGGTCCCACCTGATGACGGAGACTTGTGTTGCCTCCGAAACGTCGTGATTTTTATTTTATTTTATTTTCATTAATTTTGATGTTTTACCTACGTGACTTTACCGAAAAAACCTAAGAATATGAATCCTTGCAGTCACGAAAGCTTCAAATCTAGAACCTCGAGATACAGGTTTGGGGTTCAATGCCAGGGCACTGCGAGATGCACCCACACAGATCATGATCCATCTCCATCCTCAAGCCACCTCAGCGCATCTGTAATTTTAATGGGCTTTATTCATTGATTCAGTAAATAAAATCCTTAATCAGTTTAACTAGAAGTCAGCACAATTCAGAGCTATACATAATATATTCAAATTTCAGGGTTACGTATTATCGAGACGGGATGCCAGGTGTGGTGCCTGAAGGAAAATAAATTGTATTAATAAATTTAATTGAGCCCAGAATTAGTCACAAATTGGACCAAAGGTCTCACTTCAATAATATAGTTTTGATTGCCATAGGCTGACAGAGAAATATTCCCAGACTTGGGTCTGCGGAAGTGGTGGTAGCCCTGCCACCCATGTCCCACTCCATTCATTAATATGCCAAGTCACTCAAGTAACTCACCCACCCATTCACTCAACTACTCACCCACCAACTTACGTTTATTCGATTGGTCATACGGGGTGGTCACGTTTGTCCAGCTGTCTGGCTATTCTACAAGGGAGATCCGTGGTGCGTGAGCAACAAAACAAAGCCAAAATTAAACGTCAATATTGCAGAGAACGAGTACAACTTTGGTGGCCACCTGTCCGAGATTTACTCAATAATGGGAACTGGTGTTTTAGTGGCAGCAATTGGTTTGTACAGAGATCTTGTGGTTCTGTACATTACTGTGTTATGGTGAAAGTTATTACAATATACGGCACAGTTTTGATAGACCTAGTGCTGAGACACATGTTCTTATTTGGTCTGTGAAAAGTGTGTAGAGTAAACCCTACGTGTAATACGATGAGATGCAGGCAGTCACAGTACGGATAATCGAGGGCATTTGCCATACATTATAGTGCCATGCATTGATTAACTACCATCATACAACACGATGGAATACCCTGTATCAAGAGCGACCACAACTCGACACAATGCAGTGAATCGAGTGAGTCCATGAATCCTTCGAGTCAGGTGACTTCACAGTACAACGTGGACGAGTTGGTGGACTGTTACGGTGAGAAAGAAATGTAATGCATCGGGAAACGTAATTGTGCTGCTTGAATATTAAAGCAATCCATCCATCACGCGTGTGCAGTCGTACACAATGATCATGACATACCTGGGGCAAGGGGACGGATGAACGTATGGCGGCCAGATGCTTCATCGCACACAACACCTGCAACCTATCAGGTTCCAGACAAAATCAAGCAGGATTTTATTACTAGCAGTGGATAGATGCATCAATTCATGAATGTTAATTTCCGAAGCCTCGCAATACATGCGGACATTATGAAAGAGATGTGTAAATGTTACGTTTCGAAGAACAGAAGTGAAAAAAAATTGCTACCACCAATCAGAATCAGATTGAGAATTGTATTTATCGTGGAGGAATCCGATTAGCTATGAAGCTCTTTTCACTCATGTCCAGTAGTTTCACAGATGTTCAATAGAGAGAAAAAAAAACATTAAACACGAGAGAGACCATCAAATCAAAGCAAATGATTCTTGAATCGAATCACGACCCAGAATCGTGATCATCAAATTGCTGGCTGTGAAATGTTCAAAGTGATTTGCTGGTCAAATTAGCTTTGAGATGGTGATAATTTCCCGTTTACAGCCCAGGGCCAGTGGTGGAAATTACACTCCTATGGTAGGGGAGAATCTATTCATAGATTAACCACCGCTAACATACCCACAGCGCGGTACCTGTTTTATCGACTCCGGAGGTGTGATGGGCTAAGTCAACTCCAACTTGGATTTTAACTCGCATCATTCCGAATACAAGCCGCTCGCTGTACCGCTGAGCCGAGTTAAACAAATCGTTACGTTTTTGTAGTTACTTTAAAATTGGGGAGACGAAGGCGATCGGGCGTGGTGCTTGCCACCAATCCCCTCGAGTGCCGTTCAGGCCTTTATAGGTGCTCGCGAACAGCACTTGCCCCAAAAGTCTGTAAAGGCTATACGGAAGATCTTGGTCTTTGTACACTACACAGGATCCACCAGCTCTATAAGTGTGTCTATATACCGTACACAGAGGCATAGCATCCTCCATCCCTTGTGTTTTGTGTACTCAGAATTGAAGAAATTAACACTTTCCCTTCTCATCGGATCAGATAAGAGCATTGACATTGAAGGTCAACCGAATTGAACTTGGAAACAGATACGTTGACCGTTCCAGAACGTTGGTCAGACATTCATATGCCTGTTCCGGGAAAGTCCCAAACTACACGGGCGGCTATTTTTCAGCGCAAGGAAAGTCCCAGGGTGGCATTTGGGAAATTCCCAGACATACCCAGGACAAACAACCAATCAGAAAAAAAACAGAAAACATTACACTCTACATATACGTCAATAAAAAAAAACACGAGGCAAATATAATTCGGATGAAAGACAGTGACATTCCTCTTTCACTTCAACAAGTAGTGTGTGGCAAAAAATCGAGAGCGCCACGGTAACGAGATATTAACTGCCTCGCCTGGTATGCAGGATGCACGTGGGTTTGATCCCGACCCTGACGCCTGCTGCTGTATATTTGGAGTGTGCGTGTTCTCCCCGTTGGTCGCGTGCATTTTTCTCCGAGTTCTCCGGGTTTCCCCTCCACATTTAGAATCAACATCACGCGTTTAGAGTATTTGGCTGCAATACATGTCCACGTGATAAGCCACTTCGATGAGCTATCATTTGTGGCAAGGTCGCTTCTGAAAATGAGCTATTAGCTCATTGGACCTTACCTGGTAAAATAAAAAATTTAGTTTAAATAATTTCGTTTAAACCCAAATTGACACAATCATATTTTAATTGACGAGGCTTTTTCCAAGCAAGAGCTTCAATATCGTCTGACGTTTCATATTGGCCCACCTAAACAGTAAAATCTTGGCCGTGTGAATAATAATATTTTATTTTATAAAGCGCACTACATGTCGAAATACGCGTCTCAAAGAGCTGTACTGTATTTCCAAAGTGTTGGCGTGACGACAATCTTGCAATAGGCCCGTGGAATAACTTACACATTCCAAAGGTACACCACCCCCTTCAGAAATCGCCACTTATACTGTTATCCTGGGCATTCTACTAAACGCACATTGGGCAATAAATGCGCATTTATTGCCCAATGTGCGTTTGTCTGCGCCAAAAAAACTAAAACAACATTCTGTCGTGTGACGCAACTGAGAAACCGATACTTCCTCTTTTGGCCCGCTACTGTATTAGTGCATGCATTACTTCCTCTTTTTCTCTCGATATATATAGCCGGGACCCAAACGCATTTGCAGAGTCACTGTGCGTTTAGGGCTGAGATTTAAAGAGTTTGGATCGGTTGCTCCGTCTGATCTGCGCCAGACTCACGCCCAGCATCTCAAAGATGGGTGAGTGCTTTTGAACGAGCTTCGAATAGAATAAGCGCATTTACAAGGGGGGAAAACGTCAGAGCACCGCGATTGAAAAGCAACAACATCGTTGTCCGGACGTGGCCCATTGATTGGCCACCACGTTGCGTTCGTTTTTGTTTCGCATGGGGTGGTTGTCACCGGCCGTGTCACAAGCGAGCGAGCCTGCTGTAAATAAATCCAACACTCCTGCCACCGTGCCGGCATTGCATCGGCATTGTGAAGCGTGGATTTCTGAGACGATGCGTATCTCGCTTTAAGAGGTTGCAAACGTTCGATAAAGGCTATAACGTGTAAACGGTGTATGCGGGCAGTTGTGTGAAATACATGGACACGTATGTACGGTCTTGTATAATAGGCGTTTTGCCAGCGAGCTGATGGTCTCTCTGTGTATGTATGTAATAAATAATATTTTTTTAAACTTTTTTTAAAACACGCTTTCATGAAATGTACCGTACTAGTAATGGCATAACTCTACGACTCCAGGCAGTGGCCCCGAAGCTTGCCATAACGTAAGGGACAGTGGGCAATTACAGCCAACGTCAGTTGAGCGTGGACATTTCGACCCAATCCGAAACATAACATATAAAAAATAATGTTATAAAATATGTTTTATTTTATTTTTTTGATATAATATAGTATTGTCATCAGTATGACACAAGTATGCAAAGTTTGCAGTCGATACCAGATTGGGAAGTTGGTTAAAATTGAGTTACAAGATTTGAGTGTAATAAAATAAAAAGTGGGTTTCGCGGTAGTGTGGTTTTTTTTTGCGAGCTGCGCTGCACTGCAAACGCGGCCACCCGAGTTCGACTCCAGCTCACGGCGAACACCTGTGACGATCATCTGAATCGGTCCTGGTCCTCTCCAAGATCGATGTGTAATCAACGCCACTGGGGAGACAAAGGCGGCCGGGCGTGGTGCTGGCCACCCACCCCATCGTGTGCCGTGCCGGTCTTCGTCTGTGCTCGCTAACAGCACTTGCCCCGACAGTCTGTAAGCCTATATGGGGGGGGGAGGGGATCGTTGTCTTTGCCTTGGTGGTGATGCCCCCGTTCCGTTTCAACTCTTCCCGTTTGCATCGTAAGCCGCCGGCAGACGGAGACCCTACGGAGGAGACATCATGAATATCGACACGACAGGAGCGTCGGCTGCTACAGCGAACCAAGACCTACTCGGCTTCGATGGTGAGCAGGCAAATCGGGGGAATCTCCGTCGCCAGTGCGTTGTGTGTGTCGTATCAAGCCTCTCACGTGGGAATAGTTTTACCCAGCAAAGCCTCACTGGGATTTTTTGAGAATGTTTTGTAAAGGGGAGGGGGGTCCTTGCTTAGGATGATTAGGTAAATTATGAGTCGAGTCCATACTACAGGTTTTTTTTTTGGGTTCGATTGCGTAAATATATAAATGTGTCGTTAAACCCGCCACCACCCGACACAGCCAACTAGTAAGGGTTGTCACGTCAACAGAACGTGCCCATTCGTCACTAGTACAGCACACCGGCGTGTTGGAGAGCAAAGCCACAGCATTTACAATCTGAGTACGACGTTTCGCCAGTAATTACAACTAGCTTCATCAGTATGGGTGATATTGGTTGCGAATGCCAATGAGTCGAGTGTTTTTCGCATGATAAAGAAAAACAGAAGTTCGATTTTAAAAATATATATCTATGCATATTACAGTGCTGGAGAACACTCAAATTCCCCACGGATAGGTCAGCAACCTATTTGATGCACTGCCCTCCAGAGGCTCGTCATTGCCTCCAAAAAGCTGCGTGTTGTACTGTGCATGCTTTCAGTTTCATTTATCTGGTATAGCCCTGTGAGCCATTCGGCTCTTGAATCGGGTGCAACCGCAACAAACAACAAACATGAACAAGTAAACATCTTCAAGTGACTATGCGATGCTGTGGTTCCAACTCGACGTGACCCACCAACCCCGCCGATTACCGGATCACAAGCAATGCAATCCGCCGCCATGCACACAAGCTGGGATGTGATTGATCGTCCTCACGGCTGTTTCAGTCTCACGGGTCAGCGACCTGCAGCATGCGGGCGGCTCTTTAAAGATGCTAAGTGAGCGTCATTGATGATTGCACTGCGGCTCTTGAAATCCTTGAGTTGTTTTTAGCGAATTCGAACAAAAAATTGCTGTTATTCTGGTTTGAGGCCGTTCATAAATGACGTCACGCATCTAGGGGGGGGGTCAGACATTTGTGACGGGGGGGGGGGGGGTGAGAAATGTGACGTCATGTAAAAATGCGCAACTTTAAATAAATATAGACAACGCGTTCTACTTAATTAAATAGACTTTTGAATACATGTTTTATCCTACAACATCAGAGTGCAGCGCTGCATTAAATACGCACTACAATGACAATAGTTTAAAGCGATTTGAAGCATATTTTATTTTGGGGGGTGGCAGAGCTTTGTGACGTCATATTTGAGGGGGGGTCTGACTTTTTGTGACGCCGTGTGACGAAGGGGGGAGGGGTCAAAAATCGTCCAAAAATCGCGTGACGTCATTTATGGACGGCCCCTTTTGCCTGCCCCTACTAGCGTCCCTCAATGTCGTTGCACAACGGCTGCTGTTGCGTGGTTAATGGTGGGCACATTGGACTTGGAATTCCTCCAATTCTGTCCATCCAGCAGTGGACACGTGTTCACCAGAATCGATCGGCAGGGCGCGCCCGTGTGCGGTGGGGTAAAGTGTCGGTGCTCGCACCAACTTTCTTCCCAGACGGTCCGTCCGACGTGGCAGAGTAGGCCAAAACATCTTCCACTCTCTCTCTCGATCTCGTTAGAGCTCCCGAGTGGAGGCCCTTCGACCGGCAGTTGCGTGAGCAATACATTGCAGGGCTGCACCTTGACCTACTAAGTGCAACTGCATCCTCAGGCGCTCTACAAAACGCACGTAAATCATCATAATATAGACAGGGCAATGATTGGGGGGGGTGGGAGGCGATACCATTATTAAGCAACACGATAATACTGATTGGAAGCTCCTGGTTACACCAGCCCACAGGGGATTATTGTCGTGCGTTCAAAAATGGGAGGGGTGGGGCTGGGTGGAGAGGGGAGGGTGAGGAGGGGCTGGGTGGGGAGGGGAGGGTGGGGAGGGGCTGGGTGGGGAGGGGCTGGGTGGAGGGTGGGAGGGGTGGGGCTGGGTGGGGTGGGGCTAGTCACCCCGTGGTGCCCTTATAAAACTCAACGTTTAACCTACTCACGCCGGCTTGTGCCCGCCCTCACAGTCGGGCATATTTGCGGAATACACCACGCCGCCGTTGACCCTGGCCATTGACCGAGCAACCCAACGTTCCTACCAGCTCCCTCCGCAGGAATGTGTTATATTGTCGCAACTAAGGTGGGAAAAGACCACCGCGTGGCAACACCGCGGCGCAGCCAATAGGGGGCAGTGAGAGCCGCCGATTGTTTTTTTGCTTCGTTTACTCAGGGAGAGCCCCAAGTCTCAACATTCTTTTTTTCCTGCCAAGTTCTTGCAGTAGGGGGCGATGTTGCTGTCAATTGACTCATTTGCAAGTAACGTTTCAACATTAGGATGTTTTGGCCAATACCGGTTACATTTTATGTTTTTTTTTTAAGCTATGAGAGGAAACCGGAGAACCTGAATGAAACCCATGCTAAACATGGGAAAGAGCATACAAACTACACGCACATGTATTCTCCTGATCTGGCAATCGAACCCAGGCCCCGTTTTTCTGTGCAAGGCAAGTGTTTCCACTGCGCTACCCTGTTTCCCCGAGACTAAAATCACGTGTGGGTTCCCAGGACATCACGGCTGGTACACACGTCCGTCAAATCTGCAAACGACAACAAAACCCCATCACAACAGAGAAAAAACAGTGTATGACGGGAAACCCCCAGATTTCAAACAAGACACACACAGTGTTTTAAAGAGCTCACAGCCATTTGTGTATAATATTTTTTTTAAAATCCACCAGAATTATCCGAAGAAGTCCATTGTGGCCCTCTTGTCAGATCGCCATCAACATAAGTTTGAGAAAATAAGAGCAAGTGAGGAGAACAGCAGCAAGTGTTACGACGATAGTCCAATGAGTCCTCATCTTGACGGAAAACCGGTCCGCAGTTAATTTGCAATGACGCTAAAGGGGACGATGGCTTTTCCCCCAGGACCGGCAGCCTCTCATCAGCTGGTCAAGACTGACGATTGCCGCCTGAAGAAATACAAGGACCGCATCGTGGACGCTGCCACCACCACGGGCGTGGACCCGGCCATCGTGGCCGCGATCATCTCCCGCGAGACCCGCGCTGGCAACGTTCTCGACAACGGCTGGGGCGACAATGGGAATGCCTTTGGGCTCATGCAGGTGCCGTGGTGGCGAGATATTAACTACCTCGCCTGGGGTGCAGGAGATCGTGGGTTCAATGCCGACGCTGACGCCTGCTGTATATTTGGAGTTTGCATGCTCTCCCCGTGGTCGCGTGGATTTTTCTCTGGGTCCTCCGGTTTTCCCTACACGTTTATAAACATGGGCTTAGAGTAGTTTTTGGCTGCTATACATTTCCACGTGATAAGCCACTTAGTTGAGCTATCATTTGTGGCCAGATCGCTTATGAAAACATAGCTATGTAGCTCAGTGGGCCTCACCTAGTAAAATAAAAAATAGTTTAAAGCAAATAGCACAAAGTCTGATGACTACTTGGTGGATTTTGAGTGTCTCTCAATAACATACTGCAATGGGTGTATACTGTGTATATATATACATACAGCTTTATAAAGGCTTAAATGCTAATATTGTAGCACTATGATAAATCATGTCGTGTAATTTCGTAACCTAAACCCCTAGCATGACTACGTACGTTACTGCCAGTTCCGTGCCAACGTTTCAACATGGCATTTACTTTGATGTAGCTTCACAGTCTATCACATTTAAAGGTGAATAATATTGGAGTGTTTGGCATCGGCATGGATGTAAGACGTAGTTTCAGGTTTGTGGAAAAACCAGCAATGCTTGTCCTCTTTGAATGGACTGGTCCCCACCATAGAAATGTGGACAACTGGAAATGAGCACCAGCCAATGCTGGTTAGAGTATGGAGGACACTAATGATTACACGTCACATTTCAGAATCTTCATGTATTCTTTATTAACATCTACTGGAAAGAGTAGTGTTCTTCATTGCGAGGCCCGCGGGCCGCTGGTAACTCCTGGTGGCCTTTAGTACGACCCGTGACGTGTGGCCCCTGACAATACACACGTGTTAAAAACACCCCGTCATGCTGTCAATCCCCAATGGTCTCGAAAGTGGCCCCCATCTGAAAATTAGTGAAGAACACTGGTATTGAGTGTAGTCTAAATGTGCTCTCACCTGGTTGTTAAAGTTGAACTCTGGAGCTGACTTTGGTGGAGGCCCTTTGCCATCAGTGGCATGATCAAGAAATGTCATTGCTGCCCCTTTACCTTTGCAAGAGAAACCCGTTAGGTGACATAATTTCCCTGAGGCCATGCCCGGACATGAAGAGAGACAGACGAAGTGGGGATTAAGAAAATAAGATGGGCATTTAGATGACATTGTACAAGTTTACCTGGCTCGTACCAGCTAGCTCGTACCATCTGGCTAGTACCAGCTGTGTAAAGACTGGCTTTTGTGGAGGGGGCCGATTCATGCGGTTGTTAAGAAAATTAAGTGGGCTTTGGCAGGACACGTTACTATATGCAATAATGGTTGAGGGTCAAAAACGATGATGGAACGGCAGCCAACGAACAACGCATCCGAGAGGGGATCCACAGGGGGAGACGCATCGAAGAAATCGGCTCGTGTGCAAGTGTGAGTTGGATTATTGTATCACGCAGGATTGTGACAGGTGGCAGTGATTCGTAGCTGATGATATTCTTAGGTTTTTTCGGTAAAGTCACGTAGGTAAAACATCAAAATTAATAAAAAAAATAAAATATTAACTACCTCGTTATTTTATTTTTTATTAATTTTGATGTTTTACCTACGTGACTTTACCGAAAAAACCTAAGAATATGATTCCTTGCAGTCACGAAAGCTTCAAATCTAGAATTAGTAGCTGATGATGTTGATGAAGAATCCAAATCGTGTTCTGTTTTGCAATTGTGAGAGGTAGCTGTTGCCGTAACTGCGCGCCTGTTCACGTGCTCTCTGCCAGATTGACAAGCGCTACCACACGCCCCTAGAAGGTGCATACGACAGCGTGGAGCACCTGGTGCAAGCCTCGCATATCCTCATTGACATGGTCAACACGATCCAAGGCATGTTCCCCACCTGGACAGCAGAACAGCAGCTCAAAGGTACAAAACGATCTTCGGCGAGTAACAGAGAGCCGGGCTATTCGATGCAATTTCGTGGCTTTTCGTGATCGTGCTGCGTAGCTCCGCGCTGTGTTTTTCGGGTTGTTGTACCATGCGTTGTTTCGCACAGTGTCCATCATTTCGCTCAGCTTGCTTCAGTTCCTGCTGAAGCTCAGCAAGACGTTGAGTGAACGTCAGGCGTCGTGCCGAACAACACGCGGTATAACCCGAGAACACATCGGAGGGCATTGGATTATTTAATCATGTATATTGCTCGACCGATTATCGATTACTCGACTGACCGGCTTGCATGAAAATAGCGCAGCGGTTAGCTGGAGCACACCGTGCCTCCGCGGGTACCCGCTCGCATCTGCGTGCGTGCATGTGTTGTGTGTGGTGCGGTAGTGTAGTGGTCTGCGTGCTCCGCTATGAACTCAGTGTTCCGAGTTCGAATCCCCACTAACGGCCAACACCAGTGACAATTATCTGAACCGGTCCTGGGTCTCCCCTAGGTCGACTCAGCCTCAAATGAGTACCGGGTGCGGTGTGTAAACATCGTTGCTAGGGAGACAAAGGCGGCCGAACGTGGTCCTGGCCACGCACCGCCTCGTGTGCCATGCCGGCCTTCATAGGCGCTCCCTAACAGCACTTGCCCCATCAGTCTGTTAAGGCTACACCAGGGATTTGTTGTTGTTGTTGTGTGCCTGCATGCACAGGAGGCATCTCCGCTTACAACGCGGGTCCAAGGAACGTGCGCAGCTACGACGGGATGGACGTTGGCACCACTGGCAATGACTACGCCAACGACGTGGTGGCTCGGGCCCAGTGGCTCCGTAGGAATCAGCGATTCTAAAGCACGCCCCCCCCCCCCCCCCCCCCCGGGTACCCCACCACCTACAACCTCCCTCGGCTCCCCCCCCACCCACGTACCCCCCTCAATCCCCCCCCAGGGTACCCCCCCTGCTCCCTCACCCGCCGCGTCCCCCCACCCTGCTCCCCCACTCCCCCTTAAGTAAACCACCTATCGCTCCCCCGACTCTGCCAACTACCACTCTCCTCCCCGCTCCCCCCCAGAGGTACCCCCCCCACGCCCCACGCTACACCCCGCCGCTCCTTCTCTTTCGCCCTCCGAGCAACAGCTGATGGAGAATCCCCGAGTAACTCGGACGGTCTCCACTCATCGGGTGAGACACCAGGCCTGATGGAGCTGGTGCACGGGGTCGGATTAGCAAACACTGTAACGGCTTTAGGGGTTGTAGCCCAGGGCATCGGATGTTCAGTGTCCCCCCAACATTTATGTGGCTTTATAAATGTAAAAATACAGCAGCACTATTTATAGATCCTGTGGGTCCTAATTTGACAATTAAATGCACTGCACCAGTATGGAGATTACTGATAGTTATATTCCACATTTTCAATATAGTTTTTACTTAGATTTAGCTTAACAGTGTGTCTATAACAGTGTTTGTCATCGGGCATGGCAAGTCAGACATTTTCAGGTTTGTGAAAGAAATGGAAGTGCTTATTGCCCCCTATCGAGAGACTGGTCCCCACCATAGCAACGCGGAATTTTAACCCCTTGGAGTTGAGCATCAGCCAAACACTCGTTCGAGTGTGCAAACACCTTGATGTTTACACGTGAAATATATATACGAACCGCAGTCTTCAAAAAAACACACAGTCTGCAGCAATGTGCCATTACCTGGTTTTAGAGCCGGACATGAATAAATAATATACAATTCAAGTTGGATTGATGTCGCATTTATGTAGAATGCAAACGCATTACAATACGCTGTACAAGAACAGGGACATTGTGCATCGTATACACCAGTGGTTAACAATCTTTCTTCATCCGCAAAGCAATGTCAACCCGAAAAATATTTTCACGGACCACCAGGCAGTAAACAAACGAGGCGTCTTGTATCTGCAACGGTTCCTCTGGCCATTCGCCACGGCTTTGCAAAACGCCACTGGTCCGCGCACCACATAGGTCTGGAATCACTGCTGTAGATTCTAATAGACTTATTTACCTATTCTCTGGATTATAATATGTTACGGAAAATTATACTCACCTCCAACTTGTACCGGGTGTCAATAACGGCATACGCATCTTGTCACGCACACGCATGCACACACCTACCAGATTATAATACGCATCCTTAACTTTTCTTTACAATCCATGAGGGGACGGTGCTAGTACCTGCACAATCCGGAGAATACGGTCAATCATTTGCTGAGCGAGCCTGCCAGATAAATCCTCATTAATGTGACTCTCAGGCTCGAGTGCAGCTTGCAGAAAGTCGACTGTGCTCAACATGCCCCATCATTGCGGCCAAACGCACTCGGAGTGGCAGCAGCCGCCACCGACAAATCGCTTGCTCAGTGAGATTTAAAGTGTAGTGGCGCTAATCTCCACCGTAAGCCAATTAAGCACCGCGAAGCATTTTGACATGGCGAGATTTTCCCCTGGAATGTGACGCCAGTTCTCTCACGATGGTGGCTCTCTGCTGTGCGCGCACGGATTTGCGTGCCGTCGTTTATTTCTTCAATTACACCCCTAAATATCAGACTTTAACGTCGTTGGTGAGATAAAAAAAAGTAAGCTGCTGTTTTATGTTGTATCAGGCACTGTCTGTTAGATTCCCCTTTAATAGGCCCTCTCGCCCAATTAATATGCATTATTGCTTGTGTTTGTTTTTGCTTGCGTGTTATAAAGTATATTATGATGCTTATCGTTGTATGTGTGTGTTACATACCTCGCCACCGACTAGATCCGCTGTCTGGGATCGTGATCTCACCATTCTAGAATCTCCCCCAGATCCGGAAAAACTCTGGCGAACAGAGTGGAACAACGCGGGCGTTCAGAATGAACACCTCATTCGAGACCCAAACATCGCACTTCCTGGCTTTGACATAACCATCAAATGCCTCAGGACATCAATAGGCCAATGCTCACATCTCATTCAAAAATGTGAAAATTTAAAGCGAGGCACAGTAGTGCAATTGTGGCTATGTAACCAAAACTATGGACCAAATGGTAAACCACTGTGGTCTCCGCTCCTTCAACTGAGAAGGAGGAAAAGCAGAACTGTACGAACTCTCTCCTGAAGCCCTCTCATGGTTAGCAGACTCCAACATTGGCATTTAGCTCCTGAACATATTGACATATGCAATAATAGATGAGAATGGGTTCAGTGTAGAGCAATTGGTGCAGTGGTTCGCACACTCCACTACGAACCCGCCAACCTGAGTTCAATTCCCCGGGCATGGCTAACATCAGTGGCAAGCGACATCTGAATCTTCTGTGGGCGAGCTTTTCACTAACTCTCACTGACCAGCATGGTGAAGTATGTACAGTCCAGTCTAACAACCCCTATCGCCGTCAGTGCGATGGTGGCCTTGAACCAGCAGTCGATTGACCGACGACTAAAAATATAATTATATTATTTAAGCGATTAAATTGTTGCCTACATCATCCACATTAGTTAATATACACACGTGAAATATGGTAGACAGCGTTGCAATGTTTAGAATGCGCTGTCCAAAACACTGGCCCTGCATAAGATTTAATGTATGTGTAGTGACATAGCACTGACTGTTGGACAGCAGCAGGAACTGCAGGTGGGCACTTAGCGCACACGCCGCTGAGCATATACGCAGGTGTGCCGGCAGGGCGGAGAAACTGGGGCAAGGGTCATGGTAAACCTCGTGTGGAAGCCTCTGGAACCCTCTGGAGGGTTCGAGAAGGGAGGCGCGGCTATGGCGGAGCCAAGCCGCCCCGAGGGGAATATCAGCAGTGAGCGAGAGCGCCGGACTGCCAGTTCTGAGATTGGACTCGTCTCGACGTCGCTGTCGTCATCACCGCCCTTGTCGCTGCCGCCTTCGCCCGATCATTGCGCGGCC
Source organism: Lampetra fluviatilis (assembly GCF_964198595.1). NCBI lineage: Eukaryota > Metazoa > Chordata > Hyperoartia > Petromyzontiformes > Petromyzontidae > Lampetra > Lampetra fluviatilis. The sequence goes on from NC_136280.1 coordinate 12,669,278, forward strand.
GGACAGTAGTTGGCTGTCCCGGTCGACGCCATCGGTGCAATGCGGACAGGGTCGTGCCTGGGATGGGTCGGCGGCAGCGGGGTCGTGTGTGGGAGAGAGAGGAGGCCCGAGTGATGGCGTGAGCTCGGCAACAACAATAAAAAGGGCAGATCAGTGCCTCCTGCGACCACCTCGTCTCCGGCTGACTGTGTGTGCGACGCACGCCACCCGCACGCACAGACGACACTACGAATGTATGTCTGTTGAACTTCTTTTGCACCCGTACGTAGCCAACCATGCAAATCGGAGGTGCCGGGGGAAGGCAACGAAGCAAACACAAAAAGCAGTTTGAAGAAATGAGTTTTCAATCTAGATTTAAAAGTGCACCAACAAAAAACCGACCTCGTTTTGGCAATTAATTATTCACGGACGTTTATAGCAAAGTTTGTTTTAGCTCATGTGATGTGAAGTGGCTTACCTGCGACTCACACCACCACTGGAGTCTGATATCCACACGAGATAGTTTGATTCTCCTATCTGTCTGAAGTCCTTGCCATTCCCAGTCAGAATCTTACACACTTACTGTGGTTTGCTTTTTCAATTAGTTTGGGGTGTGCCGCGGTGGCGAGATGTTAACTACCTCGCTTGGTATACAGGAGGTCGTAGGTTCGATCCCGACCCAGACGCCTATATATTTGGAGTTTCCGTGTCTTTCTTCCCGTGGTCGCGTGGATTTTTCTCTGGGTCTTCCGGTTTTTCTCTCCACATTTATAAACATGCGTTTCGAGTATTTGGCTGCTATAAATTTCCATATGATAGACCACTTCATTGGGTGATCATTTGTGGCCAGGTGGCTTCTGAAAAAAATAGTTCAGTGGGCCTTACCTGCTAAAATAAAAACTAATAATTTAGTTTACAACAATGTACGTTTGTTGTTGGCCATCCCTTTACAATCAACAGGTGTGTTATTGCATATACGGCAAGTCAATAAATTATAGGACTGTGTGGCGCACATTTAAAATAATATAGTAATGGATACACCAACTGCTAATCAAAGTGTTTACAAGGCACCACGGTATAAAGGGGTATCTCCAACTGTAAGTCCACAGTAACCTCTTCGCCCTCTGTCTGCTCGGAAGAACGTCCATTGCTTAACGAGTTTAAATTAAGTCAAAGTGATGTCCTGCTCAGGTTAGCGTTGAAGAGGTGGCTCATTTCCCTGTTTGTAGCTCTGAGCCAGTGGTGGAAATTCCACATCGTTCCTATGGCGGGCGGCGAGTCTATCCATCGTACAACCACTGTTGACTTCCACACTTAAGTGGTACGCGTTTTATCGATACCGGAGTGATGATGGGCTAAGTCAACCTCCATGCAGGATTTGAACTCGCAACCTTCGGCCCGTCACAGCCCAGTGGGTTTAAGATGTCACGAATCTGCGTGCTTCATCAGCCCTCGTGCAGCAGAGCACTGGACGACTTGGGGCGCGCCGGGCACTCCACCTGACCTACATTGGGGGACTTGAGCGTCTTCGGGGCTCGGTGTTGGTGCTCATGACAGAAGGTGGTGAGGAACCCCGGTCAGACAAGGGGCAAACGCAGCTCCAACTTCCCTGCGGGTGTGAATAATATATAGCGTACTCTATGTGCCACAAAGAGGCAAGTCAGCAGTGCACGCACTCGTAGTGTTAAACAGTTACACGTTGCCGTTGCCACAGCAAAGTGATTATTTACCACGGTTGGTTCCGGACTGCACACGTGTATTATCACACGACCCAACGCTCACCAAAACTCATTGTCACTAATTTAATGTATATTCTTGGGTCTTTCGATGAAGTCACGTAGATAAGTTCAAAGAAAATAACCAAAAATTCTAAATAAATAAATAAACCACGACGTTTCGATCGCAACACAAGCGGTCGTCTTCAGGAAAAGGGGGGGTTAGCTTCCAAGGCAAATTGTTTATAAGGGTGTGAAATGGACGTCGCCCAAATGTCAGCAGCCAATGATAATGTAAGTGAGAATCGCCTTATTTTTTATCTAATTTTTTTTTCTTATAAGCATGTTGATAGGATGATATGACTATAGGGTACAATAATATGGAATTATTATGGATAGATGTACATTGTACTCTAGTGGTAATGCCTTATGCTGATAACCCCTACTGCATGCCAGCCTAGCAGCATTCCGGAAAATGCCGTGCAAAAACGGAAACCCTGCTGCTGGATAGTATTGGTCTGGAAAGCCAATAGGCGGATGGACTATTTTGTTGTCGTTACATGTGGAGACAGAACGGATTTCTGATTATAAATGTCTTTACCGTATCGATAATTCACGAGCTGCTGTGGCTGTTGAATTGCATGGGAAGTGGCAGTTGCAATATGGGCCTGATTCATCTTCAAATAAG